>NC_140951.1:90565179-91127679 GCF_014529385.1 Adiantum capillus-veneris | reverse complement strand
TACATTGCTTTTGTGGTGTCTAAGGAGGTGTTTCTTTGTGTGTGTGTGTGTGTTCTATAGAGATGGGGAAGCCAAAGAAGGACGTGGAAGAGGGGGCGAAGGAAGAAATCATCAGCAAGGCAGGAGGAGAGAGCTCGAAGCCTGTACGTGGCAAAAGTGGCAGGCCGCGTAAAGTAGTACTAGCTGTGGTGCAGAAGGAGGAAGCTATTGAAATTGTAGAGGAGCAAGAGCGCAGAAAGAAAAAGCAAAAAGCAAGCAATCCAAGATTTGAAGTGCCCTTCTCGTGCATCTGATCTTACAGCTGTTTCTACCTCTGTTGCAGCTAAGACGTCCTCTTCTTGGCTTGAAGGTAGCCGACGCAAAAGCGAGCCCAAGTGCACCGCCCATTGATTCTTGTAAAAATATTCAAATTTTCAAATATTCAATGTCAAGAAGAGTAACCTCTTTCATTTCTTATTTAGAGAGAGAGAGAGAGAGAGAGAGAGAGAGAGAGAGAGAAGGAGAAGTTCTAGACGAGCCCGAGAGACCTCAAAGATCTATCTCACGAGTTTTGTCTTAGGTCTAGGATACAAGAGCCACTTGTGAGCCCATTCGCACCGCCCATCGATTCTCGTAACAATATTTAAATTTTTAAATGTTCGATGTCAAGAAGAGTACCTCTTTCTTTTTCCGTTGAGAGAGAGAGAGAGAGAGAGAGAGAGAGAGAGAGAGAGAGAGAGGAAAAGAAGGAGAAGTTCTAGACGAGCCCAAGAGACCTCGAAGATCTAGATTTTGTTTTAGATCTAGGATACAAGAGCCAGTTGTGAAGTGGGTGCCTCTAAAAAGCCATCCAATTTAGAGGCGAAATTTTAAAATATAATTGGAGCTCTTTCTTATGTGTCAACTTGTGATTTGTTGAAAAGTATCCAACTACTAAGCTTTGGGTGTTTTTAACCCTTAAAACTCTCAAATATCAAACCTTTTCAAATTGAATGTCCATATTTTATCAAAAAAATATCGATCTTGGTATTACTTAACACTCTCTCTCTCTCTCTCTCTCTCTCTCTCTCTCACATTGTAGGAACAAACATATACACACACCTAGATGGGAAGACAATTTTAAGACAATTTTTTTATGTGTGTGTTTGTGTGTGTGTGTGTGTGAGAGAGAGAGAAAGAGAGGGAGAGGGAGGAGTAGAATGAAATGAAATACTAAAACATCCTTCACTCTTACCCTTCACTTGGCATTTTAAATGTTTTGAAAGGAGTTTTTGTTTTTCTTAAATTGTGGAGACTTATCTTACACTTATAGAAACACTCCCTATTACTCTCTTATCACATCAGATTAGAACGAAACTTCTAATCATGTTGGGGCTCTACAAACCCTCGGAAAATTGCTTGGAAGTGGAAGATCAGGTCTTTACATGTTGCCTTCTGTGGTGTCTAAGAAGGTGTTTCTTTTTGTGTGTGTGTGTGTGTGTGTGTGTGTGTGTTTTCTAGAGATGGGGCAGCCAAAGAAGGACGTGGAAGAGCGGATGAAGGAAGAGATCAATAGCAAGGCATGAGTTGAGAGCCCGAAGCTTGTACGCAAGAAAGGGGCAGGCCACGCAAAGTAAAACTAGCTGTGGTGCAGAAGGAGGAAGATGTTGAAATTTCAAAGGAGGCGGTAAAGGAAACCAAGAGCATAGAAAGCAAAAGCAAAAAGAAAGCAACCCAAGATTTGGAGTGTACTTCTCCTACATCAAATCCTGCAACTGCTTCTGCCTCTGATACAGCTAAGACGTCCTCCTCTCGGCGTGAAGGCAATCGACAAAAAAGCGAGCCCAAGCACGCCGCCCATTGATTCTTGTAACAATATTCAAATTTTCAAATATTCGATGTCAAGAAGGGTAATGTCTTTCATTTCCCATAGAGAGAGAGAGAGAGGGAGAGAGGGAGAAGGAAAGAAGTAGAAGTTCTAGACGAGCCCAAGAGACCTCGAAGATCTATCTCACGAGTCTTGTTTTAGGTCTAGGACACAAGAGCCAGTTAAGAAGTGGGTGCCTCTAAAACGTCATCCAATTTAGAGGCAAAAATTTGGAATATAATTGGAATTCTTACTATGTGTCAACTTTAAATTTGTTGAAAAGTATCCAGCTACTAAGCTTTGGGTGTTTTTAAACCCTTAAAAAGTCTCATATATCAAACCCTATCAAATTGAATGTCATATTTTATTGAAAAAATATCAATCTTGGTATTACTTATATCTCTCTCTCTCTCTCTCTCTCTCTCTCTCTCATATTGTAGGAACACAAATACACACACACTAGATGGGAAGACAATTTTTTAGTGTGTGTGTGTGTGTGTGTGTGTGTGTGTGTGAGAGAGAGAGAGAGAGAGAGGAGTAGAATGAAATGAAATATTAACATTTGGGAAGGAAAAAATGACTAGTCACTACTTGTGATATGATGGGCCTATCTTGGCCAAAAATGAAAAAAAGCTGACTAAAAAACTAGGAAAGATGCATGCACAAAGATGCTCTATTCACATTCTATGTAACAGACCAGTAACAAAGAGCATACAACACAAGGAATTAATAGAGAGTTCAAGCAAGAAGGGGCAATTGCCTTGGCTTGGAAAAACCCAGTTACTTTTATTTCTAAGGTCCAACGACTAAGGCATTTGAGATTTAAGTTGAAACTAAAGATACTTATGGTGATATATATCTATATTGTTGAAAATTTGATCTTGAACATTACGTATAATGAAATTGTATATTTCTAGAAATTACACTACAAAGTGGGATGATTAATTACACCAGCTCAAAAAATTAACAAAGTACAAATGTGGTGTCCGGTTAGGTAGGTGCACGAATACTCAATTGATGTCCACAAGGTATGCATATTCATTCTTAAGGGGGGGAGAGAGAGAGAGAGAGAGAGATTTTTAATGGCAAAATAATTATCTCAAGAAATCTCAAAATTCTTTCCAATTAGCCTCTCGAAACCTCTTCTTCAAGAGGGAGAGTTTAATTAAAGGCAAAAGTTTCAATATTCTGCAGACTAATGCATGTAGGAGCCAATTTAGAGCTTATTTATCTTGTGTGTTTTATTGAAAGTGTACCATTACTGGGCCTTGAGCGTCTCTAATGCTTCAAAAAACCTCAAAAGTGCATTTTCCCAAATGGGCATTGAGAATCTAAAAAATATTGATCTTGATATCATCGTATTCGCCTTTTCATGAGGATTTTGTTGCAAAATGATTATATGATCAAAATCCTTGCAAAAAATATGAAAAATGATTATCTCTACACAAAATGGCTCTAAATTGGCTCCTTTATCGTGTATTTTCTTGGGAAGGACTACTATGAGTTTATAAAGTGCACTTATATACTCTTTATAATAGAGTTTGAGAAAAAATGGCGACCCTTAAAGGCATCCTCGTGCCAAGCCATGTTAAAGAGTGACTCTACTCTTCCTTTTAAAGCCATAAAGAAATTCCCTTTTCCTTTCTATACAAACTATGCTTCTAACCCTCAAATTTGAAGGGTGACTCTTCTTTTCCTTTTGAAAACCATAAGGCTGAAAGGTGTTAGGGTGGATTATGCAATTAGCATTCATTGCTAATACATGTGAGATGTGTGTGTGTGTGAGAGAAAGAGAGAGAGAGTCTCTCTCTCTCTCTCAATGCGTAAGAAACTAAAGCACAGATAAATGTAGCTTGATTATTCACAAAACACACACACACAAGTCATTTACAAGCTTCTGATATAAGCTCATTGGTGACCTTTACACATTTTCAAAAGACAATTGACTCTTCTCCAAAGGGCAAGATCCTAGCTTGGACCTTGACCCTTCACATGGCCTATAGGGCATGACATGGCTTATCATATGGTTTCATATGGGTAATACTTACATGGTTGACGCATTGGATAGAAGGAGTTCTTGCGGTGCAATAGACCTTGCACTTCAACTCCCCTTGTGTGCGTTTGTTGCACACAATAGGTTGATGATGATAAATAACACTCACACAAATTGACTCCCCTTAAAAAAACTCGAAGGGTGAGGTACACAAATTGTCTCCCCTGACATAAAGGGTGTATATACACAATCCTCCCCTAAAACACACAGTTTAGGGAGGATTGTGTATCGAACGAGTTTTATATAGACATAGAATCCTCCCTCAAACAAAACTAGGTAGAAGGAACACAAAACCTAGAGGCCCTACACACAAACTAGGGTTGAGGAGTAAACTTCTCCCTTACAAAATGAGGTACAACACACAAACCAAAGTGACACAATGATATTCACAGAGTTATATTTTATTGTTGGTTTGGAGAAAATTTTTCTTACAAACCTGCAACTTTGTTGTAGTTGTTGTCGCCATGTAATTGGTGCTTTTTTTGTTTGTTGAATTTTTCTTTTTGTTCTATGGCTTGTTTGTTGATGGTATGCCGACCTTGAACTTTTGCATCGTTCCACTGGTGAGGGAAGGTCCTATCACTTGACATGTCCAAGGATGGTGTCTACTCTATTTACAAAGCTTATGAAATATGCATAATGCTGTTAGAGTTCCTCGCCTTGGAATGATCTTTCTCATCCCCCAATCCTTCATGGTGCAATGGAGTGGTTGTAGTGTTTGGTTTTTATCCCAATGCTAGTGCATTAACTCTGTACAACTGGCAAAGTTATGCTTGGATGCAAACATTTGAACTTTGAATTCCTTTTGGTTGGGCATAGCAGTGAAAAACATCCAATGTGAAAAGTCAATTTGAAAGACTCTGCTTGAGGCTAATTGGAGAGGCTTAGAGCCCTTGCAGAAGGCATGCATGAGATGAGGTTCTTAAACCTATGAACCTTGAGGCTTTCCTTAGCAAATTGTTGCTCTATAGGAACAACATCCGAGAACAGAGGGTAGCACCAAGTAATTATGCAGAAAATGTGGGAAGCTTTTCTTGTGAGCTTGCCTAGTTTGAAGAGCACCTTGCACTTGGCGTGTGGTGCATAGGAAGAGGGCCCCTACGAACGTGAAGAGCTTCAAAACCAGAGCTGAGTCTCAAAACCGGGTCCTCCCACCTTCCCTTTTTCACTAAAATAAGGTGTGCAAGGTTTGTAATCCTACCATCATGCACATTGACTACCAATATTCTCCCCACTTCTTTGAGACCTACAAAGTTTGTAAAAATTTAGTGCAAAAACCTTTAAAAAATAGTCAATTCACACACACACGTGTGTGTGTGTGTGTGTGTGTGTGTGTGTGTGTGTGTGTGTGTGTGTGTGTGTGTGAGAGAGAGAGAGAGAGAGAGAGAGTAGACAAGGATAAAACCCCCTTTGAAGGGTGTCTCAACCTTATTATTCAAGGGCTTGACACACATGATAGATGAGAGAGAGAGTCTCTAGTTGGTAAGGTATCAGATCGGACAAGCAAGCCATCGACCAATAATTGCCCATCATTTTGCATTGATCGGGTTGTGGAACCACATAGGAAATCCCTCTAGCTACCTAAGAAAAGATAAATGATGAGATGGTCCAATAGCAAGTCTCTTTTTGTCCTTGACATACTGGAGTTCCCACCACCTTTAGCCTCTGATTTGGAGCCATTATTCTCTATCAAGCCTTGTTCAGATTACAACATTTCAAAGGCTTCCAAGGATACAAGGCATTAGAAATCTCAAATAAAGGGTGCAATATCCTCAAAGCTTCTATCCCCTTAAACTTGTGTTAAAAAAAAAATTCTTTGGTTAAAGACGTAATGTATACGCATTATTTAATCTTTAAGGTTCCGCCACCTTTTGAAATCCAAAGTTTTCAAAGCGTTAAGACATTGCCAAAATTATTTGGTAAGACGTCCTAGACACAATGTCCACCAAAAACATCAATAAGTTCAATGGCATCGGGTTTCATACCTAGTAGAAGGGAGTGCTCATGAAAAAGAATCTTGGAGCATTGTAAAACCACCACTTGGCTTGAGGGAATCCTCGATAGGATCCTTGAATGTTAAACAACAACCCAAAAATAAGCAAATCACTTGGCATCATCATCACGGCACTCAAAGACGACTTCATTCGCCACATAGATGATGTTACATCCATGCTTCATGCTTGGCAAACCCTCAAGCGTCTTTTTGGTACTCAAGGTAAGAATTCCAAAATAAACCTCAAAATTCAATTTTAAGGTCACACTATGCAAGAATAAGATAATGTTGCTAGCCTTGTACCACTTCTTTGAGACCTACAAAGTTTGTAAAAATTTAGTGCAAAAACCTTTAAAAAATAGTCAATTCACACACGTGTGTGTGTGTGTGTGTGTGTGTGTGTGTGTGTGTGTGTGTGAGAGAGAGAGAGAGAGAGAGAGAGAGAGAGAGAGAGAAGAGAAGGATAAAACCCCCTTTGAAGGGTGTCTCAACCTTATTATTCAAGAGCTTGACACACATGATAGATGAGAGAGAGAGTCTCTAGTTGGTAAGGTATCAGATCGGACAAGCAGGCCATGGAAGTTACCTTATGTTCCAAAATAAACCTCAAAATTCAATTTTAATGTCGCACTATGCAGGTCATAAGATAATGCCGAGGTACAAGGATAAAAATAAAATCCTTCTCAAAGCCCTACCAAGTGGTTTTGATAACATATAGTTGTGCTCAAGGAGAAAGATCCCATTCCTGCACTTGAAGATGTAAACAATTCACTTCTAGTTAAAGAATTTTTTTTTGGCACTTACACAAGTTCTCAAAATAATGCATTGGTTGTAAAAGGAGTGTGTTTTTTTTGTGAGCTTTGATTTCAAGCTTTTGCAATGAAAACCATATTTGCGAGCTTTTTTTTTTTTCTTTTAATTTGGAGCCTTTTATAGAGACCCAAAAAAGCTAACCAAAAAAATAGCCATTACTCATACAATGCACACCAAAAAACATCCATAAGTTTACAAAAGTCCTAACTTTGAGCTTGAACATCCGTCAAGTTATGAACTGCAAAGTATACATCTATAACAAGAGGGGATTCAAAAAGACTTCAAAGGGTGGAGAGAAGTAATTCCACAACTCATATATAAGAGATGACTCCATTGATGCACAACTCTAGACCAGTTCGTTTTTCCATAGGTTCACTCCACTATAGGGTGTATCTTGCATGTTTGCCCCATTACAAATGCAAAGTCCATGGGAGTTGTGCAGGCTGATGAATGACCATGTGATCTTTTGATTCAAGTCTAAGTATGTGGACATACGCATAATACACATGCTTACATGCTAGAAGTGCTTTCTGAATAGATTCTCCCTTTTGAAAATTGGGGCAAGTGCAACTAGGTTTTGTCTTTATGTGTACATCTAAAAATGGTAGTTAAAATTGATTCACAAGATCACTTACTCGGCATCATTGTATCTTCTTTCACTCGTGTAAAAAGGACATGTGACCCTATAACATTGAAGACTTCCAAAACAATTGTTGAGGTGCATTATGCATTCTATGGACATATTGGTTAATGCCAGTCAGGATCACAGGTGATCATCGTACTTCTACTCCATGCCGAGTATCCTTTGACCTTGTGTGTATTGGCAAGCTATGGGTGCCTTGGTTGTTTGCATCGTCTTCATAACAAATGCATCTTCCTCTTCACCTGCGTCAATGTTAGAATGGAATGGAGTTGAATTCTTAAAACATGGAGTAGCATATAGAAAGAATTATCGACAACATCTTCCATTGTTTCTGAAATTTCTTATGACCTCACCCCCAAGATTTTTGGTAATGGTCCATTTTACACCATCCTACCTCATCAGGTGAAGTCTCACTAAAATGGGAATAGGAGGGTATTTCCTAGCTGAAGGCCCCCTGAATCTTGTTATAGTAAGTTGCTTGATTGGTGCTATGTTCAAAAGGTTTTCAAATGCAAAGATAAATAAATGCATTGCAACGATAAATCCCTCTCCTCGAGCGAGTATTTTTGAGCGATCAAAGACTTAAAAAGCAATGGCTTCAATACAAGAGCATAGCACATTGTCCTTTCAAATTAAGAATGCGGTGATGATGGACAATTCTAGTACTTTTGAATACCTTTGTGTTGTATTACTCATCGATGGCAATGACAACCTAGTGTTGTACTGCTCATAAGTGCTGATATGTTCTTGTACTTTCTGGCCAGTTGCACAAAGTTTTCAAATAGAACAATAAGCTACACAAATGATAAGCTTTAAAATTGCTACCTTAGCACAAAATACATGCATTAGGTGTAACATCCTTCCTTATGTATACCAGTCTCTTGTGTAAATCTGGGGAGCTGTTTGCAAATCCTTGCAACTTGTGCTTGCCAACAATGGCTAGTTACATGTTGTTTTGTGTCCATGAACTACATATCCTTTTCACTAAGACATGGGTTTAAATGTAGCCCTAGGTTCAATTGGCGCTAAATTTCGCTTGCGAGGAATGGCCAATTTCATATCTATTTTTTTGGGTGTATTAACATGCAAGTGAATCTCTTGCAATTGCCTCAACTCCTGCTTGTTGGCAGTGAAGGCATGCTCAGAAAATGTCTATTGGTTGTTGCTTCAAAAATTCAAATCTATCAATGCAAGATAAAGTTATAAATTTTATATGTTGATGGGAGTCCATGTTTTGATTGTTGTTGCCGCTATGGCCTCATGTGCTAACTTTGGGTTGTCTTTAAAAACACTATTAGCTAGTCCTATGTTACTGCATGGACTATTGTAGTCTATGCTCTGACATTGATGTAACTTGTGCTCATCGATGAAGGCCTTCTTGCATTACCATAGCCATGACGGTTCTGTTCTCAAAGAAATCATCCTCAATTTGTTGTTTGTTTCGTGTCGATATGTGCTTGGTTGACCTATAAGCAACACTCATTGAAGAACGACTCACCCCACCTTTACTTCGTCCCCTCTTTCAAATCCCATAATACCATAGCTCTCCACAATTTCTTGCTACTTGATTTTCTATCTCTTAGTCTCTCTCTCTCTCTCCCTCTCTCTCTCTCTCTCTCTCTCTCTCTCTCTCTCTCTCTCTCTCTTAGTGTGGTAGATTGGTTATGCCATCTTGAGTTCAACTCTCCTCGTCGGATAGATCTTTAAGGTCTCTTGGGATAGGTTCCTATGACGTTAAAACAATCTTCTTCTTCTTCTTCTTCCTCTTCTTCTCTCTCTCTCTCTCTCTCTCTCTCTCTCTCTCTCTCTCTCTCAGTGTGGTAGATTGGTTATGCCATCTTGAGTTCAACTCTCCTCATCGGATAGATCTTTAAGGTCTCTTGGGATAGTTTCCTATGACGTTAAAACAATCTTCTTCTTCTTCTTCTTCTTCTCTCTCTCTCTCTCTCTCTCTCTCTCTCTCTCTCTCTCTCTCTCTCTATGTGTGTGTGTGTGTGTGTGTGTGCACGCGGATGACGAGCGGGCTCCTTGCCCCCTTTTTCTTTCCAATCATGAGCTCTAGAATGGGGAGAATTTCTGTTTGAGGCTCTCAAACTTGTGCATGTGGGCGATGGAAGGGCTCTTTTTCCCTTTTCTCTTTTCAATCAAAAACTTTAGAATTGGGAAAATGTGCATTTGAGGTTCTCATACATAAAGAATATGCTATCATGATCAGTCCAACATGGAAAAAAAGACCCTTTCTTTTCAAATTGGTTGTTCAAACATGAAAAAAAACATACTTAAAAGATTGACAAAAGTAAAGAGGCAACAACATGTCCATCTTGATCTATATGGCCGTGGGAAAAAAAGGGGAGCTCCTATTTAGTTTTGTTCTGCAGTTTGTAGCATTTGTATACTTACTAGATTCCCTATCCGTGCTCATGATACAAAAAATCCTTAAGGCTTTGTGGAAACATCAATGATTTTTCATTCACTTTTCTTTTTAGTGGAAAGTGGATTTCTTCATGCAACTATAATTGATCTTTTACTAAATTGCACCACCAAATGTCAAAGTCGATGATGTAGAAGCGTAGAGTGCATGGGAGAGAGAAAAAGATTGATAGGTCAAAGAAAACCTTTAGTTTTTAAAAAATTGGATCACAAAGGTCTCTTGAAGCGTTTCAAAATGTTCTTGTCCAAAGCGTGATCACAGGAGGCACATCCTCAAAAGTGATAGCTAGAAGAGATCATCCTCATGAGCACCTTCAACCAAATCAAGTTTTATTCACTAATGAGGATATACCAAGATTTGATATCGATCATTGACCATATTGCAAAGTTTAACCAAGTGGAATGCTATGTTGTTTAAGCTAGACTTTGTTAACACAATTGATAGTGTATGTATTAAGCATTTGTCACCATGTCATATGCCTTTGTTAAACACCTTGCAAATTATGACTTTGAGTTGCATTTTGAATACAACAAATATGTTTTTTTGCATATAGGGTTGATTCGAAGAGCAAAGATGGTGTGCCATGTCAAGAGAAAACACACTTAATATTTAAAAATTTTAGTATGAGCTTATTTGTGAATGCATTAGGTCCAATTCCATCAGGTAAGCTAGAGCTTATTTGTTTAAGTTAAGATTACCTTAATTGACATTTTTTGAAGTGGAATGTACATTTTAGATGGCTGTCCCAATTGGAATGTATTCTCTAAAATTATAGTTACTAGTTGCATGGACCTAGCACGCAAGTACTTAGGTGATGAAGGATTTTCTATCACTATATACTAAACAGAGCACATAAACGAGATTATCATGGATGCAACTAGAGCGGGCCTTGCGCTTCATTATACTTTGATGTTGTTTTGTGCAACTATTTCATTTGACTTGTTGGGCCTCACCATTTGCCTATGGCATCATGCTAGCCATGTTGTACCCACCTATAACAGGGAGACTAGGGAGGATATTGATCCGATTTTGTTTCCATCATATCGCATTGAGGTAATACATGGATTGGTATTTTTGACAGATGTTGACAATGTGTCCTTCTTATTGTCCTTTTTGTTTTTCATTACATTTCAAATTTGATGGTATTTGAAAGTACTTACATGTCAAAACACATTTGGTGGATTTGTTGTGTTATGGCTATGTGGTTGGTGGCCACAATTATTGCATTTACCAATTACAATGACTATGTTCCATTGCATTTGTCTAGACCCACAACTATGTGCTCCATAGAGGGTGTTTGTGACCATTGGGTATGGACCCATGCCATATATATATATATATATATATAGAGAGAGAGAGAGAGAGAGAGAGAGAGCTTAGGTAATTACAAACCTATCTACACATATGATTTTGGTTTAACTTTTATGTTTGATGCATTACTTAGCATCGTAACTTTGGTGCTTACCATGTGACTCTAGCATGTGATTGTTTTCTTCTCCAATAATGGCCTCCCTTGTTGATGTTGATTTCATGTGCATGATGGGTTCTTGTTTAAGTAATGTATGCACTTATGTTTAGATCACTTTGTACTAGCCTATATGCTGTATAAATGTTTGCCTTGTATGCATGTACGCTGCGATCACTTTTCACTAGTCTATATACACATATGCATGTATGTTGCAATCCCTTTTGAGACCAACCTTAGATTTTAGTGTTCTTAATCCACTATGATTCTAATATATGGTCTAATCACTTTCTCACCTAGCAACTTAAGTGGAAGGCTTAACCAGGTGGGAATATTAGCTAAGAAGCTACACCATAAGGCTTGAGAAAAACAAAATAATTAAAAAAAGAATGAAAAAAATCTTGCAAAAATACAATCCCCCACTACCACTTGGAATGTAGTTTGTTTTCAAGGCTTCTTGAGTTGATTTGGTAGGTTCCTTTCTCTAGACATTGCATTTTGATGTCTTGATTTTTGTGTTTTGTGTCCATGGTGGCCACATGATGCAGACATGGCATTTTGGTAATCGTGTGACTAGATTATGTGATTGGAGGTTTACTATGTATTATGATATGCATATTACACTATCACTTCGCATCTAGCTTAGTTTAGGAGCTAGTAGCTACTCGAGTTGACTTGGTAGCTAGTTAGTTTGACAATACATGTGTTGTTTGGTATTCTTCACAATCGATATTCACACCAAACTAATTACAAATGGTTTTTTTTTTCTAAGTTACATTTTAGGCAAATAAGAGATTGCTTAAGCTTTTATTCCCTCAAGCATAGACATGCACGCATGTCACATTTATTTCTTTGGTAATTGACGGAATGCACAATCCAATGTAGGCTTTTCTCACACCATAATGATATTTTAAGAGATCATTAGTGTAATGCAAGCAATAAAAAGCTCGAAAATAAAGTTTCAATTGCAAAAGCTCGAAAATAAAAGCTCAAAAATATAAAATCCCCTTGTAAAAGGTAAACGTAGCAACCTCATCGTGGTGAAAGCAACCACAAATCACAGGATTTCTTTCACATCAAGGTATGCCCTCATTGCAACAAGAAGGGATGTGCACCCAACCATTGTTTCTTCAGAGATAATGCTAAGAGCTAAAAGAATCTCAGAGATTCCACAAGCGAAGTACATGTTGTGGAAGAAGAAGAAGAAGAAGAAGAAGGGGATGCCAACATTGTCTATTATGAGGATGTTTTGTAATGGGTCTAGACTCTCCAGACCCAATGATAAGAACTATCATTTTGCATTAGATTCATATTATGAGCCATATATATTTACTCTATGTAACCCATATTAGACTCGCCAATTAGAATCCATGCTTTTCACGTAAGCTTCACCTTACAGGGGTGTCTATGGGGGGAAGCGTTTAGCTTACACTCAATATGTGACCAACCCCTAAAGCCAAGCATACTAAGCATAGACATTTATGTGCATGCATGCATCCTACTACATAGATCTCCCTAGCACATTCTTCTTCACTATGCCCCCATGCTACACAATTACAATCACATGCTATTTGGTGTAGCCCACATGCTACTTGACCTTTTTCACATGTGGTGCATATCACTTGTCATAAAATCTAATATCTAACCAACCCAAATGATTTTCTCATATTAAAGTGATCATTTAATGTGGGAGAATAAACGGGAACAAGGATTAAGATATAGACATGTGCGTATAGATCTATCTCAACACGGGGCCAATGGTAAAGGGGCCCAAATGAGAGATGGTCTATCAAAGAGCAAGGCTAACCAATGGAGCATAAGACCTTAGGGTTAGCTTCATTGAAGACCTCCAATAATTAGTGTAAAAGTCCTTTGACCTTAGGTAAGCTAGGGTTGAGCTTGAGGTGGGAACCCGGCCCAAGGTTAAGGTGCTTGAGGTGCTTGTCATGCTTGATGACTGAGATGCTTGAGGTGCCTGATGACTGAGATGCTTGAGGTGCCTGATGATTGAGATTCTTGAGGTGCTTGTCATGCTTGAGATGTTAGGGCTGTACTTGAGGTGAGAACCCAGCCCAAGCTTGAGGGGCTTAAGGGCCAAGCTTGTGGTGAGAACTAGGCCCAAGGTTGAGGGGATTGAGGTGGCACAAAAGTCAAAGCTAATCCCTACAAGGAGGGGGCAAGCCCTACAAGAGGGGGATGAGAGAGAACACACACACACACACTCACACAAGGCATGCTTGGTACAAAGAAAGCAAAAGGGACACTTGTCAAGTTCCTCCTCATGTTGCCCTCATGGTGTGGCCGAAGCCTATTGGTTGGCCACGCAAGGGGTCCAATGATAAATTAGAAGATTTGATTAATTGTTTTTACATTTATAAAGTCCTCTCTCTCAAAGCAGAAAGGGGTACACTTGTCCCAAGGCTACCCTTGTTACTTGATTTACCTCTTGCTTGTGATTGGCTAGGCTTGGAGGGGTCCAATGAGCTTCAAGCATGAACTACAAGGGGGGTCGACCAAGGAAGCTAGGGGCTTTCTTAGGGGGTATACTCTCCCACACACACTCTCATTGTGTGAAGTGCAAAGTGCAAGAGCTCCCTCTCCTTCTCCAAGAAAGTAGAGAGGGTGAGAGCCTACACCAACACTCTTGGCTCTGGAATGCAAATCCAACCAAGAGCCATGCTTCAATGCTTAAGCTTTCCATCTTCATTACTATGTTGTTATGTATGCTAGCACAAGAAGAGTGATGATAAGTGAGGAACTAATTCTTTCTCCTATGAGATGTTTCTTCTTCCTCTTCCATACCCTCATTCCCTGCTAGCTCTCTCCACCTTCGAAGGTGTTTGAAGTCTTGGGACTGAGGCTTGGGATAGTGAATGCTTTCCTCAAAGTTGATGTTATGCTCGTGATACATGAATCTTTCCATCTTCATTGCATCACCTAGGTCACAAGGAACACAAAGATTGTATTGTAACAAGTCTCTCTTGATGGGAGAAATCATAATACAAATGCCTATTGGAGGGGGGACCGGCTCCACATAAATTCGGTCCTCAACTGTTGTCATGTTCTCTAAATTCTCTCTCCTACAAAAGAATTGTTCATGCCAAGTTAACTAAATTCTATGTTTATGTTGCTACCATCAATTATGTTCACCCGCTATGCTCACAAAGTAATTTCTCAAAAGTACTCTCTCTAATTTCCGCTACTCTCAAGTTAATAGGCCAATTCCATTACATCACTTTCCTGCATTTGTTACCTATCTCTCATCTTGAGCCTATATATAAGGCCATTTTGCTAAAGGTATAGTCACTCTCTAATTCTCATCAATCAAACAAGTTCATTTCATTCCATTAAGTACACTCCTTCTAATGCACTCACTCCTAATTGTTATGAAGCTTTCACTATGATGAATTCCTTGTTGTCTATCCACCATAGGCATTACAAAAAAAACCATATTGCAGCACACACACAGGAATTAAAGTCCTTTGAGATAGGTATGGACCTTATGAAAGAAAGATTGTGCTCACGTGCAAAAGAAGAAACTACAATATCTCGAACCTTTGAAACTTGTCTTTGACAGACTGAAGAAAAGAATCCAAGCATTGAGGTGAGGACTCCAAACATTCTAAGCTAGTTGAACTAAACTAGCTGGATTGCTTGCTTTGTAGACATGCTATCTATCCAGACAAAGAAAACATAAATCCCAAAGCCAATGTAGGAAAGCATTTGAATCCCTTGATAAGTAGCAGTCTTGCAACGTATATAATTCATGACAAAAATTCTAAGGTGTTATTGTAAGATGTGGTGGACCATTTCATTTTAAAGAATGTAGTGTTTGCTAATGAAATACAAGGGACACTTAACTCCCTTTGCGTGAGCAAGAGAGGTATTTATCTATTCAAAAATCTATCTCCTCCATATTTGTAGGGAATAAAGCTTAAGTTGTTACCAATAGCAAAAAGTAGAGGATAAATGTTAAGCTATTTCCAATAGCAAAAAGTTTTTGGAAAGAGAGACTTTAGCTCGACCGACTTCTTGGGATGTCTCTTTCATATTCAAGGTATTTGCAGAGTCCAAGGAGCAACTATAACTTATGATGAGTACAACAATATATTCATGGATCTTGCTATGTTGCATACTCAAATGGTAAAGTTCTACAATGTCACATATGAAGAGGCCCATGGGGTGCTACATTTTGTTGTGAAGCGAGAAGAGTGTGAGATTCTTACAGAGAGAAATCTAGAGCAAGTCATAATCACATTAGTGAATGAATAGGGCACTTTCAAAATGTCCCACATATGATCCTTTGTACTTCAATGTTCATTCAAAAACAAACACATGATGGCTTCATGCTTTTGAGATAATTCATTATCTTCTAGCATTGTAGCTCCAGTGTGCTGTATGTTTAATTTCACATCGCATAAGGATTGATCTTGACAGTCAAGAAAGAGGACCATGACATTTTACACTAGCACTTGTAAAAACCCCTATTCCTGATACAATTGACAAACAAATGAATCGAGGAAATGTGCTTGTTGTGCATGGGAGGGGAGACTTTTGTGAGTGCACGAATACGGTGCATGTGCGGAGAGTGAGAAGGGGAGAGAGAGAGTACTCAGGATATGGGTGGAGCTCCCAAATCTCACTGTATGAGCACATTATGAGAATGAGTGAGAGCTCTTTATTCTTTGTATGTATAAAGAATAAGGAGATAAATGTGGGTGGCCAAACATTTGCCGACAGACATGGGCAAAGCACGGTGAGGCACACCGCCTTTACCTAACATTCTCCCACTAAAGGCTGTGTGCCAATAAGTGGCAAGAAGACTAGACTACAACTAGTATACACAAGAGGTCAGAGAAGACGGCTCTCAACCTATGCCCACTGGCTCACTCTGTAACCACTCTAGTGTAGATGAAACATGCTTACCACTAGGGCTAGAGCTATGATGAGAGTATCGAGTGACGACCTCCATAGCTCCACAATGCACAATGCCAGTGTCAGTCATCGCACGACTGACAACTCCCACTGCAAATGCACCAATTGCATAAGCAAGATTAGGTCTCAAGACCAAAAGGTCAGCCATGAGAGACCCGAAAGCTGATGAAACATGTACTATGTGTGCCAACCTATCCCTGTTAACAACCTCAGTGCCATATGCATCCTCATAAGGAACCACCTAAGTATGCATCACCATATTAGTATCGTCTGGCAAAGGCATATCTGTTGAGAATGACTGCAAAATCAAAAAATCATCACCATTGCAATCACACACAGTTGTTTGAATGACATTGTCACCCTCAAACGTATCAAATGCATCATAGAACAATGCATCGATCTCTGACTGAACTGATGTCACCTCAACTGATGACTGACAAAGTTGTGCATCCCGAGAGATACCACTGTCTGCGTGAACATCACCACAAGACAAATGCACAACCTGCTCTTCATGTAGCACATTTGCAAAAAAGACATGCCTCATCTCTCGCTCCAAACATGGCTGCAAATACAGAGAGACTACACCGTCTCGAACTTCAGACACATGCATAGGATATACCAAGCCGTTGCGGGCTCCTTTGGAAATAACTAATGAACCGCAATGCATCTGGAAAGACTGCTCTCTAAGCAGTACATGACAACCAAAAGCTACCAACTGTCTCACTTAGATCAAGCTATGTCTCCGCTGAGGAACATAGCGCACATACTATAGCGTGTATGAAGCACCACCAGGCAAAGACAAAAAAACGTCTCCTGCATCCTCTATGTCAAATTCTGAAACATCAGCAAATTGCACACAACCAAGTCTCCCACTAGAAAAAGTGCTAAACCACTCATGACATGGTGTGATGTGGAAAGCAGCATCCCTATCTAGTAACCACTGTGGAGAAAGTGTGCTACCCATAGACAAATGTGCAAGAGGTACACTTGAGGCAAGCATGACATCACCGCCATCACTAGCATACATTGCCACTGGAACTGCCTCTGTAACCTATGTCAAAGCCGTATTTGCATCACGCATACATCTCCGTTGTTGTCTCATATGTCTGAAACAACGGCACCTAATGTGTCTTGTGTGACCACAATGCCAACAACGCAAGTATCGGCAAGAATGAGACCGTCGTCTCTCACTGTCACACATATCTGCATCCATAAGTGAATGGCTAAGAATCAAAGTATGGTGAGAACTCTGGGAAAAATTCTGGCAGAATCTCCCCTGTAAACTGAGAAAAACCTCAAGTACAATCTCAACCTTAAACCATGCCCAACTGGAAACAAAGTGTAAGGTAACACGACTACCCAGGTAAAGAGAATCGGCAAGCTGTGAAGTGGATACTTAAGTATCTGAAAGGGACAACAACAAATGCTTTATATTTTGGAGGGACTAATATTTTTCTTCAAGGGTATGCTCATGCAGATATGGCAGGTGACAAAGATACTCAAAGAAGCACTATTGGCTATGTCTTCACGGTTGGAGGCATAGCAGTAAGCTGGGATTCAAAGCTGCAGAAAATGGTCTCACTTTCTGCCACAAAAGCAGAGTATGTACCAATAACAGAGGTAAGCAAATAAATTCCGTGGCTTCACAGATTCTTAGAAGAGCTTGGATTCAAACAAGACAATTGTCTCTTGTATAGTGATAGCCAAAGCGCTATCCATCTGGCGAAGAACTCAACCTTTCATTCAAGGACAAAGCACATTGAGGTGAGATATCACTTCATACACACACTTTTGGAAGAGGAACGGCTAATGCTAGGAAAGGTGCGTACAAGTGAAAATCCTATAGACACGTTGACGGGAGCAAAGCAAACCCCGAACCTCGACGGCCTCTAAAACATCGGGGGCCGAATGGCGCGCCTCGAGCTTGTCAACGGTAAAGCGAACAGGGGGCACCACCTAGCTTTGAGCGGCTAGGACGCACACCACGATGATATGAACACCGCAAACTTACACACACACACACAGAGAGAGAAAGAGATTTTGCAAATGAAGAAGGCCCTCGGGGGTGTGAGGGAGAGTTATTTCTACAGTATTTACAATGACCGTCCTTCCAGTGAGGCGACACACAGTGGTGATAGAGAGGTAGGGAGAAAGGATGGTGAAAACTACTTGGTGCGTTCTCTAAGACGACTCAATGATTGTGAAACTTGCTACCAAGAGCGTGTATACGTGTGTGCATCGATCATTGGAGTCGAGAGGTGGACGTGGCTCCCTTCGCATGGTGTAATTCCCAAGGCAAACCATCACACAAACCCCCCCTCCCCTGTGATGCCAATAGTGTCAACTCTTCCCACTACACTCTACCAAGTGCTGACCTCTCATGAACTGCCCCCCCCCCCCCCCCCCCCGATAGTGACCTCTGAGTGCCAATTTATAGGTGTTAGCAGCTTGGATTATGGTAATCCCGATGTGATTAGGGTAAGCTAATCGGAGAGACAAAGCAAGTGGTGGGCCCGGTGTGGTTGACCCTTGCTTTGTTTTGGGAGGTTATTAAAAGATGAGAATCTCTAGGTGGGCCTTTGTAACCATCACCTAGAGAGAGGGAATTTACAAAGTGGAAATTTACAAGGCTTGGGTGAAAAGTGAAGAAATGATGAACATGACCTACAAATTACTGAAAGTGGCATCGTGGTTGCGTGATGCCGGCGAATGGTGTGTTGCCCGTGTGTCGATGTAGCATGTACTTCTTTTCGGGGTCGGCCGGGGCATGCCTTCGGCGCATTTCCTCTTTTTGCTGTTGGCGGCCCGTGCTTTGGGTTTTCTCCTTCTTTTGTCGGGTTCATCGATGTCGTAGAATCCTTTCTTTTTTGTATTTTATCATGTGTGTACGTATACGCGTTCGTGTGTATATATGTGCATGTGGGCGGATGTGTGTGTGTATGTGTGAGTGCGCAAGCATGCATGTATGTATGTATGGGTGTGTGCGCAAGCGTGCGTGGGAACGGGGCCCTATTATGTATATATATATATATTTTCCTGTGGGTTGGCAGACTGCTGCAGATTACGCGAGGGTGAGTGAGGGGAATGGTGTGTGTGTTTGTGTTGTTGCAAGGGGTGTGTGTGTGTGTGGATAAGGGTGAATGTGTGTGTGTGTGTGTGTGTGTGTATGTGTTGTGTGTCTAGAGAGAGAGAGAGAGTGAATTTTCCTACGCCTGTACATGCCCGCGAGGGAGAGAGAGAGAGAGAGAGAGAGAGAGAGAGAGAGAGAGAGAGAGATAGAGAGAGAGAGAGAGGATATGGCGGGCTGAAGCCGTGTGCAGAGCACAAGAGAGAGAAGGAAGAAATATGGGGTGACTGAGGCGGTGGGAGGGGATGGGTGTGTGTGTGTGGATGAGTGGGGGGGTAACCCTATCCTTGCGCGCCTTCGGGCTGTGACCAGGAGCGGCTGAGAGCAAGAGAGGGATGGCGCTCCACGGTCGGCCAACAGTGAGCGAGGGAAGGGGAGGGGCTTTGGCAACGAAGTGTCGTAGGGGGGGGGTATGTGGTGAGAGAGAGAGAGATTCCTTATCTTCCGGCCATCCTGTTTGGTGGCTCAAGGACGAGAGGAGGGGGGGAGGGTTAATGGGGTGGAGAGAGAGGGAGAATATTAGCAGGCCAAGGCTTGCATAGAGAGCGAGGGAGGGAGTGTGAGAGGGCGGGCGGGTGTGTGGATAAGAGTACGGGAGAGTGGGAGTTCGCATGCGGTTATGGGCTCGGTGTAGCGGGAGCGCGAGAGAGAAATCGAGAGAAGGGAGGTGGGTGCTCAAGGCTTGCGCCTGGCCGAGGGTGGCCAGTGAGGGGGGGTTATTGGGGTCAACAAGGTGTCGGTAAGGGAGAGAGAGGATATTAGAGAGAGGTATGTAGGGAAAATGAGAGAGAGAGAGAGATATCTCAGTCGATGCCCGCCGGGGGAATAAAACTACAGGGAGACAGGGAGAGAGAGAGAGAGAGAGAGAGAGAGAGAGAGAGAGAGAGAGAGAGAGAGAGAGAGAGAGAGAGAGAGAGAGAGAGAGAGAGAGAGAGAGGGGTGTTTGAAACCGAGGGTGGCCTAACAAGCGGAGGCATGAGGGTGATAAGTCCGGCCAATCAAAGGGGGGGGAGTGTGCCATGCCCGTAAAAGCGTCGTGAGGTTGACCAGGCATTGCCAAGCCTTGTTAGGAAATAAGACGTAGCTAAATAGATAATTTAGTAGATTACTTAATGGAGAGAGACAGATTTATATACACGAGATTATAGAGTAGAGAGAGAGAGAGAGAGAGAGAGAGAGAGAGAGAGAGAGAGAGAGAGAGAGAGTACACACGATATACGTGGTTCACCCAATGTGGGCTACGTCCACGGGAAAGCAGCCACTCAATGGCTTTAGTACTTCAAAACAAGAAGTAGTTTACAAAGGGATTATACCCTTAATGGAGCTCCCGCCTTGCTTCACTCTCACCACCTCACACTCACCTTGTTGCATCAACTTCACACTATGAAATGTGTGTAGAAATGGCCTCCTTTTATAGGCCAAAAGGGTTGCCCTCTCTTATGAGAGACAGCCATGTGTAGCCGCCCTTGTGCGAATAAGTCCAAATCGGAGCCTCCAATCCGCCCATGTGTGGCCATCCTTGAGAAGACAAGTCCGCTTTTGAATTCGGCCACCGGCCATTGAATTCGGCCACCGGCCACCGGCCATTGACTTCCGACCACCGGCCACCGGCCATTGACTTCCGACCACCGTCCATCGGCCATTGACTACCGGCCAACCGACCGGTTGTTTTCCGACCACTTTCCGGCCGCCATCCGGCCATAATATTCCGGCGAAAAAGAATATCCCGAGGCCTTTAAAGTTTCCCCTGATTCTTGTCTGTGAAAATTTTGGTTCCGGTGAGTGATTTTCCTTCACGCACGATGGCTTCTCCTCATAATGGGGGCCTTACAAATGTGTGCTTTTACCATAGAAAATTACAAGGATAAATCAGGCTCCATACTTAACAATCTCCCACTTGGAGACTGATCTCCAAACCAAACCTGTGACTGCTTTCCATTCTGGCTTCTTATCCTTGAATGCCGATTGAAGATGAGCAAAAGCTCAACTTCTCCTTGTTGACCACCTTTGTAAACATGTCTGCAAGAATTTCACTTGTATGCACCTTTCCTAGCTTTAGTTGTCCCTCTTCCAAAAGAGTGCGTATGAAGTGATATCTCACCTCAATGTGCTTTTTCCTCGAATGAAAGGCTGAGTTCTTTGCAAGATGGATAGCGCTTTGGCTATCACTGGACAAGACACAATTGTCTTGTTTGAATCCAAGCTCTTCTAAGAATCTGTGAAGCCACAGAATTTCTTTGCTTGCCTCCGTCATTGCTACATACTCTGCTTCCGTGGTAGAAAGTGAAACCACTTTCTGCAGCTTTGAAGCCCAGCTTACTGTTGTGCCTCCAACCGTGAACACATAGCCAGTAGTGCTCCTTCGAGTATCTTTGTCACCTGCCATATCTGCATCAGCATACCCTTCTAGAAAAATATCAGTTCCTCCAAAATACAAAGCATTTGTTGTTGGCCCTTTTAGATACCTAAGTATCCACTTCACAGCTTGCCAATGCTCTTTACCTGGGTTGTCCATCAACCTACTCACAACTCCCACTGCATGTGCAATGTTTGGCCTTGTCCAGACCATAGCATACATTAGAGAACCTACCGCTGCAGCATATGGAACTTTAGACATATAGGCTATCTCCTCTTGTGTCTTTGGACACATATCCTTTGTTAGTTTAAAATGACCAGCCAAAGGTGTAGAAACTGGTTTTGCATTTTGCATTGCAAACCTTTCTAGTACCTTCTTGATGTAATCTTCTTGAGATAGCTTTATTGTCTTCTTCGTCCTGTCCCTTGATATTTTCATACCAAATATCCTCTTTGCAGCACCTAAATCTTTCATTGAAAAAGATTTGGACAGCTCCTCTTTTAGGTCTTTGATGTCCTGCATGTTAGCACTTCCAATCAACATGTCATCAACATACAACATTAGGATGATGAATTTCCCATCTACCAAATTCTCCGTGTAGACGCAGTGATCCGAGTTGCATCTTGTGAATCCATGATCCAACATCCATCGATCAAACTTCAAGTACCATTGTCTTGATGCTTGGTTTAAACCATACAAGCTCTTCTTTAATCTGCAAACAATTTTCTCCTTACCTTTTACTTCATACCCCTTTTGTTGAAGCATGTAGATTTCCTCCTCTAAGTCACCGTGAGGGAATGCCGTATTTACAGCCATTTGCTCGAGATTTAGATCATGAGCAGCCACAAGGCTTAAGACAAGCCTAATTGAGTTCATTTTTACAACAGGAGAAAATATTTCATTGAAGTCAATACCTTTCTTTTGAGAAAAACCTTTTACCACAAGCCTAGACTTGTACCTTTTCTTCCCACCTTCTTCTTCCTTTAGCTTGTACACCCATTTGTTTTGAAGTGCCCGCTTACCTTTAGGCAACTCAACCAACTCCCATGTTTGGTTGCGATGTAGTGAGTCCATCTCCACTTGTATGCTCTTCGTCCATTCTTCTTTGGATTCATGTTGCATAGCTTCTCCATATGATTCCGGCTCTCCAGAATCTGAGATCAAGCTATGGTTGAAGGAAGGAACAAACCTTTCTGGAGGTCTACTTGCTCTTGTAGATCTTCGGGGAATAGGTTGAGGCTCCTTATTTGGTTGACGTTGTTGCACATTGTCTCCGTTTGCAGTCCTTGAGTCTTAACCGTCCTCAAGCTCTATGTACTCATCACCTGTTTCTTTTGTTTGTTTTCTTTCCAAGTAATCTTTGTACATATTTTGTTCGTTAAAATTTACATCCCTACTCCTGAAGATTTTGCCATCTTCAGGATTCCATAGGCGATACCCAAAGTCTCCTTCTCCATAGCCAATGAAGAAACACTTTTTGGACTTTGCATCTAACTTTGATCTTAGGATTCTATCTATGTGCATGAAAGCCTCACACCCAAACACTTTGAGAAATGCATAATTCACCGGTTTACCTGTTCACGCCTCTTCTGGAACTCCCCCATCCAATGCCGTTGAGGGTGACCGATTGATTAAGTACACAGACGTACTTACAGCTTCCGCCCAAAGCTCAAGCGGTAGGCCTGCATGTAGCCGCATGCTTCGTGCTCGTTCCATGATTGTCCTGTTCATCCTTTCCGAAATTCCATTTTGTTGAGGTGTCCTTGGGGTTGTCCTTTGCCTCCGAATGCCATTGCTAGCACAAAAGCTTTCAAAAGCTTGGCTGCAATATTCGCCTCCATTGTCGGATCTGAGGCATTTAACCTTGGTACCTGTTTCATTCTCCAGAAAGGCTTTCCACCTTTGAAATATGGAAAATACATCGGATTTATTCTTCATGACATAAACCCATGTTTTTCTAGTCGCATTGTCTATGAATGTTACATAGTACAATGAGCGACCAAGTGACTGTGTACTTGCAGGACCCCAAACATCAGAATGAACCAACTCAAGTATTTTATTTTTTCTTTCATTTCTTGATTTTTGAAATTTTACCCTCTTTTGTTTACCATAAACACAATCTTCACAGAACTCTAAGTCCACTTCTTTCAAACCTGGTAGAAGCTTCTTTGTTTGAAGGATTTGCATTCCTTTGGCACTCATATGCCCAAGTCGATAGTGCCACACCGCACTGTCAACTTCTGTAGTTGCTGCACAAGCTAAAGGTTGCGTGCTAATAGTACACAAGTAAAGTGTACCGACTTTTTACCCTTGGCAACCACCAAAGATCCCTTTGAGATCTTCCACCGTTTGTTTCCGAATGCAATGTTGTGACCTTCATCATCCAATTGTCCTGTAGAGATCAAATTTTTGCGAAGAGAAGGAACATGCCTAACATCTTTAAGCTTCCATTCATTTCCGTTAGCAGTTTTGACAGAAACTGTACCTTTGCCGACAATCTCACAAGCTTCATCATCTCCCAAGTATACATACCCAAAATTACCTTTGGTGTAGTCTTGGAAATGTTGTTTGTGTGGTGTTGCATGGAATGAAGCCCCGGAATCTACTATCCAGGAATTAGACACATTGTCTAATGAGAGAATTAGAGCATCTTGCTCTACTTTACCTGCCACATTGGCCTCCGATGTTGGCTTATTGTCTTGAGACTCTGTCTCCTTCTTCTTCTTGGACCAGCAATCCTTCTTGACGTGGCCCTTCTTGCCGCAGTTCCAACATTCAAGAGCTGACTTTGTGCGTGACTTGCTCCGCCTTGAGCGATCACAACCTTTTTGGTTTTTGAACCTCTCCTTAGGCCTTCCTCTTGTTTCCACTGATAGTGCAGCACTTGATGATTCTCCTGTGCTTCTCCTTCGCATTTCCTCGCTTAGGAGAACACCCACAACATCATCAAACTTAAGAGTACTTGTGCCAGAGATAGAATTACTTACAGCCATCACAAGGCTGTCCCAACTATCTGGTAGAGATGATAGTATAAGGAGAGCTCGCACTTCGTCATCGAAATTGATTTTCACTGATCGAAGTTGACTTATGTTTGTGTTAAAGTCATTTAGGTGTTTTGCAACTGAACCATTCTCTACCATCTTTAGATTGAACAAGTGCTTGATAAGAAATACCTTAATGGATGCCGATGGTTTCTCGTAGAAGTCGTCAAGTGACTTCATCAAGTCCTCCGTGGTCTTCATCTCCGAAACATTGAAGGCCATCGTTGATGCCAAGCTTAACCGGATTGTTCCCAGTGCCTTTCGATCAAGGACAATCCATGCTTCATCTGCCATTGTTGCGGGCTTCTTCGCAAGACCGCCTAGTGGCAAATAGAGGTCCTTCTGGTAGAGATAGTCTTCAATATGCATCTTCCAATGTTGGTAGTTTTTGCCGTTGAACTTCTCAATCTTGAGCTTCCCTTCCTCCGCCATAACTCCCACTCAATTCAAGGAATCCTTTCCTTGAGATAATTTAGCTACGAGCAAACCTTGCTCTGATACCAGTTGTTAGGAAATAAGACGTAGCTAAATAGATAATTGAGTAGATTACTTAATGGAGAGAGACAGATTTACATACACGAGATTATAGAGTAGAGAGAGAGAGAGAGAGTACACACGATATACGTGGTTCACCCAATGTGGGCTACGTCCACGGGAAAGCAGCCACTCAATGGCTTTAGTACTTCAAAACAAGAAGTAGTTTACAAAGGGATTATACCCTTAATGGAGCTCCCGCCTTGCTTCACTCTCACCACCTCACACTCACAGCTCCCGCCTTGCTTCATTCTTACCACCTCACACTCACCTTGTTGCATCAACTTTACACTATGCAATGTGTGTAGAAATGGCCTCCTTTTATAGGCCAAAAGGGCTACCCTCTCTTATGAGAGACAACCATGTGTAGCCGCCCTTGTGCGAGTAAGTCCAAATCGGACCCTCCAATCCGCCCATGTGTGGCCGCCCTTGAGAAGACAAGTCCGCTTTTGAATTCGGCCACCGGCCACCGGCCATTGACTTCCGACCACCGGCCACCGGCCATTGACTTCCGACCACCGGCCATCGGCCATTGACTACCGGCCACCGGCCAACTGACCGGTTGCTTTCCGACCACTTTCCGACCTCCGTCCGGCCATAATATTCCGGCGAAAAAGAATATTCCGGCGAAAAAAAAAGTCATTGACTTTCCGCCGCCGAGGCCTTTAAAGTTGCCCCTGATTCTTGTCCGTGAAAATTTTGGTTTCTGGTGAGTGATTTTCCTTCATGCACGATGGCTTCTCCTCATAATGGGGGCCTTACAAATGTGCGCTTTTACCACAGAAAATTACAAGGATAAATCAGGCTCCATACTTAACAAGCCTTCCAACGGTGTCGCCAAGGCTCCGACAGAGGAAAAATTTTATAAAAAAACCTTTTTTTTTTCAAAATCGGCTATCATTAGCCCTCCCCTTTTGGCTAGAGGCATTCATGCTCTAGCCCTTCCTCTGCATCTTTAGTTGTGGAGTTAGAGGGTCCTCCCCCCTTTGGAATGTCTAGCATGAATTCTGGATCAAACCTAAGAGAATACCTTTTCAGTCTCCATCCATTGGCCCTAGTCTTGTGAATTCTCCCATCTGCTTCCATCAGCTTATAGCTGACGTTGTCATAGCATTTCTTGATGATGAATGGTCCCGCCCATCTGGGTTGAAATTTCTTGTCCTTCCTGGTGTCAAATCTGTTGTCGTATCTCAGCACTAACATACCTTTTTCCAGTCCCTTTTCTTTAAGCCCTTGATTGAAAGTGAGTCGGCGTCGTTCTGCCTGCGCTGCATAGTGATTGATTGCTTCTTCCGTATCTAGTTGGAGTCTCTCCAGATCCAGGATGTGGTTTGTCATAAAATCTAATATCTACCTAACCCAAATGATTTTCTCATATTAAATTGATCACTTAATGTGGGAGAATAAACGGGAACAAGTGTTAAGATATAGGTATGTGCTTATAGATCTATCTCAACACGGGGCCAATGGTAAAGGGGCCCAAAAGGGAGATGGTCTATCAAAGAGCAAGGCTAACCAATGGAGCATAAGACCTTAGGGTTAGCTTCATTGAAGACCTCCAATAAATGTGTGTAAAAGTCCTTTGACCTTAAGTAAGCTAGGGCTGAGCTTGAGGTGGGAACCCGGCCCAAGCTCGAGGTGCTTGTCATGCTTGAGGTGTTTTTCATGCTTGAGGTGCTTGATTAAGATGCTTGAGGTGCTTGACTGGCTCCATGCTTGAGGTGATTGACTTGCTGCATGATTAAAGTACTTGAAAAGCTTGCCTGAGATGCTTGTGGGAACACCCCCTAGTTCAAGTGCTTTGTCATGCTTGATGAGTAAGGTGCTTGATCACCTAAAGTCAAAATCATTCCTACAAGAGGGGGGGCGAGCCCTTTTCCTAGGAGCTAGAGAGAGAACACCCACTCACACACACAAGGGAAGCCCCAACTTGAAGAGGCAGCAAGGACACATGTCAGGCCCCTACCCATGTTACCTTCATGTGTTGCTTGAAGCCTATTGGCTAAGCTTCAAAGGGGTCCAATGATAAATTACTTGAATTATCTAATTGATTTTTCATTTATCAAGTCCTCTCTCTCAAAGGGGAAAGGGGGACACTTGTCCCAAGGCTACCCATGTTGCTTGTAATGGCTCTTGCTTGTGATTGGCTAGGCCTGGAAGGGTCCAATGAGCTTCAAGCATGAGCTACAAGGGGGGGTCGACCCAAGCAAGCTAGGGGGGTGCCTAGGGGGTATACTCACCCACACACACTCACAAGCACTCTCATTGTGTGTTATGCAAAGTGCAAGAGCTCCCTCTCCAAGCAAGTAGAGGTTGAGAGCCTACACCAACACTCTTGGCTATGGAGTGCAAATCCAACCAAGAGCCATGCTTCAATGCTTAAGCTTGCCATCTCCTTCTTCTTCATTACTATGCTATTATGTATGCTAGCAACAAGAGTATGATAAGTGAGGAACTAATTCTTTCTCCTACGAAATGTTTCTTCTTCCTCTTCCCTACCCTCATTCCCTGCTAGCTCTCTCCACCTTCGAAGGTGTTTGAGGTCTTGGGACTGAGGCTTGGGATAGTTAATTCTTACAAACCCAAGAGCCATTTATCTACCTTATCAAAAGCAAAGCATCACCAAACACGTTTAGGTATTTAATTCCTTGTGAAATACATTGTTTTAACCCAAGAGTTAGGGCTGCATATTCTGCTTCATTGTTGGAGTGGAAGTGTAATAACTGCCAAATGGAGAATACTCTTTCTTGTTGCTCATTGAAAATGACTATGCCAGCTCCTGCAGATTGGTCCATTGTTCTCTTGTGTGCTCCGTCAAAGAAAAGAGAGTGAGCTCTTTCTAGCCTAGGACTCTCTACCATTGGTGTTTCTTCCTTCCCTTCCGTGTTGACCTTCAGCTTCTTCTCATAATGGCGATGAGTGAGAATTCCCGCTAAACTAGCCCTGGTGGAGTTTTCTACTTGCATGGTGTAGTCAAACTCTTGTAATCTAATTAACCACTTTGAGATCCTAGATGAGACATCCATGTGTCGCATTACATATGGGAAAACCTCCTCCATTGTCAGGATTACAAAGGGTATAGGTAGGAGATAAGAGCGGAACTTTGTGGTAGCAAACATTAGTGCCAGAACCATGTGTTCTACTTCGGTAAATCCCTTTTCTGACGGGGTCATGACATGACTAGAGAAGTAAATAGGACACATGAAAGAAGTTTGGGGGTCCTTTTGCATTAGCACGGCTCCAAGTGTATCACTTCCTACACTAGGGTTCACATAAAATGGCTCGTCCCACTTAGGGGGTGAAATGGTGGGAAGCTTAGCTAGGACATGCTTTACCTCAGTAAATTGCTACTCATTCTCTTCACTCAATGAGAAGACATCCCTCTGGGTGATTTGTTGTGAAGGAATACGAGCGGAAGTGCGATGTGACAGAGAGTGCGAGAAGAAGAGCACGACGATATGGTGAACTCGCTCTACTATAATGTGTAGAGCATAGTGAGTTCTTATTAGGTTTTTACAAAAGAACATGTGTACATACCTGGTGGCCCGCCCACTTACCTGGGCGACCACATTGGGCTTTATACCCCAACAACCTCCCACTTAAAGTCCAATGTGGTACTTTAAGTGTGAGAGAAGCTACTATACAAGCTAATATACAAGAGATGTAGAGAAGTGATGTACTACCCTACACCTAGCTGCTTGCGAAAATGCGTAAAGCTCTCTGAGGGAAGTCCTTTTGTAAGTAGATCAGCAGGATTTTTTGTGGTGTGAACTTTGACAAGCTGAAGTTGCTTATCCTCGAGCATTTCCCTGATGAAATGATACTTCACATCCACATGCTTTGTCTTTGAGTGATAAACTGGATTGCGAGCCAATTGTATAGCACTTTGACTATCACAATATAACACAGGCATCTCTTCTTTGATTCCCAAATCTGTTACTAGTCGATTAAGCCAAATTGATTCTTTGCATGCCTCTGATGCTGCAACATATTCAGCCTCTGTAGTAGACTAAGTAACACAATCTTGTAATCTAGAACGCCATGATACTGCTCCACCAGCCAATGTAAATACATACCCTGACGTAGACCTTCGGTTGTCTAAGTCACGTGCATAATCTGAGTCTGTAAAACCCTTTACGCTTAGCTCCTGACTCCCATAGCACATACGCATACTCTTTGTAGCTTTCAGGTATCTCAATATTCCTTTCACTGCCTCCCAATGTTTCTTGCCTGGGTTTGACATGTATCGACTTACTACTCCCACTGCAAATGTAATGTCTAGGCGAGTAGCAATCATTGCATACATCAAACTACCCACTGCAGACGCATATGGAATCTTATCCATTTCACCCTGTTCTTCCTTAGACATAGGACAATCTTGTTTGCTAAGTTTCACATATGGTGGCAATGGAACACTCAATGCCTTTCCCTTCTCCATATTGAAACGTTGCAAAACCTTGTCAATATACTCTGTTTGAGATAACCAAATCAACTTCTTTGATCTGTCTCTCTCAATGCGCATACCAAGTATATGACTTGCCTCACCCATGTCTTTCATGTCAAACGATTTTGCCATCTTTGACTTCAAAGCTGAAATTTTTTCCAAGTGCTTGCCAGCAATCAACATGTCATCCACATACAAAATAAGGATCAGCCAACTACCATCCTTAGCCTTCTTTGTATATAGACAGTGATCGAACTCACAATGTTTGTAGCCTTGAGAAAGCATAAACTTGTGGAATGTATGGTACCATGCCCTCGGTGATTGTTTAAAGCCATAAAGACTCTTTAACAACTGGCATACCCAATCTTCCTTGCCTTTCTCAACAAACCCTTCTGGCTGCTGCATGTAAATTTCCACATCTAAATCACCATGCAAGAACGCTGTCTTGACATCCATTTGGTGCAACACCAAATCTAATATGGCAACCAATGCAAGAAAGCATCTCAATGTAGTCATCTTGACCACTGGAGAGAACACTTCATCAAAGTCAATGCCTTGTTCTTGCTTAAAGCCCTTGGCAACAAGCCTTGCTTTGTACTTTGGCTGACTATCATGAGCGGTGATCTTATACCTGTAAACCCATTTACAAGGTAGAGCCTTTTTGCCCTGTGGTAATTTAATTAGCTTCCATGTCTTGTTTTTATGCAGAGCTGTCATCTCTGACTGCATGGCCAATTGCCAATTCCCGGAGTCCTTCATTTGCACTGCTTCCTTGTAACATGAAGGCTCATTGTAATCAGTCAACATGACATAGTTCATAGATGGAACAAACCTATCAGGAGGTCGCGTGACACGTCTAGATCTACGCACAATAGGTTCAGCCACAACCTGTGGTTCCACTCTATCCTGTCCTTGCTCCACTTGAGCCCTGACATTATGTCTTGCACGTGCAGGTCCATCTTCTTGGAAGACAACTCTTCTTATCTCCTCAACCCTCTCTGGTTTAGAATGATATTTGGATTTATTGATATCTCCTCAACTCTTCTTATCTCCTCAACCCTTGGATATCTTCCACATGTTCTGTCCAAAAGTGGTGACGTAGCTAGCATCATCAAGTAAACCTGTGCTAATCAAGCTCTTTGTAATTGCGGGAACATGTCTCACATTCTTCAGCGTGAAAGAAGAACCATTCTGAAACTTCAATTGAACATCTCCAACACCTAAGATCTCACATGTCTGCCCATTGCCTAGCCGAACATGATCTTTAGTGGTCACATAAGAGGTAAACCACTCCTTGTTTGGAGACACATGAAGTGATGCCCCTGAGTCTATAATCCAGTCACTCAGTGCATTTCCATCAGATGCTGTAAGAAGAGCTGAGTCCATTGTATTCTTCAAGAAGTATATGTCTCCTGACACTAGACTGTCATCCTCTGCAACAGTGTTTGTCACATTTATTTCTTGAATCTTCACTGAGGACTTGTTCTTCTCACTATGGTATTCAGCTTTCTCTTTGCCTTTTTCTGCTTTCCATTCTCTGCAGTCTCTTTTCATGTGACCCTTCTTGCCACAGTGGTAGCATTCTATGTCACTCTTGCCTTTAGCACTGCGGGACTTGCTACGAGACTGATTCCTCTTTCCATCTTTGTACTTTTCTTTGGTCCTTCCCCTGACAACTAAGGCTGTTCCTTTGCCTTTGTCCATTGTCTTTCTATTGGTTTCTTCAGTAAGCAGACTTCCTTCTACAACTGCTATGTTCAAACCATCTGGAGGTGTAGAATTACTCAAAGCTGTGCGAAAAGTGCTGCTTCTCATAAAGATCACTCAGCTTTAACCATGCTTGATAAGCCGACATCTCGTCTGCTACATTGAAGTAAACGCTTTCTGCCAAAGTCAGCATAATGGTAGAAAGTGCCAATTCATCCATTTCGCTCCATTCATCTTCGTCCATATCTTCTGGTTTTATCCCCTTGAGCTTTATAGGTTTTATCTGCTTCTTTTGTACCAACACGTGCCAAATCTTCTTCTTCCACAATGGGAAATTGGTTCCATCCAGCTTCTTGATATTGTAAAGAGCAGTGTCCTGTGATCCAGCCATAGCTACGCTTCACAGTAGTTTACTTTTCTGGGAAAAATTTGGCAGAGTTTCCCCTGTAAACTGACCTCTGAACCAATATCAACCTGTCAAGTGAACCAAGAAAGCTTCAGATTCTGCAGAAATTTTGGCAGAGTCTCCTTTGTAAAATGGCTCTGGTGTACTAAAAACAGACCAAAAAACAGCTCAAGAAACCTGTACTGTCTCTGACTGTCCTGTCACTGCCCTGTAAGCATAGACTGCGACAATGCCTCAACGGCAGTAAAGCAAAGATGCAATCCCAACTGTCTAACTCATAGTCAATACATCCTAGCTGCCTATCTAAGGGTGCTCGAGGGATCGCTCCAAGACCTGTATCACCGAAAGGATCTCAACATTCGAGAATCCCCCAGCTCAATAAAACCTCACTCGACCCTCAACAAAGGCTACAGTAAATCTGACAGTACATAGACTTCCCACAAAGTCATACATCCACAAATTTCCCACTGTATGTTGTAACCGTTGCGGCGGTTGTTTGCTGCGTGACTCACAGCCAGCAAACCCTCAACAGACATACATCATCTCTGACAATACATCCCATGTGGAATTACCTGCAATGTCAGGATGAAATCTGGAATATCAAGCAGCAAACACAAGCTACCTGATGAACTAGTGGATGTCGCCTACATTCTGTGTGTAGATGCGCCCGTGTCGTATGTGACACGCCTCCAAGAACTGTGAGCCGTCCTTCGATGTGTAGACAGCCACAAATCAACACTCTGGGAGTGTCGATATCCTCAGCACCTGCAGTCGTAGGCCGAAAACCCCAAATTTGGAGAGTCGGATCTGCACCCGTCGAGACCACGTAGTCAAAAATGGCTTGCGCAGACCTTTTGTCGAAGCCGAACGGTGGCCGAGATGACCTCAGAATGAAATTCTGAGAACACCAAGCCCTTCGCTCGCTCCCACAAGATTTGGGGCCGTGTCTTCGCCTGTCGAATTTCACTCCAATCTGAGCTGGTGACTCTAGCCTCCTGCAGTGCTGCCCCGAGCCTCGATCTGAGCTCTGATACCACTTGAAGGAGTACGAGCGGAAGTGCGACGCGAGAGAGAGTGCGAGAAGAAGAGCACGACGATATGGTGAACTCGCTCTAATGTAATGTGTAGAGCATAGTGAGTTCTTATTAGGTTTTTACAAAAGAACATGTGTACATACCTGGCGGCCCGCCCACTTACCTGGGCGACCACATTGGTCTTTATACCCCAACATGTTGTAGGGGAAGGACCACTTGAGATAGCAAGTGAATGAACCTGCTTAAGCATCTTACCTTCTAAAGAAAAAAAACAAGCTGCTTAGCGGTGGTGGGTGACGACAAAGATACTAGTGCTTGAATCTTGCTAGGGTCAGCCTCAATCCCTTTTGCTGAAATTACATGGCCAAGGAGAGTGACTTTGCTTTCACCAATGTGACACTTATCCACGTTGAGCTGGCCACCCAAGGTTTGCAGCCTGGTTAAGCCATCATAGACTTTGCTTAAATGAAGGGCTCGTGAACTATAGATGCAAAAATCATCTATGGAAACCCCTATTGATGTTCCAAAGTAGGGTTGGAAAACAAAGGTCACATAGCGCTGAAATGTGGCCGGGGCGTTGGGAAGGCCAAACGGCATCACTTTGTAAGCAAAGCATCCCCACGGTGTGATGAAGGTTGTCTTCTTCCGCAATGCTAATCTAGAAGTATCCTGAGTAGCCATCGCACACTGTGTATCGTTTATGACTCGCCACTTCATAGAGAATTTCATCCTGGAATAGGAGGGGAAAGTGATCCCTCTTGGTGGCTGCATTGAGAGGTTTATAGTCCACACAGACTCTCCACTTACCATTTTTTTGGTGTGACTACTACTGGGGAGACACATTCTGAGTCTTCAACAGGGTAGATGAAACCTGCTTGTAACAAACTTCTCACTTCTTTAAGTAGTACCTCTTGTTGGATTACTCCAAGTCTTCTGAGCTTCTGCACTACGGGTTTACTGCCTTCCTTGAGCTTTATGTAGTGTTGCACTACTGTAATTCTTGTGATCTTATCATAGCCATCCATGAACAAAGTAGTGAAGTTACCTAGCATGGAGACATACTCCTTCCTTTCTTCATCGGTTAACTCATTGAGAGCATTTTTTGTAACTTACCTGCATCCTCCAAGGACTGCGTACCTGATGATTCCTCTTGGTTTGTCGGGGGTGTTTTAGATTGTGTCAATCTTTTGGGTCTTTAAGAATGACCCCCATCACTTCGATGCTACTGTCACTTCCGTCAGTGGTGGTTGTCTCTTCTCCTGAGGTAGACAAATAGTCGCTGCTGGACTCATCTTCTAAAGCCTCCAAGATCATGTTGCGTTGCTTTCCAGTCCTCATGTCATAGAATATGGACTTCCCTTTAGCGTCCTTCATCTGAATCATTTCGGTGCTCCAATCTTGTTTAGCCTCCATAGCCAGAAGCCAAGGCCTCCCAAGAATGATGGGGTAGCCCTCCCCTTTGTGTGGCATGACGAAGATGTCTACCTCCACTTCTCTATTGAATGCTTTTACTTTGACCGCATTCACAATGCCTATGCATTTTACTCTTACATTGTTTGCCATTTTGGCTCGGCAGGGTGCCGGCCTACTTACCTCTAGACCTAGATGGTGCATCATCTTTTCACTCATGACGCATATTTGCGCGCCACCATCTATGTAGACGTTTGAGATTCGTTGCCCCTTGATGTGGGCATCCATGGTTGGTAGGATGTTGTCGAGATCCCTTCCAGAGATAGCCCCAGCTATCCTGGGTCTTGATTTCCTGGTACTCACCATTTTTGTCCATTGCCTCCTCATTCTTGGTGCAAGGTGGAGTAATTGGGGCCAAGTTATCTTCGGGCCCTGCATTAACACGTCCTGAACTAAGTCATAGGGTTTTGCATACTCACCTAGTGAGAAGTCCACGATGTCTATCTTCCGTCGCGGTTTAGCTACTTGCTTCCTAGACTCGACCTTCCCTTTCATCTTCTCTTCTCTTTGAGAGGCTTCCTCGTGCCTGGCACGCTTCACTCCCATAGCATCCACTTCTTCTACCTTCACTTTCCCTTTGTGCTTCTCTCGAACTAATTCTTCTAATTTTGCCTTCCCTTTAGCCTCCAAGCTAATAACACTCACTGTTTGGTTCACATCAGGTGGTGGGGGTAGTGGCGGAATGAGAGGTTGGGGTGGTGGTTGTTCTTTTACAGGTGGTCGAAGGATTTGGACCGGTGGGATCGGTCCTGGTTTCCTAGGTGGTGGTGGTCTTGCTCTTGGCGAAGATATTTGATTCTGTCTCCCCCCTCTATTGAAATTCTGCCTCGTTGGATGTGGGCAGTAGTACATTCCATGGCCGTCTTCCCCGCAATTGTAGCAGTGGTACTCTTGGTTCTGCATTCGTTGTACTCTTCCTTGTTCTGGATTCCTGACGACTGCATGCCCTTGCTGCACTAGATGCACTGATAAACTCTCTAGTTGGGTGGTGATGCGACTCAGCAGGTCTTGCTGCTCTTCTGATGCCTCTTGCGCGGTTGGGCTCTATGACTGGCTATTACAGTCACTGGGGTTGGTCGGGCCGAGCTTGTTTCATCTGACTCGTTTACTCTTGCTTGCATGCGCAACTTTTTTTCTTTAACACGGGCTACTTCGATTGCCAACTCATATGTTGCAGGAAACCTTCCCTTCACCTTCTCTCTAAGAGGCAACCATAGACCAACAATGAAACGGTCCTTCTTTAGGAAATTAGGTGCTCCTTTGCCTTCCTCCAGTGAGGCAACCCATCTCTCCCATAAGTCCACAAATTTGGACTCGTAGGTGGCATACTCTAGTAGACCTCCCTGCTTCAATTTCGTCAGTATAGCTGCCATAGCTTCTCCGAGGTTGTGCCTCCACCAAACCTCTTTACAAAGGCAGCCCTTAACACATCACACGCATTCTTGGTAGCTTGGGGCAATGCATTATACCACGACTTGGCCTCCACTTTCATCAGTAGAGGAAATATTCGAAGTCGTGAAGCGTCGTCATCTTTGTTGGAGATGACACAAGCAATGTCGAAATCATCCAAAAAGTCGGTGGTGAGATCCTCTCCCTTCTTTCCACTGAACGTTGGGAAAGAAACACTTGCCATGGTAGTGACTCAGGAAATTATAAACCTTTTTTTTTATAATAAAGATTAATACATTAACAACACTAGCGGCTCATAGCGGCTTTTTACAGGGTTGGGTGGATAGGTTAAAACAGGATAAAGATAGAAACATTAAAGGAATGATGGTAATCCAATATGGGGAGAATGATAGGGTTTGGGGTATTAAGGATTTCTCCTAGAACCGCCGCACCGAATAGGTACACGGTCTTCTGCTGGTAGAAGACTTTCCTATCTACATAGACGTTCACGTGCATATGCTGCACGAATCTGAACGGGAATGCCGTCAGCCCGTTTTCCATCATGTACAGAGGGTGGAATACTTACTTATACTCTTACCGTGCCAGTGTTGATAAGTCGGCACATCCATAGGAGGTCGTCGCCTTTCATGGGTTCTATCTTTCCTTCGTCGCTCAACACGTACGGGGTGATGGCGACGCGTCTGACCACTCCCAGCCTCTTGGCTAGTAGCAATTGCAGGTAATTTATGTAGTCGGCGTGTTGCATGAATTCTACTCCATTTAGTTGCAACTCGTTCCCAGCCCATTGGGTCTCACCCGTGGTAGAGAGCTTCTTCAGGATAAGTTGTATAGGGAGAGAAGGAAGATCCTCTGCCCGTCTTCCAAAACAGCGAGAGCAGTCGCCGAACCACTCTTCCCTAGGACATGGGAATCAGGCTTACCACTTCTTCTTCAGGATTGTCGAAGTGGATTGGTAGCACTCGCATGTCTCGTGCAAATCGGTAGGCGACCTTCCGCCGCTTAGCTTCGGATGACTTTCTCTTTCGCAAACTGGGTACAACCCGGCTTTCTGAGGTTGAAGCACTTGCTTGGCCCGATGCTTCTCCCTTCGGGGTCATGTGTTTCCAGACTGGCTTAACTTCTCCTTACCTTTGGCTCGAGCAGCCCCTTTAGGCCACTTGGAGTAAAGGTTATAACTTTGACTGCAGTTTCTTTAGGGAAAAGAGGCCTCACCGTTTTCTTTCCTTCTTTGATGTGAATGACTTCTTCGCGAGATGAATGTCGATGTAGACGATTTCAGCCCTTTCGTTGCCTTCGTTGCTGGCACTCATTGAGAGTGCGTCTTGGTTGATAACAGTGATGGCACTTCACCGACCTCCCACCTGATGCTCTCAATTTGTGGTTAGAATGAGCAACACGAGATGGAGAATTTACCTCTTGAATACTGACGACACTGCATCCTGGCAGTAGTACTTCAATGAAGGCAGCTAGTGCCTCCTTCGTCTCCTCTTCTTCCGTCCTCCAGTTAGAGAATTCCTTCAGCCATTGTCCATGATTGATAGTGGGCGTCACTTTCAGCATTTTAAACCGAAGGGTCTTAGAAGACCTCCTCAGTGGGGGCACCAAATGACGAGAGCAAAGTGAACCCCGAACCCCAACGGCCTCTAAAACGTTGGGGGCCGAATGGCGCGCCTCGAGTCTGTCACGGTAAAGCGAACAGGGGGCACCACCTAGCTTTGAGCGGCTAGGATGCAGACCACGATGATATGAACACCACAAACTCACACACACACACACACACACACACACACACACACAGAAAGAGATTTTGCAAATGAAGAAGGCCGTCGGGGGTGTGAGGAAAAGTTATTTCTGCAGTATTTACAATGACCTTCTTTCAAGTGAGGCGACACACCGTGGTGATAGAGAGGTAGGGAGAAAGGATGGTGAAAACTACTTGGTGCGTTCTCTAAGATGATTCAATGATTGTGAAGCTTGCTACCAAGAGCGTGTATACGTGTGTGCATCGACCATTGAAGTCGAGAGGTGGACGTGGCTCCCTTCGCATGGTGCAATTCCCAAGGCAAACCATCACACAAACCCCCCCTCCCCCGTGATGCCAATAGTGTCAACTCTTCCCACTACACTCTACCAAGTGCTGACCTCTCATGAACTACCCCCCCCCCCCCCCCCCGATAGTGACCTCTGAGTGCCAATTTATAGGTGTTGGCTGCTTGGATTATGGTAATCCCGATGTGATTAGGGTAAGCTAATCGGGGAGACAAAGCAAGTGGTGGGCCCGGTGTGGTTGACCCTTGCTTTGTTTTGGGAGGTTATTAAAAGATGAGAATCTCTAGGTGGGCCTTTGTAACCATCACCTAGAGAGAGGGAATTTACAAAGTGGAAATTTACAAGGCTTGGGTGAAAAGTGAAGAAATGATGAACATAACCTACAAATTACTGAAAGTGGCATCGTGGTTGCGTGATGCCGGCGAATGGTGTGTTGCCGGTGCGTCGGTGTAGCGCGTACTTCTTTTCGGGGTCGACCGGGGCATGCCTTCGGCGCATTTCCTCTTTTTGCTATGGGCGGCGCGTGCTTTGGGTTTTCTCCTTCTTTTGTCGGGTTCGTCGATGTCGTAGAATCCTTTTTTTTTGTATTTTATCATGTGTGTACGTATACGCGTGTCGTGTGTATATATGTTCATGTGGGTGGATGTGCGTGTATGTGTGAGTGCGCAAGCGTGCGTGTATGTATGTATGGGTGTGTGCGCATGCGTGCGTGGGAACGGGGCCCTATTATGTATATATTATATTTTTTATATTTTTTTTCTGTGGGTTGGCAGACTGCTACAGATTACGCGAGGGTGAGTAGGGGTAATGGGGTGTGTGTGTGTATGTGTTGTGTGTCTAGAGAGAGAGAGAGAGTGAATTTTCCTACAGCTGTACACTGGCCCGAGAGAGAGAGAGAGAGAGAGAGAGAGAGAGAGAGAGAGAGAGAGAGAGAGAGAGAGAGAGAGAGAGAGAGAGAGAGAGAGAGAGAGAGAGAGAGAGGATATGGCGGGCTGGAGCCATGTGCAGAGCGCAAGAGAGAGAAGGAGGGAGAGATGGGGGTGACTGAGGCAGTGGGAGGGGGTGGGTGTGTGTGTGTGTGGATGAGTGGGGGGGTAACCCTATCCTTGCGCGCCTTCGGGCTGTGACCACGAGCGGCTGAGAGGGAGAGAGGGATGGCGGGCCACCGTCGGCCGACACTGAATGAGGGAAGGGGAGGGGCTTTGGCAATGAAGTGGGGTAGGGGGGGGTATGTGGTGAGAGAGAGAGATTCCTTATCTGCCGGCCGTCCTGTTTGGTGGCTCAAGGACGAGAGGAGGGGGGGAGGGTTAATGGGGTGGAGAGAGAGGGAGAATATTAGCGCGCCAAGGCTTGCATAGAGAGTGAGGGAGGGAGTGTGAGAGAGGGGACGGGTGTGTGGATAAGAATACACGAGAGCAGGAGTTCGCATGCGGCTATGGGTTCGGTGTCGCGGGAGCGCGAGAGAGAAAGCGAGAGAAGGGGGTGGGTGCTCGAGGCTTGCGCCTGGCCGAGGGTGGCCAGTGAGGGGGGGTTATTGGGGTCAACAAGGTGTCGGTAAGGGAGAGAGAGGATATTACAGAGAGGTATGTAGGGAAAATGAGAGAGAGAGAGAGAGATATCTCAGTCGATGCTCGCCGGGGGAATAAAACTACAGGAGGAGAGAGAGAAGGGGTATCTAAAACCGAGGGTGGCCTGCTGCGCTGGGGCATAGACGAGCGGAGGCATGAGGGTGATAAGGCTGGCCAATCGAAGGGGGGGGGGGAGTGTGCCATGCCCGGAAAAGCATCATGAGGTTGACCAGGCATTGCCGAGCCTTCCAATGGTGTCGCCAAGGCTCCTACATAGGAAAAAATAATTATTATTTTTTTTTCATAATCGGCCATCAATGTTTACAAAAGTGGTAAACAAGGAGAAGTTGAGCTTCTGCTTGACTTCAATCGGCATTCAAGATTAAGAAGCTACGATGGAAAGCAGTCACAGGTTTGGTTTGGAGATCAGTCTCCACGTGGGAAATTGTTAAGTATGGAGCCTGATTTACTGCTTGTAATTTTTTGTATGAAAAATGCACATTTGTAAGGCTCCTGGTATGAGGGGAATCCACGTGGTGTGAAGAAAATCCCTCATCCAAAACCAAAATTTTCACGGCCAGTCTCGAAATATTCCTTTTCGTCGAAATATTATGGCCGGACGACGAGCAAAAAGTGGTCGAAAAACGGTCGGGGTCGTTTGGTCGGTTGGCCGGTAGTCAATGGCCGATGGCCGGTGGTCGAAAGTCAATGGTTGATGGCCGGTGGCCGAATTCAATGGCTAATGGCAAATTTCAAAGGCGGACTTGTCTTCTCATGACATGGAAAGAAGCGTCGCCATCTAGTAACCATTGTGGATAAAGTGTGCTATACATAGACATATCTGCTACAGATATACTCAAGGCAAGTGTGACATCACTGTCACTGGCATATACCACCAATGTAAATTCCTCTTTAACATGTGTCAAAACCTCATCTGCATCTCACATACATCTCCTCAATTGCCTCATGTATCTAAAGAAAGGTCATCTAATGTGCCTTGTATGACCATAATGCCAACATCTTAAGTGTCGATACAAACAAGATTGTTGTCTCACATAAATCATTGTTGTGGACTCAAAATTTTCACACTTATCAATTGACATAAGTGAATGTAAAAGTGGGAGATCAGCTTGACAACTATCATCAAAACAATGGTGAATTGTGGGGAAAATTTGACAAAACCACCCCTATATTTGGAGCAAAATCTCAATAGATACGATGCTATCAAGGCATAAACAAGAGTTGTGGCTCTATGACATGTACAAGGGCATGAACCAATGCCAAAGAGAAGTGCACCAAACTTGGACCAAAAGGATCCCTGCAGGGAGAAAAATTATCTCAAGAGATCTCATCGACACTCATAGTGCTCAAGCACACCAACACATAAAATCTTCCACAATAGTGTAGCCACACTATGCTTCGCAATTTTAATGTCGATACAAGTTTCAACTGCCAAATGCACTTGGAACCTATAGAGTCTATGACTACCTATAACATGTAAGCAGTTAGACACTATGAGCATACATAAATCTTATTCATATGATACAAGAACACCAATCTATGTTTGAAATTGACAAAATTGTCAAAATGAGATTCAAACTCGATCATTGTCAAAGTGGGAGTAAACCTTGACCACTAAAGCATTAGAGAGTAAGTTGCAAAAATAATGTCAAAAATCTAGGAAAAAATGGACATAGTTTCCCTTGAAATCTAAACAAAATCTCAAAAATCTCACTAAAATTGCATAAACCATAAATAGACACTTAGTGTCTTAGTAGTAGCAAATCCACATATGGTATACATAAAGTGCCAAAGTTCTGGTAATCTAGCTCACTTCTGATTGAGTGGCTCAATGGACAACAGCACTTGTCCAAAATCCTTGTAAACCTGTGAATCTACCACCTGCAAGCTGCAACTAGCTCACTCGGTATCTGCATATGCATATAATCGAGGGGTACACCTTTAAAAAACTATTCATATAATGTGCATTCAAAGGGTATTAAAAACCCCCCTTTGCTTACATGCTTAAGGTAAAAAAAATGACCCCTTTTTCTACAAAAACTTACGGATTTTTTGTTACCATATACATGTGGTAGTGATGTGTGTAAACACACTTAGGACCATTGGGGCATTTTTTCCCTCGCTAGGAGATATTTTCCCCCGTGCATTGTATATACGCCCATCACTCTAGGGCTATATCTTCTTTCCATTGCACACTAAGTAATACACTCTATGTTGTGTGCTTTGAGCTTCCTTAATCTTGTCCAAGCTATGTGTGTTTTCCCGTAAACCTAATTCCAACAATTGGTATCAGACCAGGTTGCGTCCTCTCAGGCTTAGTCGCCAACAGCTCCAACACATGCCTGCTCACTTTCTTGGATTTTGGTGACCTTTGGCAAGCATTCAGAAGTCGATAAATATTTTGGGTGAGCTTGTAGACCTCAATATGCTCACAGAGCTCAGTCTGCTCAGACTTTTTATTCGGGCTCATTTTGGCCTCCTTTTTCCACTACAAGCAGTACTGCACAAGCTATTTCGTCATTTTGTGTAGAAATTTTGTCAGTGTCATTTATTCCTTATCGTCTTTTATGGTTTGTGCTATATAGCACATGTGGTTCCCGCATCTTTTCTCTTCTTTTTGGGCAGTTTTCACATCAGGTGTACAGCATTCGCCATGGCTGATAACAACACAAATGTGTTCAAGATCTTTACTGCTGAGGACAAATTGGATGGGGGCAATTACCCTATGTGGGCTTACATGATGCAACATTTCCTTGTGTCAAAGGGCATTTGGAACATTGTGCAGGGCATTGATGTACGTCTTGGTTCTAAGGATACATGCGATATTGAGGATGTTGCAGGTCTTGCTGCAAGGATTGTTGTTGTTAGAGTTGTTTTGCCTACGGCTGAGGAAGCTTGTTGGGATGTAAAAGATGTGCAAGAGAATAAATTGATTGCGTTGTCTATGAAGTGCACTATTACTCCCCACATTTGTTCAGTGAAATCTGTAAAACATGATTGGGATATTCTGGCTGGTCTTTATGCAAGTCGCAATGAGGCAAAAAATTACATTGCTGCGTAAAGAGCTGGAGTCGAATATTATGCATGAGGAATATGCCATGGGAACTTTACTTGCTGGTCTCAACGATATCAATGAGCAGCTTATTTCTACAGGTGAAGTCATTTCAGACAATTCCCTTGTGCAGACTATTCTTGATGCCTTGCCAGATTCTTACTAGACTTTTGCTAGTACTTGGAGACTTATGACCCAAGGAAATCATGAAGTTGTCAAGTTTGATGCATTATGCACACTGTTGTTGAAAGAGTCACTTTTGAGAAAAAATAGGACTCGACAGCGTGCAGTTGAATAGGCCTTTATTGCTGCTCAAAGAAAAGGTGGTAACAGCAATGTAGCTGTTAGGAAATATGACGTAGCTAAATAGATATTTGAGTAGATTACTTAATGGAGAGAGATAGATTTCACACACAAGAGATTATAGAGTAGAGAGAGAGAGAGAGAGAGTACACACGATATACGTGGTTCACCCAATGTGGGCTACGTCCACGGGAAAGCAGCCATTCAATGGCTTTAGTACTTCAAAACAAGAAGTAGTTTACAAAGGGATTATACCCTTAATGGAGCTCTCGCCTTGCTTCACTCTCACCACCTCACACTCACTTTGTTGCATCAACTTCACACTATGAAATGTGTGTAGAAATGGCCTCCTTTTATAGGCCAAAAGGGTTGCCCTCTCTTATGACAGGCAGCCATGTGTAGCCGCCCTTGTGTGAATAAGTCCAAATCGGACCCTCCAATCTGCCCATGTGTGGCCGCCCTTGTGTAGACAAATCCGCTTTTGAATTCGACCACCGGCCACCGGCCATTGACCGGCCATCGGCCAAGCGACCGGTTGTTTTCCGACCACTTTTCGGGCCATAATATTCCGGCGAGGGAAAAAAAGAGTTGGCCTTGATTTTTGGCCCTAAAGTTGCCCCTGATTTTTGGCCGTGAAAATTTTGGTTTCCAGTGAGTGATTTTCCTTCACGCACGATGGCTTCTCCTCATAATGGGGGCCTTACAAATGTGCGCTTTTACCACAGAAAATTACAAGGGGTAAATCAGGCTCCATACTTATCAATCTCCCACTTGGAAACTGATCTCCAAACCAAACCTATGACTGCTTTCCATCTTGGCTTATCCTTGAATGCCGATTGAAGATGAGCAAAAGCTCAACTTCTCCTTGTTGACCACCTTTGTAAACATGTCTGCACGATTTTCACTTGTATGCACCTTTCCTAGCTTTAGCTGTCCCTCTTCCAAAAGAGTGCGTATGAAGTGATATCTCACCTCAATGTGCTTTTTCCTTGAATGAAAGGCTGAGTTCTTTGCAATATGGATAGCTCTTTGGCTATCACTGTACAAGACACAATTGTCTTGTTTGAATCCAAGCTCTTCTACGAATCTGTGAAGCCACAGAATTTCTTTGCCTGCCTCCGTCATTGCTACGTACTCTGCTTCTGTGGTAGAAAGTGAGACCACTTTCTGCAGCTTTGAAGCCCAGATTATTGCTGTGCCTCCAACTGTGAAGACATAGCCAGTAGTGCTCCTTCGAGTATCTTTGTCACTTGCCATATCTGCATCAGCATACCCTTCTAGAAAAATATCAGTTCCTCCAAAATACAAAGCATTTGTTGTTGGCCCTTTTAGATACTTAAGTATCCACTTCACAGCTTGCCAGTTTTCTTTACCTGGGTTGTCCATGAACCTACTTACAACTCCCACTGCATGTGCAATGTCTGGCCTTGTCCAGACCATAGCATACCTAAGAGAACCTACCGCTGCATCATATGGAACTTTAGACATATAGATTTCTTCTTGTGTCTTTGGGCACATATCCTTCGTTAATTTAAAGTGACCAGCCAAAGGTGTAGAAACTGGTTTTGCATTTTGCATTGCAAACCTTTCTAGTACCTTCTTGATGTAATCCTCTTGAGATAGCTTTATTGTCTTCTTCATCCTGTCCCTTGATATTTTCATACCAAGTATCCTCTTTGCAGCACCTAATCTTTCATTGAAAAATATTTAGACAGCTCCTCTTTTAGGTCTTTGATGTCCTGCATGTTAGCACTTGCAATCAACATGTCATCAACATACAACATTAGGATGATGAATTCCCCATCTCCCAAATTCTTCATGTAGACGCAGTGATCCGAGTTGCATCTTGTGAATCCATGATCCAACATATATCGATCAAAATTCAAGTACCATTGTCTTGATACTTGTTTTTAACCATATAAGCTGTTCTTTAATCTGCACCGTGAGGGAATGCCGTATTTACATCCATTTGCTCAAGATTTAGATCATGAGCAGCCACAAGGCTTAAGACAAGCCTGATTGAGTTCATTTTTACAACAGGAGAAAATATTTCATTGAAGTCAATACCTTTCTTTTGAGAAAACCCTTTTACCACAAGCCTAAACTTGTACCTTTTCTTCCCACCTTCTTCTTCCTTCACCTTGTACACCCATTTTTTTTGAAGTGCCCACTTACCTTTAGGCAACTCAACCAACTCCCATGTTTGGTTGCGATGTAGTGAGTCCATCTCCACTTGCATGCTCTTTGTCCATTCTTCTTTGGATTCATGTTGCATAGTTTCTTCGTATGATTCCGGCTCTCTAGAATCTGAGATCAAGAGATGGTTGAAGGAAGGAACAAATATTTTTGGAGGTCTACTTGCTCTTGTAGATCTTCGGGGAATAGGTTGAGGCTCCTCATTTGGTTGACGTTGTTGCACATTGTCACCGTTTGCAATCCTTGAGTCTTCACAGTCCTCAAGCTCCATGTACTCATCACCTATTTCTTTTGTTTGATTTCTTTCCAAGTAATCTTTGTACATGTTTTGTTCGTTAAAAATTACATCCCTACTCCTTAAGATTTTACCATCTTCAAGATTCCATAGGCGATACCCAAAGTCACCTTCTCCATAGCCAATGAAGAAACACTTTTTGGACTTCGCATCTACCTTTGATCTTGGGCTTCTATCTATGTACATGAAAGCCTCACACCCAAACACTTTGAGAAATGCATAATTCACCGATTTACCTATCCATGCCTCTTCTGGAACTCCCCCATCCAATGCCGTTGAGGGTGACCGATTGATTAAGTACACAGACGTACTTACAGCTTCCGCCCAAAGCTCAAGCGGTAGGCCTGCATGTAGCCGCATGCTTCGTGCTCGCTCCATGATTGTCTTGTTCATCCTTTCCGAAATCCCATTTTGTTGAGGTGTTCTTGGGGTTGTCCTTTGCCTCCAAATACCATTGCTAGCACAAAATCTTTCAAAAGCTTGGTTGCAATATTCGCCTCCATTGTCGAATCGGAGCCATTTAACCTTGGTACCTGTTTCATTCTCCACAAAGGCTTTCCACCTTTGAAATATGGAAAATATATCGGACTTATTCTTCATGACATAAACCCATGTTTTTCTAGTCGCATCATCTGTGAATGTTACATAGTACAATGAGCCACCAAGTGATGGTGTACTTGCAGGACCCCAAACATCAGAATGAACCAACTCAAGTTTTTTATTTTTTCTTTCATTTCCTGGTTTTTGAAATTTCACCCTCTTTTGTTTACCATAAACACAATCTTCACAAAACTCTAAGTCCACTTCTTGCAAACCTGGTAGAAGCTTCTTTGTTTGAAGGATTTGCATTCCTTTGGCACTCATATGTCCAAGCTGGTAGTGCCACACCGCACTGTCAACTTCTGTAGTTGTTGCACAAGCTGAAGGTTGAGTGCTAATAGTACACAAGTAAAGTGTACCGACTTTTTCTCCCTTGGCAACCACCAAAGATCCCTTTGAGATCTTCCACCGTTTGTTTCCGAATGCAATGTTGTGACCTTCATCATCCAATTGTCCTGTAGAGATCAAATTTTTGCGAAGAGAAGGAACGTGCCTAACATCTTTAAGCTTCCACTCATTTCCATTAGCAGTTTTGACAAAAACTATACCTTTGCCGACAATCTCACAAGCTTCATCATCTCCCAAGTATACATACCCAAAATTACCTTTGGTGTAATCTTGGAAATGTTGCTTGTATGGTGTCGCATGGAATGAAGCCCCGGAATCTACTATCCACGAATTAGACACATTGTCTAATGAGAGAATTAGAGCATCTTGCTCTACTTTACCTGCCACATTGGCCTACGATGTTGGCTTGTTGTCTTGAGACTCTCTCTCTCCTTCTTCTTCTTGGACCAGCAATCCTTCTTGAGGTGGCCCTTCTTGCCACAGTTCCAACATTCAAGAACTGACTTTGTGCGTGACTTGCTCCGCCTTGAGCCATCACAACTCTTTTGGTTTTTGAACCTCTCCTTAGGCCTTCCTCTTGTTTCCACTGACAGTGCAGCACTTAATGATTCTCCTATGCTTCTCCTTCGTATTTCCCCGCTTAGGAGAACACCCACAACATCATCAAACTTAAGAGTATTTGTGTCAGAAATAGAATTACTTACAGCCATCATAAGGTTGTCCCAACTATCCGGTAGAGATGATAGTATAAGGAGAGCTCGCACTTCGTCATCGAAATTGATTTTCATCGATCGAAGTTGACTTATGTTTGTGTTAAAGTCATTTAGGTGTTCTGCAACTGAACCATTCTCTGCCATCTTTAGATTGTACAAGTGCTTCATAATAAATACCTTAATCGATGCCGATGGTTTCTCGTAGAAGTCGTCAAGTGACTTCATCAAGTCCTCCGTGGTCGTCATCTTCGAAACATTGAAGGCCACCGTTGATGCCAAGCTTAACCGGATTGTTCCTAGTGCCTTTCGATCAAGGACAATCCATGCTTTATCTGCCATCGTTGCGGGCTTCTTTGCAAGACCGCCTAGTGGCAGATAGAGGTCCTTCTGGTAGAGATAGTCTTCAATCTGCATCTTTCAATGTTGGTAGTTTTTGCCATTGAACTTCTCAATCTTGAGCTTTCCTTCCTCCGCCATAACTCCCACTCAATTCAAGGAATCCTTTCCTTGAGATAATTTAGCTACGAGCAAACCTTGCTTTGATACCAGTTGTTAAGAAATAAGACGTAGCTAAATAGATAATTGAGTAGATTACTTAATGGAGAGAGACAGATTTATATACACGAGATTATAGAGTAGAGAGAGAGAGAGAGAGTACACATGATATACGTGGTTCACCCAATGTGGGCTACGTCCACGGGAAAGCAGCCACTCAATGGCTTGAGTACTTCAAAACAAGAAGTAGTTTACAAAGGGATTATACCCTTAATGGAGCTCCCGCCTTGCTTCACTCTCACCACCTCACACTCACCTTGTTGCATCAACTTCACAATATGAAATGTGTGTAGAAATGGCCTCCTTTTATAGGCCAAAAGGGTTGCCCTCTCTTATGAGAGCAGCCATGTGTAGCCGCCCTTGTGTGAATAAGTCCAAATCGGACCCTCCAATCCGCCCATGTGTGGCCGCCCTTGTGTAGACAAATCCGGTTTTGAATTCGGCCGCCGGCCATTGACTTCTTCCGACCACCGGCCACCAGCCATTGACTACCGGCCATCGGCCAACCGACCGGTTGTTTTCCGACCACTTTTCGACCACCGTCAAGCCATAATATTCCGGCGAAAAGGAATATTCCGGCAAGGGGGAAAAAAAGTTGGCCCTGATTTTTGGCCCTAAAGTTGCCCTTGATTTTTGGCCGTGAAAATTTTGGTTTCCGGTGAGTGATTTTCCTTTACGCACGATGGCTTCTCCTCATAATGGGGGCCTTACAAATGTGCGCTTTTACCACACAAAATTACAAGGGGTAAATCAAGCTCCATACTTATCAGTAGCCACTTCTCATGGTTGTTCTACGAGTGGAAAATCACATGTTCCTAAGGCTTCTGCTGATAGCAATTCGTCTGGGAATTCTGGTGATAAGGGCAAAAAGAAGACGTGTTGCCATTATTGTAAAGCTAATGATCATTTGATCAAGCGGTGTCCTAAGTTGAAGCCCAAAGAGGCTAAGTAGAAAGAGGATGGTTCCACTACTAATTTAGGTTCCACTACAAATGCAGTTATTATTAAGTCTTCTGTGAAAGGAGAGTGTTATGCTAATGTTGATGTAGAACGGGCTTTTAGTACAGATTGTACTTATGATCCTAATGTCCATGATGCGTGTTTGTCAGTTGCTGCAGATGCTCAAGCGTGGTACTTTGATAGTGGTGCACAGTACCTCTCATCGTATGTCCCTCAAGCATGTCCCTCATGGAAATTCAGCCACTTGTGCTAACAATGCCTCTTATTTGGTCAAGGGAATTGGAAATATTGTGCTTACTACTGCAAATGGAAGTTCTTTACACTTGTTGATGCATTGTATGTACTTGGGATCAAGAAGAATCTTTTGTGTCTATTTGCACTTTCTAGACTTGGTCTTGTTGTGAAATTTGTGGATTACATATGTACAATTCATGATCTCAGTTTTGGTGATGAGATTGTTACATCAAGAATTTTATGTTGTGGGTTGTATAAGCTCACTTTGTATGATAAGTGTGGGTAGAATTTTGCAAATGCATTTGTGGATTCTAAGGCTATTTTAGATGCAAAACTTTGGCATGAACGTTTTGGGCATCTAAATTTTACCACTGTGCTATGTTTCCAAAAATCTGATATGGTTGCTTCTTTGTCGCCAAAGTTTCCAAAGGATGGTTCAATTAGGGCCACATGCATGGTGCAAGTTGTGCATAGTGATGTTTGTGGGCCCATGCAAACTCCATCCTTAGGCAATTACCTATACTTTGTGATTTTCATTGATGATTATTCCAAGCATGCATGGGTATATCCGCTTAAAGCTAAGTCCAAAGTGTTTCCGTGCTTCAAACAATTTCTAGCTATGGCTGAAAATGTCTCAAAATGTACTATGGACACCCTCCGTTCCAATCGAGGGGGGGAGTATATGTCTCAAGAATTTAATGCATTTTTGGCTATTCGTGAGATAAAAGACCAATGTACAGTGCCTTATACGCCTCAACAAAATGGTGTTGATGAGAGGGAAAACAGGTCACTTACAGAAATGGCACGATGTATGGTCAAAAGTCAAGCTTTTCCGCATTTGTTTTGTCTTGAGTCCATCATGTGTGCCACTTATGTACTTAACAGGTTTCCTACAAAATCTTTTCAATCTATTACTCCATATGAAGCATGGCATGATAGAAAGCCATCTATTGAGCACTTGCATGTTTTTGTCTCTTTGGCATATGCTTTGGTGCCACAAACACAACGCAAAAAATTGGATGATAAGGCTGTCAAATGTATTTTTGCTGGTTATAGTGCTAAAAGCAAAGGTTACAGGTTGTATCATCCACAAACAAAGTGTATTCTAGTTTCACAAGATATTGTGTTTGTGGAAGATTCTATTCATCCCTTGCTATCATGGACAAGAGACAGTAATGTAAGCTCACAGGACATTTATGACACTTTGTTGCCTCTTTTTAGTGGTGGAAGTATAAATGTAAATTCCAATGAGGCAAATATACAGCCTATGGAGGTTTTTGAAAATGTTACAGACCATCCTATTATTGATGCAGATGTACATGATGTACTTGATGAGAAAAGGGCTGAGAATGAGCACGCTAGAGGTATGTCTAAATGGCTGGTGCATACTTTGCATGATAGTAAATTGGATGCACCTTTGTCTAGTCGTACTCGTTCATGTTCTCGCCATGCATCTTCTGCATTAGATTGTTATGCTTTGGTTGTGTCTAGCTTACATGATGTTGAGGAACCTGTGTCTTTAGATGAAGCACAAAATTCAAAAAATTGGATGGCTGCCATGCAATTAGAATATGATGCACTTATATAAAATGACACATGGAATCTATGTGATTTGCCTCCTAGAAAAAAGGCCATTGCTACAAAGTGGGTTTACAAGTTGAAACGCAAGCTGGATGGTCAGATTGATCGCTATAAGGCTGGACTTATTGCAAAAGGTTATGCACAACAAAAAGGCATAAGTTATGAGGATATTTTTGCTCCTACTTGTTGTATGACTACTGTGCATTTTCTATGTGCATTTGCAACTCATTTTGGGTGGGATGAACATCAGTCAGACATTGTTACTGCTTTCTTGAATGGTGACATATCTTGAGGTTTTGTCAAGAAGGACAAGAGGATAAAATGTACAAATGTAAGAAAGCTTTGTATGGGTTGAATCAATCTCCTCATGCTTGGTATGAGAAAGTTGATACTCATTTGGTCAAACGAGGATTTATCAATAGTCCAACATAAAGCACATTGTATGTAAAGCGTGAGGGTGGTTTACTTCTCATTGTCGTGCTCTATGTGGATGATTTGATGATCACTAAACCAAATGAGAGACACAATGTTGAATTTAAGGCTGATTTGAATGCTACTTTCAAGATGAAAGATTTGGAGATGTTGCATCATTACTTGGGTATACATTTTTTTAAAGCAGTGTGATGGTGGTATTGCCTTGTGTCAAACAAGTTACATAAAGACATTTCTATGTAAGTTTGGACTTGAGGATTGCAAACCAATTGCCACTCCCATGGAAAAAGGTTTGAAATTGACTCTTCATGATGCTAGTGATCTTGTCGATGTCACTCTTTACCAAACTGCTATTCGCTGCCTTATTTATGTATGCAACACGAGGCCATATATTTTGTTTGTAGTCTCACAAGTCAGCAAATTTATGCATAGCCCAAGGTCTAAGCATTGGTAGGCTATCAAGAGGAGTTTTTGCTACTTGAGTTCTCCCTTAACTGGATAAGAGGAATTGTTGGCACAAGCGACTGTATTCCTGTGAGGGACATCCTCGAGAGAGGTAAACAAGTCATGATGCGATGTAATGTGCTTTGTAGCACCACTTTCAAAGTAACACACATGAGCATCTGCAACAGCTGATATACATGCATCTTGGACAGAGGGATCATAAGTGCACTCTGCACTAAAATCCCATTCTGCATCAATATCTCCTTTCACAATACTGCACTTAGTGGAACCGGCCTCTTTCTTCTTAGCCTCTTTTGCCTTCAATTTTGGACACTACTTGATCAAGTAATCATTAGCTTTATAATAACGGCAGCAACTTCTTTTTTCCCTTTTCCAGAAGAATGTTTCCCCCAGAAGCATTAGGAACGAGTGTCTTTCCACTCGTAGAAGAACCATGAGAAGTGGATGCATTATTGTTACCACTTTTTATTTGAGCAGCAATAAAGGCCTATTCAACTACACGTTGTTTAGCCTTGTTTTTTTGGAAAGTGACACTTGCAACAATAGCATGCATAATGCATCAAACTTGACAACTTCAAGATTTCCTTGGGTCATAAGTCTCCAAGTACTAGCAAAAGTCTGGTAAGAATCTGGCAAAGCATCAAGAACAGTTTGCCTAAGGGAACTATCCAAAATGACTTCACCTGCATAAATAAGTTTCTCATTGATATCCTTGACACCAACAAGGAAAAGTTCCATTTCATCTTCCTCATGCATAATCTTTGACTCCAGCTCTTTACATAGCAATGCAATTTTAGCCTCATTGTGACTTTCATAAAGACCAGCCATAATATCCCAAGCTTGTTTTGCAAATTCTATTGAACAAATGTGAGGAGTAATAGTGCACTTCACAGACAATGCAAACAATACATGAGCCTACACATCTCTTACATCCCAACGAGCTTGCTCAACAGTAGGCAAAACAGTTCTAATAGCAGCAATCCTGCCAGCAAAACTTGTAGCATCCTCAACATCCTATGTATCCATAGAACAGGACCATGACATACATCAATGCGTTGTACAATGATCCAAATGCCCTTTGACACAAGGACATGTTGCATCATGTAAGCCCACATTGGGTAATTGTCCCCATCCAATCTGTCCTCAGCAGCAAACATCTTGAACACATCTGTGTTATTGTCAGCCATGGTGAATGCTTGCACCTGATATGAAAACTACTCGAAAAGAGGAGAAACAAAGTGAGACCAACACGTGCTACATAGAACAACCCAAAGAAGATTGTAAGGGACCTATTATGTAGAAAATGGCACTGATAGAAATTTTACACAAAATGACAAAATTGTTTGTGCAGCATTGCATGTAGTGGAAACGGAGGCCGAAATGAGCCCGAAGCAAAAACCTTAGCATATCAAGCTCTATGAGCACCCTCAAAGTATTTGTCAAAGCTCATAGAAATCTGAGAAAGTGAGAAAACGTGTGCTGGCATGTTGACGACTATGCCTGGAGGACACAACCTGCTTTGATACCAATTGTTGGAAATGGGGCTGCAGGGAAACACACACAGCTTGGAGAAGATGAAGGAAGCTCAAGGCACAAGAGTATATTACTAAATGTGTAATGAAAAGATTAAGATATCCCTATAGAGTAAGAAAACCTTCTAGTGAGGGAAACAATGCCCCGACATTCCTAAGTGTGTTCACACACATCACTACCACAAGTATATGGTAACACTCGTCGATCAAAAATCAAACACATAGGACAATTAACCACCTAGCAGTGTTCAAAGTTTCTACCCAAGAGCTGATGCCACTCATTGAGAGAAATTGCTCCGATGCCCTTTGTTTAGAGAAATTTCTCCAAAATGGTAAGTCAAAGCTGCTATGTGTCAATGTGTATCCTTGAAGAAGAAATCAATGTCAAGAGGGTCGCCAAGGAGACTACTTAGGAGGTGAGCCACTCCAGATGTGTACTAGACGAGAAGAGACAATGGCAAAGCTATGTCGAAGGAGAGTTAAACTGCTCTCTTTTGCTCTCTCTATGTCAAACCCAAGAAGAAGATGCGAATGCCGTCTTTCGCTGCCAGTCAACAAGAATCCAAAAATCCAATGCCAATACAAAAATGCCAAGAGGAAGTAATTGTTAGAGACAATTTGCTTTGGATATGTCAAGAGATTTCCAAATCTCAGTGCCGAGAAGTGAAAAAGAAGCTCTAGGAAAATGTTCAAAGTCAGAGAGAATCCCTTTCTCGCTCCAATCATATGCCTGCACACTATGTGTGTGTGCTTGCTCAGACTCTTTCAAGGACCTTGCTCAACGTCGTGTGCAAGCCACAGGGGTTGCAAGCACACAAACTATGCTTAGACAAGCTCTACAACAATAGACAACAAGTCACTCACCTCCTCTATTGTTGTTTCTAAGTTAATATCATGCGCTCTGAGAGGAAGAAGCCGCTACTGCTGCCGCCCATCCTCGTCGCCTTCTGCAATAATCCCCACTACTCGATCCCCTACACCTTCTCTCTCTCTCTCTCTCTCTCTCTCTCTCTCTCTCTCTCTCTCTCTCTCTCTCTCTCTCTCTCTCTCTCTCTCTCTCTCTCTCTCTCTCTCACACACACACACACACACACACACACACACACACACACATGCTCACAGACAAGTATCCCAAGAGGATAAGGCAAGAGCAAATCTTAGTACCTTCAGAATGAGGAAAAGTAGGTTTATCACCCTTATCTATGGGTCCATCCATTTCACATATGGGTTCCGACATTTGGCCAGTCAGCATTAAATAAGACTAATGCGCCTCTCTCGGCGATCACAAACCTTGACCATAAACCTGCGGGACTGAGAAGCTTGACCCATGATAAAAAAAATATTTAAAAAATAATAGTAATGGCATCATGGGTTAACATGCCCCCCTTTCTGATGTAGATTACATTCTCAGAAGCTATGAGCGTGGAAAATAAAGCAGATACCAAGGATGTTAAGCATTAGTGAACACCTGATGGGAGTAGTGGCCCATAGACATGCTCACAATCAGGATGTCCATGTTGAAATACATAACCATGTTCTTTGCAATATCGCAACTCCTCAGCTGCACTTGATTCCTTCAAAATCATTAAGAGAATAATGATTCCTTCAAAATCATTAAGAGAATAACACAATGATTGCTTTCTCATAGGAAAATGGTAAATTAACAATTAAATGCAGTGAATAACTATAAAGAGGAATCGGTGACAAAATTTGAAACACACGTATTTAAGCATTATACATTAAAACCCAATATAATTAAACTCACTAGCACTTGTACAGGTCAACAAATCAAGGACTCTCGCTTTACTAGTTTCACTATCAATAAGGCAATAAAGGTCAACGATTAATCCCATAGTCAATTAAGTTGTTTAATCGCAAGAGCATAGTGTTTCATGTCCCATGATTGACTAGAAGCTATACCTAGAAGACCCTCAAGTTAAGGTATGATAAAGGCAATCACACATGAAATCATCACCTTATTTGATTCTGTTTGGTTGACCCTCCAAAGGGTTTGTGCTATAGACTTTGTTGCCACGTAGAGTCTTAATTGACTTTCTAGGCTCGGTTTGTTTTCTTTTTTTCCCCTCTTTTTTGAGTGGCTTTTCCTTTTGTTGATTTTCAATTGAGTATCTTTAAGGGGTCATCTTGACACTGTTGGCATCCCCAAGCTTTGGAAAGTAGTAGGGACACAAAATACAAACACTCTAAATTCTGTTATAAAAGCAGTTTTAACTTGGTCCTCTAGAGCAATTGTGATTTTATTGTAACCACAGAACCCATCTAAAAAGCTATAAGCTTCCATGCATGCAACTCTTTCAAGAACATGTTTTGAATATAGCAAGTGATAATGATCTCTCCTAGTGGCTGCATTAACCTTCTTAAGGTTTATGCACACTCTAAGAAACCCATTTTGAGTGCTCAATAGGATATAGGAGAGTTTTCCCCAATATCTATGTCCTTTTTACATGTGTAACAATACTTCAATCGATCTAAGTGAATTGTGGTGTCCGATCAATTTTCAATTATAAACATGTTCCCTAAAGGATGTGGTCGACTGCTTACAAGATCAACTCAAATGTGCTCCATTGCTTACAAGGTCAACTCAAATGACGGAGTCTTGGAACTATAAGTAGACATGGTTTCTACACCAGCCATGCACCTTTTTTGATTCCCTCATGAAAGGTCTGGATCCCTGTACGATTTAGACATGATAGTGGTTCTGACTTCAAAACCCATGAAATCCGTTAATTTGGCAATATTCAAGGGCACTTTTTGAGATTCTAGTCCATGACCTAAGGCTGGTGAAGATGGGATCTTCATTTCTTCGATGGGGTCATGTATTCCATCACTAAACATTCTTTCAATCAAGAAAGGAGTATGCCCACTTTTTGATGTTTTGAACTCAATGGTATACTAGGTATGGCCAACGAGTTGGGATCTACTTGAGGTGGAAGTTGTGTGGGGAACCATGTATCCGTAATTCTAATCTACCTAAGTTCTGGCTCAAGCCCTCTTTGGATCTCCTCTTTCAAATTCCTTAAATTTTTGACTCGCTCAATCTCCTCTATAGGGTTTTGGTAACTCCCAATGTTCTTCGTGGTTTCCTCGGGTTTTGGTCTTTTGTGGCTTCTCTTGGAGGTTCTTGCCAAATCTAGTTAGCCTTGAAGACACTTGTTGCATCATTGGTGGTATGGGAATGGTTTCCTTATGTCCTCCCCTACTAGTGTCTTTGCTTGATTTCCTCTTGGGGTGATCCTCATTGGTGTTCTCCCTTATGGTGACAATTTTAGCCTCATGGTTTCTATTGAATCAAAATCATCTTCAGGGTCCTTCATATACAAGGGGTCATCATCGGTCCCTATGTTGGTCTTTGAGCTAGGGTTTGAATTTGTAGCTTTTAGTGATCTCTTCCTTTGTGTTTCCTTCTTCCTCGTTGGCCAATTGATGCCGCATCTCTCTCATCGAGGATGTAATTTTGGTTTTGGAGCATTGACCGTGTGAGTGCATTCACTGGTTTATAGGTGTAGTTCATGGTGTCCCATCGACAATCTCAATCAAGGTCAATGGTGTAATCTTTGGTGCATTTGGATTATTATAGAATATTGGGAAATCAAATTATCATAATGATTACAAGTGTGTATTGGCATTGCCGATGTGCTCCCTTGACTTGTTTGCACTGGTGCAACATTCCTTTGCATTCTAATAGGACACTCAACTACTTGATGTGGTCCATTACATTTGTAGCATTGAAGAGGCGGTCTCCTAAAAACGATATTGATGTTTTGGTCTCTTGTTGCAAGAGCAGTAGCTTGATATACAGCCTTGACTTGTCCCAAATGGTCCTCCATGTAGTACTGAGGACACTCCTCAAGCGTATAGACTCCATAGGTGATACCAGAGTCTATGTCATCTTTGTAGTCCAAATAAGTACTAGATGGTTTGCAACCAACTTGGTTGTAGGGGTAACTCTTAGATGTGGAGGTTGTAGTCCTAGGATTGGAGGGGGTAATGGTGTGGTTTGGACAACATTTTGGGTCCTAGGGACCATGTGCTATGATGGTTGCTCAATAGGTGGGGTAGGCATTAATGCAAGAACTCAAGGCGAGTCTATACAAGCTAAGGGTGGTCTATTATCCATTATACGTTTAAGCACTAGGCAATCCTTAGCTAGATGAGCATACCTACCACACACATTGCAAGTCCCATTAAACTTCACTCTAAACGTAGGGCATTCACTTGTGCTATGTGGTCCCAAGCAATTAGAGCACCATTGTTGCTCCCTTATTGGACACATATGATTGTTTTGTGGAGTATGATTACCCCTAAGGTTTTCTTGGATAGCCTTAGTGAGATCGGCCAAAGTCATCTCAAATATCTTTTGATCTTTCACTTTTGGCTTTATTGTCATCGGCTCATGCTCAAATGCTTGTGAGCTAGTAGACTAGGGTCCAGAAGATACCTTGGCTTGTGCAATCATTATTTGTCTTCTAGTTGGATTGCATTGGTTCTGACTTCTTCTCAAGTAGTGATACATCTAATGACTAGGCCATTGTAGATACCCTCATGTTGCAATCTTCTAATGAATCTATCAAGCAACTAGTTATTGTTGCAATGCTCATTTGGGGTATAGCAAGAATTCAAATGCTTCAAACGACTAATAAAATCTCTCACTGACTCCCCTTCCTCCCTTTTAACTTTTTGGACTTGAGATGTTACACCCCAAAGCACACCTAATGCATGTGCTCTTCAACCCCTAAGGTTCTATACCAATCTTCAGCCTTTCCACTCAGGGTCAAGCTCAAGGCCTTACACTTATGTAGCTCATTGTGCTCTTCTAGGGAATTGTACACATGTTTGAATACCTCAATATGCTTTCTAATATCTTCATCACCACTAAATTTATGAGTGAGATTGGCCACTTGTACTACCTTACTTCTAGGCTCTCTCTCAGGTATGCTACACATATTATCCACAATAGATTGACCAATAGTTTGAGTAAATGCTACCAAATCTCCTAAAATGAGTAGGTAAAGCGATATAGGTGCTCCTGGAACTACATGTGGAATGGGGGTTGGCCTTGGTCTTGGCATACCACGGTCCTTGGGTCCCATACTTTGTAGGTTTTGTATCAACCATATGTACCTATTTCCCCCCACGCTCATGTAGCTCCTACACCCCCAATATTTCTAAGGGCTTATGTTGCACAATGGCATTTTCCAAGATCTTATTCAAGTGGGGCCATTCTAGTTAACAATAAAATGTCATATCCTACACCTGTTATGCCTAGGGCCACATGTGTGAGCTTTGGACCACTGCATGGTATACACACTTGTGAGTACTGTTGTAGGCATTGTGCTACTAGGTAGCAATGCTTTACTAACGAATGAGCTCTAGGGTGTACTTTTTGTCATGCTCATCAGTAGGGTATGCAAGGTAGCGATAGTGTCTTTGAGAGAAAGGTGAGATAAATTTAGAAAGGTAAAACTATTTCTTGTGGGCTCAAATTGTACCTTGGCTGGATGAAACAACATCTGAAGGACTCACTGAGGAAGTCTCCATTTGTGATAGGGTCGGTTGTTTGGTCTTTCCCGTTTCCAAGAATCTCATAAGACCCATCGAAGTTATGTTAATCCCCTTGTTTTGTCTCTCCAATTGGACAACCCTATGGATGACATCACAGACCATATGTTTCCGCTCCTCTAGACTTGTGGCACTAGATGTGGATTGTACAACATCTAACCAACCCACATGGTATGTGTAGCTCGTAGGTCATACTCCCAATTTTCATCGAGAAATACCCCCTCTAAGGTTGGCATGCTAGAGGTTTCCCTTTGAAGTGGAGGCATTGTGGCTCCCTATGGTTTGACCCCCACTTTGACTGCTAATAATGGGTTCCCACATAATTTGAGGCACTCTCTAATTGCTAGGACTCTAGCACTCATCGAGAGTGTAAGTACATATGATTTCAATGTCTTACAAGTGTTGATAAGTGCTCAAAACACCTTCCTTCAAAAAAAAATATTATGTTGTTTCGGTTTGTTAGTCATTTTCTTGTTTTTCTCCTCTCTTTTTTTTTTGCTCGCTATGCAAATTCGGGCATGCAATAGCTTAGAACAAGCCTATTACTTTAGGGATCTTGGCACACTTTACAACATAGCTTTTGATCACCTGAGGTGCGTCGCGACCCTAAAAACAAGTGATTTCTACCTAGGCAAGCGGGTGGAAGTGAAAGTTGAAGGGAGGCTTGTGGAGAGAAGGGTGGAGCCTTTATCCCATTCCCACCTTTGAGGAGTAGGGTATATATATATATAAACTCAATCATAACTACTATCAAAAGACAAAGACCAACTCCAAGACCGTTCTCGAGCTCGAGCTCGGGCTCTAGGGGTTTTTTCTTTTTTTGCCTACACAAGAACTAGTTGGATTCGGGGTTTTTTTGCTATCAATTCAAAAAATCAAAACCAAAAGTGTGGCGTTAGTGTTTTTTGGGGGGGTTTTTTTATAATTAGTATTTTGGAGTTTGTGAACAGAAATAAAGCAGTTCATAAATTGACCACAAATAGAGCATAAGTTAACAAAAAACAAAAAAATAACCAAAGAACAAGATCTTTTTTAATTGAGATTGAATCCAAATCAAAAGCTTCTCATTCCCTTCTACAGCACACATAACACAACAAAATTTTGACCGTAATAGAACAACAAACATTAATCTACAACAATACATACAGATCTGCACACACACACAGCATACACACACTTCTCGACCTTTCAAACATACAAAAGTACCCTATGTTGGGTTTCAAGACCAATTGCCCCCGGGAAATAGCTTTTAGAGCATGCAGGTGAACTCCACTTCTTTTATAAGTTTGCATGGCAAGGCTTCTTTATATTGCAAGGTGGTTTTGCAAAGATACACAATCAATATAGCGTGTTGTTCTTTTTTCTCTTGGTATTGAGTCTCTCTCTCTCTCTCTCTCTCTCTCTCTCTCTCTCTCTCTCTCTCTCTCTCTCTCTCTCTCTCTCTCTCTCTCTCTCTCTCTCTCTCTCTCTCTCTCTCTCTCTCGTGCGCACGCGCGCGCTCTCGTTCACCTTCCTTCTCTGTAGTTGCACACCCTCACACCAACGCTCCTGCTCACAAGAATCTTCCATAGCTGGGATCCAACTCTTGGTATCAAAGCTCTAGGCTCGTGGGTGGATTTTGTCGATGTTCTAAAATGCTATCGCTGACTACAGTAGAGCCGAGGCACAGATGACATATCAAAATGCAGGCCGTTTTGGTGGCATAGACAAGAAGGCAAGCGGGTGTTGCATCTCAAAATGCTATGTTGTCGATGTGTTGTAGGTGAGCAGAGCCGCTATCATCTGGCCTCTCAGTGGAGGGGTGCACCACTTTAGTGATTGAGAAAATGCATGGTGCAGCATTAGAGGCATACCCACACTCAGCCGGGTCGAAGGCGACATTCACCAGGAGGTTGCACGCAAGCATTAAAGTGGCAGACAGGTGGGCCGACAACAACCCGTTTGGTGGTTGCAGGAGGCCATGCAGCAAGAACGGCGTTTTAAAATGCAAGCAGAGTAGTAGCTAGGCTGGCACAACTTTTCATCTTATTTTGAAATGCTATAGAGCATTGGCCAAGGCATTAACGGCAGCATCTTTGGCAGTTTTGCAAAGGCGTATTAAAACGATGTCTTCACATTGATTGGTGAGATTATCAAAGCATTTCAAAATGCTTCTTGAGAGTGGTTGGCCAGCAAGGTTGTCCTTTGGTAGTTTTTTTGTGGCATATCAAACAGGGTTGAAAGATAAGCTATCATTTGGTAAATTTTGCTATCATATCAAAAGGAAGCTATTACAACCTTTTGTCTGCAATGATTAAAACATCCCTCTTCAATCTGCAAAGCATATCAAGCATGGCATCAAAGGTGGATAAAAATGGAACGATCTTCCATTCTTGGCAAATAAAGGTAAAAGGTTATCTTATGCGGAAGAAGTTATGGAGTGTCATGAAGCTGCTATCAACCCAACCAAAGAGGCACATTGGTTGCAATTATCAGAGTGTTATATGTCGAGCACCAATGCAAGGATGAGAAAGCATTAGGTATTATTATGACATCTCTTGAAGATGACTTTATTCATTGTTGTAATGACGTGCAATCTTCTAGTGCTGCCTGGATAGAGCTAGAGAAGGTTTTTGGTGCTAAAGCTAAGTATTCAATGATGAGTCTAAAGATGGAGTTGTACTCTCTTGATATGCGTGCCGATGAAAAAACTACATCTTTAGCTAAAATACTAAAGAGTACTAAAATTCAACTTGTCTATGTTTAAGCCCTAGTGCCAGAAGAAGATCTTATAATCGTTTTGTTAAAAAGTTTTCTTGATGGATTCCATCAAATTGTCACTATTTTAAAAGAGAAATATCCGCTACCCTCCTTGGCTGATATCATTAATTCATTGCAAGAAGAAGAAGAAAGGGTATCTCGTACAAAATTTTCCCATTATTCCTAGTGCATATGCAGTATCCCCTACATTATTCCCCACCAGTTCTTCTGATACTCCCAGTGCCTATGCACTTAGTAGTTGTGCTTCTACCTCAGTTTCATCAAGAAACTCCACTATACCAGATCTTGTGCCATTTGTGGGCACAACAATCACCACACAAAGGACTGTTTCAAGAAAAATCCTTGCATTCACTACCATAAGACAAATCATCCTTCAAATAAGTGCTTTCAAAAGGGTAGAATTCAGATTCATGTGATTGATGGAGATCCCAAATCTCAAATACTTTTTGTTGACAGTGATGTTCTTTAGATCAAATCTTTTTATGCTTTTCCTAGTCAAAATAAATTGTACAGGTTATACACACTACCACACATACAAGGTGGTAAGACCTCCCAAGTCACTAGCTTTTTGTTTATTTCTATTCTGTTATGCTTCTCATGAGGTTATTGGGTACACCTTAACTAAAGGTTTGGAAGTCAACCAAAACCTCCATATGTTGGTAGCTAAATTTCAACCTACACCCTATTTGTTCAAAGGGGGGATTTTACTAACCTAGCACCTGGTTATGGAACCTAAAACTCACGGTAGACAAGGACACCAAAGACTCGAGATATTATGGAAGTGATGTATCTAGTTCAAGATTGAGGGGGGTTGTTGGGTTTCAAGCCCAATTTCCCATGGGAAATAGCTCTTAGACCATGCAGGTGAACTCCGCTTCCTTTAGAAGTTTTCATGGCAAGGCTTCTTTATATTGTAAGGTGGTTTTACAAAGATACACAATAAATATCGCGTGTTGTTATTTTTGTTCTTGGTATCGAGTCTCTCTCTCTCTCTCTCTCTCTCTCTCTCTCTCTCTCACACACACACACACACACACACACACACACACACACACACCTTCCTTCTCTGTAGTTGCACGCCCTCACACCATGGCTCATGCTCGCAAGCATCCTCCATAGTCAAGATCCAACAACCTCAACACATAGAATGCAGGCTGCGGTTCGAGCTTGACATAGAGTGGTTTCTTGATAACAACGCCAAAAATTTCGACTACAGGGACCTTGCTCAACACTGTGTGCGATCCACGGGGGTTGCAATAAACACACGGCATGTGCACAAACAATATCTACAACAACAGACATCGTGTCACTCACCTGATGCATTGATGTCGTTGAGTTTTGCATGCGCCGAGAGGAAGAAGCTATTGTTGTTGCTCGTCCTCCTCGCTGTCGTAGTACTCATCGTTGCTCAATCACGCCCTCTCTCTCTCTCTCTCTCTCTCTCTCTCTCTCTCTCTCTCTCTCTCTCTCTCTCTCTCTCTCTCTCTCTCTCTCTCTCTCTCTCTCTCTCTCTCTCTCTCTCTCTCTCTCTCTCTCTCTCTCTCTCTCATGCTCACAGACAGACAACCCAAGAGGATAAGGCATGAGCAAATCTTAGTACCTTCAGAATGAGGAAAACTAGGTTTACAATCCTTATATATGGGTCCATTTCTTTCACATATGGGTGCCCACATTTGGCCAATCAGCACTTAACAAGTTTGGTGCACCTCTCATCGACGATCACCAACACTTTGACCATAAATCTAGGGGACCAACAAGCCCAACCCATGACTAAAAATATGAAAAAAGAATAATAATGATATCATCGCTAACATCTGCTACTGAGCATTAAAAAAATTCCAACACTACCTTAATTTTGTGTTAATTTTGTACTACCTAAGGATCACTCTCCATTAGTACTCTAATTTGCTTTGTTATTATATTAAGCACTAATGTGAGAGAATTCCTTTCTCTCTCTAATATGTGAGCTTTGAACCTCTCTCTCCCCAAGCTCTGCTCAATTTGCTATGCTTGATTTTATCTACAGATTTGTAAGTTTCCCAATTCAACTATGTAGAAAAATGGCTTCTCACTACCCAACTCTCCTGCTCTATGCTAAGGTACTGAACATTAGCTATTTTTGAAGCTTGTGTATGTGCCACAAAGGTGGGTGAGCTGAATGCTCCTCACTCCAATTTGATCCAGATCTATGAGCTCAAATTATGAGATTTGTGGCCATTGCTTGCCAACAAAGTGTTGTCTAAAAGCTCCTTGCTCTGCCAAACCTTAGCTCTGATACCACTTGTGAGCACGCTAGGTACAAAAGCGATAGGCGGTGCATGCAGAATGTGAGGGAGGAGAAGTAGGATACATCGTATGTGGATGGAGCAACTCACCACAATGTGAGAGAGCCTCTTATTATTCTATCTAGTAAAGAATAAGATGTGTGTATAGATGATGGGTGTCAAACATCTCTGGCATGTTTAGTCGGGGTAAAAGGCACATGCCTCTAGCTAAACTATTGGGATATAGACTCTAATGGGGTCCCCAAGTTGTGGGTAGGCTGGGGTTTTATTCTACAAAAGTAGGGCTTAGCCTCCTCCAACCATTCACTTTGGTGGGATGATCCTTGCTTGTGATTTCTTATAGCTGATAACTACCATTATTGAACTTATCTTTCACCAAAAAGAGACCTTTCCACCTTGCAAAAAACTTACCATCATGTCTTTAATCAAAGAGATTGCCATACTTGAGGACCAAGGCTCCCTTATCTATGTCTTTATCTCTCACCTGGTCATTGAATTGGTGTCATCATCTCTTAGCTTGTTGTGCACAATGCTCCAATTCTTCTTCTCAATCTAACTCCAACCTGACTTGGCCAAATGAATCTTGATTGCAACATTTTTTTATTAGGTATGTCATGTGAAAAGTTTCCACCACAAAATCCTTCATGACACACTTGTAGGATGGACTCTATTTCATCATCACTTAGGACTCTTCCTAGGACCCCATCCTTGCCCTTGTTGCAGTAGAGTGCTCCATTGACCATATACTTGAGGACCAAGGCACCATGCGATGAGGGGAAATTTTCAAGAAATGTGGCCTAAGTGTGGCCTCTACATGATGTTTTCCTTGCAGCCTTGCCAAGCTGACTCCTTTGTACATGAGTGGACGCAAACACTCAACAAGTGAAAAAATGGAAGGTGCAAGGGATGCAGCTCCTTGTGTAAAGAGTGGCTTGAAAGGGTGCCTATTAAATACCTCTCTTGACTAGCTCCCCTTATGGTTGTGGGGGGGGGGTACATGTATGGGAATATGTGTGCGTGTAGAGAGAGAGAGAGAGAGAGAGAGAGAGAGAGAGAGAGAGAGAGAGAGAGAGAGAGAGAGAGAGAGAGAGATAGAGAGAGAGAGAGAGAGATAGAGAGAGAGAGAGAGAGAGTGAATTAGAGCGGAAGAGGGCAAGAAGGAGAAGGAAGGGGAAATTTCAAGGGACAAAGAGCACCTTGAATCAAGCTCAATACTCACAAAACTCAATATACTCACCCATTGCTTGTAGCACTATTGCTTGTAGCACTATTATGCACACTCAAGTAACTTAGACACAGCTATAATCTCCTCAAATGAAGAGGAAGAGGACACCTATCCCACTCCAAAGAAAAGTCATATTGCATCTATAGAAAAGGCACATCCATTGCTGAAATTGGGCTAGCCAAAAAAGATCTAGAGAATAACCTTGCTTCACAAAATACAAACTAGTAGTAGCATAGTATTGCACTAAGTGCATGATTGAGGCAGGCTACAACATGGAGGTGAGGGAGTGAGTTGCATCCATGGAGGTGGTAGCATAATATTGCACCAAGTGCATGATTGGGGTAAGCTACAACACGGAGGTGAGGGAGGGAATTGCATCCATGGGCTGAGCTTGAGGTTCTTTATATGGCCCTCCATACATGGTTAGTATTAAGAAACCTTGTGATTAGGGAAGCTAATGTAGGGATACAAATGAATATGCCTTGAGATCCACCACCTTGACCATTGGAATGCTCATCTTCCTCTTCACCTATTCAAGTGGGGGCGGGGTGTGAAAGGACTAAAGAACGTTTGATTTTTTGAAGGATTTTAGTGACATGTATGGCATATAGGTGGTATTGGATTGAATTGAAGGTAAAAATTTGTAGATGAAGTGATTTCCATGATCATTTACCCTTAAATGTGGGTATGTTTGTGAAGAGATTCTTACTCATGAAAGTGGAGAGGATGAAGGGCATCCATGGAAGTTTTAAATATTTGATTGAGAGAGGCAAATAGAGGAGATTTAATTGAGGAGATGTATTGAATAAGAAGCCTTTCAAGCCTCTCTTTCCATAAGGATTTGGATCTCTTGTACCTTCCATCTTAACACTTCCGTTCTAGGTTGAGTGTTCAACCCAACTCGTGCATGAAGGAGTCTGCTTGATGAGGCTGCAAGGCAAGCATTGTGTAGATTCCACCTTGATTGAAAATTTCCCCTTATTGTATGGTGCCTTGGTCCTCATGTATGTGTTCAATGGAGTGCTTTAGTGCAAGGGCAAGGATGGCATCCTTGGAAGAGTTCCAAGTGAGGATGAAATAGAGCCATCCTATGAGCATGTCATGAAGGAGTTTGTAGTTGCCACTTTGATATGACATCATCAGTATAAAAATATTGCAATCAAAATTCATTTGGCCAAGTCTACATAGAGATATTCAAGACATGTGATCACTGTCAACGCATAGGTCCATGATGACTCCCCGATGACTCTTTCTAGAGCTTCAAACAAACACCAATCAAGGCATTTGGTCCATTTGAAAAGTGGGACATAGATACAATTTCTCCCTTCAACACAAAGCGGTAAAGAGTATATCATTTTTGGAGTGTAGAAGTCATGCCTTCAAGCAAGATCATAGCAAAGGAGGTTAGCAAGTTCATCTTTGAGTTCAGGTGTTGTAGGTTTGATGTACCCTTGAAAGATAATTTTAGATCATGGCCCAAGTTTTAAGGAGGAAGTAGTGAGTGATCTTATGGAGCACCTAGAAATCAAGCAAAGGCACTCTACTCTCTATTACCCACAATGCAATGGCTTAGTGAAAAACATGAAAGGTATGATTTGTAGAATCATTATTAAGCATGTGCACCAAAAGCCAAAGGGCTGGGATAAGCATGTGAATGTGGCTTTATGTGCTTATAGGACCTTTTTCAAGACCTCACTTGGCTTACTCCCTTCCGTTTAGTGTTTGTTCAAGAATCCCTTTTGCCTATAGAGGTGGATCTAACAAGTATGTGGGTTCTAGCCACTACTATAGAGTCAATTGGCCTTGACAAGATTCAAGGCCACATTTTGGACCTACAAACACTAGAGTCAGATCGAGAAGAAGAAGGGAAGCATTATGCACAATAGGCTGAGAGAAGATGATGCCAATTCAATGATGTGATAGACAGAGACATAGATAAGGGAGCATTGGCCCTCAAGTCTGGCAATCACTTTGATTACATACATGGTGCTAAGTTTTTCCCAAGGTGGCATGGTCCTTTCTTTGTGAAACAAAAGTTTGATAATGGCAGTTATTATCTACAAGAAATCATAGGCAAGGATCATCCCACGCGAGTCAATGGTTGGAGGCTTAAGCCCTCCTTTTGTAGAATAAAACCCCAGCTTACCCACAACTTGGCGACCCCATTGGAGTTTGAATCCAAGCAATCTAGTTAGAGGCATGAATGCCTCAAGCTATGGAGGGAGGGCTAATATGATGCATGTTTTTTGAGCTATAAATAAAGAAGCAACAAGAACTAATCTTATGTCTTAGGAGCTAGATATGTTGCTTTTGGTTTAATACAAATTTGGATTCTCAACATGGGAAGGGATGCTATAATCATTGGAAAATGTGCATGGTATTAGGGTTCACCTCTTGGAGAAATGACTTTTCAAATGTCAAGACTTGGGAGCCACCATACCTATATTTTCTATTATGTAATTCCCTTGTCTGCATAGTATTCTACTATTATACAAATAAGATGCCCTAATGAAATCATGGGCCCATAAATCATCTTCACGCATCCAACCCCATATGATGCATAACGGAGAAGTCCAAATAAAGGTACATGTGATGTGGGACATCCTCCTTTTGGCCCATAAGAAAGAGAGAAAATGCCACACCAGTTTTTATCATTTTTCTCCATTTTTTGAAGGAAAACATGTATCCTACTACCCATAGGTCCTTCTACACTTCCTTCCATGACTTCCCTTTACTCTACATTAACCACAACCATGGAGAACTTATTCTAGTCGTTTTTGGAGTGTTTTGAGTGCAAAATTTCCTTATTGGGTCTCTCTCTCTCTCTCTCTCTCTCTCTCTCTCTCTCTCTCTCTCTCTCTCTCTCTCATCCCACCTTCACCCATCAACCCTATTCTTCATTCTCACTCCCATACACACACATACACACACACACATCCTCAAGCAACTCTATTCACCATTCTCAGTCACAGACACACGCACACACATCCTCTCTCTCTCTCTCTCTCTCTCTCTCTCTCTCTCTCTCTCTCTCTCTCACACACACACACACACACACACACACACACACACACACACACACTTACTCAATTCAGAATCCTCTATTTACCTCTTTCAATCAAATATCCAAAGCTTCCATGACTACACTTCATCCTCTCCACTTTCATGAGTAAGAATCTCTTCACAAACACACCCACATTTGAGGATAAACGATCATGGAAATCACTTCATCCACAAGATTTTATCCTCAATTTCATTCAATACCACCTATATGTCATCCATATCACTAAATCCATCAAGAAATCCAAATCTCTATAGTGTGTGTGTGTGTGTGTGTGTGTGTGTGTGTGTGTGTGTTGGAGTATTAAACTATATACTTTATTCACAATTTGAACAGTATATTCAAAAAGAGACATGACAAAGATTAATAAAAGTGATTACATACATATTTTTTACAAAAAAATTATGTATATTTGAAATGAAGTTTTGATGTTTTATTATATCTAAGAAATAAAATTGAAGTAGCAGCACTAGAAGAAGTATCCCTGTCAAAAATATTATTCGAATAGCATTTGAATTCAACGATAAAAGAAGCCAGAATCCTTACTTACAGCCATCATGTAAACAACAAAATCCTCAACAATTTTGTTTAAACATGGAATGCAGGTATAGGGCGGATCCAACAGTTGTCATCCATGTCCCTTTTTTCCTTGCATTCAAATAGTGTTCAATGATAGCCGTGTATCAAGGAGTACTCACTTAAGATTAGTTTGAAAGTGAAGGCTTGGTAAAGTATCATGGAAAGGTTTTTCTTTTTAAAAAAACCCGCTACTTAACTAGCCAGAGAGCTTAAAAAGGGACTAATCTCTTATGGAAAAACCAAGCAAAAGATTTTAAGTAGGCATTTAGAGCATCAAATTGAACTAAAACTTACATACTATTATTGAAAATGTACCAATATGTAAGTATCCCTTCATGAACATCTGTGATTTTCTACAAATAAGATCTTTTTTACTGTTTTAAGTAGAGTCTTATTTGGTTTATGAGTCATTTTAACAGTATACGGCAAATCCCATGACAGGAAGTAGTGAAATTGCTGCTACTATTATCAGAGATAATATATGCCAGTAGGAAAATGAAATTATCTTTAGCTTGTCAAGACTCTGGCAGTCAATTGAAATTGTTTATTGACTACAAACAAGTTTAAATGTATAAAACTAAGTAGAGATTCAAAATTGAAAATCATATTTGGTTCCTTCTGAAAGCGAAAAAACTAAAAAAAATTTGAGAACATAATCCACCTAAGGGAGGAAAATTAAGAGTAAAACCGCAATTAGCAACGAGTCTAAATGTATTTAGGTATTTCTCTCTCAGAGATAAACATGAGTATCAACAAAAAAGGAAATTCAAATTTTTCCTATGTCCCTTGGCTACGTATTTAGAAATTGTATGATCTACTACCAGCATGAGTCAATTTAATTTCTCAGGAACATAAACAACTTAATTTATGTTGTGTAGAGAGAACGTTAGCCACCTGAGAGGAGAGGAAGCGACCATGGAGTCAGTATCCGTTCGTTTTTCAGCCATGCATGAGGCACTAAGTAGATGTAAGGTATACCTTTGGCACTGAGATTGTATCCTCCACCTCCTTCTAGAACCTTTTTTTTGAGTTATTCCTCTTTCACAAGGCAGTGACTTGTATGATAGAGTACACGTGATTGTGAATGGAGGCTTTAATGCATGTGTGCAAGTTGATATAGAGGGAGATAGGGAGCTATATTGACTGGGCTCCAACCAATTCAGAGCGCAAACGCTTTTGATAGATATTGTTAAGATGCAAGAGGTAATCAAGTGTGTCTCACAGTATAAGGGCCATACACAGAGAGTGTGTATGATAAACATCACCCCAGAATCCGCGCTTAAATAGTTTTGTAGTGTGTTATGTGTGTGTGTGTGTGTGTGTGTGTGTGTGTGTGTGTGTGTGTGTGTGTGTGTGTGTGTGTGTGTGTGTGTGTGTGTGTGTTTGAGCAAAGGAGAGACAGAGAATAAAGAGCCCAAAAAATTGTTTCACTATCTACCACAATAAGGAGTTTTTTTTCCAGGCTCACGTTAACGCTTGCCAGGCTTTATTCAAAGAGTCCATTCGAATTTTGTTTCTTCACGTGACTATGTGAATAGCGCAAGCCAGAAAAAGCTTTGTACACGCTTTGAGCAATTTACAATGCCCATTGGGTAGACTATTCGCTGGTCGGCCAATGTAGCTGTGAAGGGAGCAGGGCGAGTAGGCTATAGACCTAGAGCTAACATAGTGAACTCGGGCATTAGGTTGATGCCAGATCCACCATCCACTATCACTCCTGAGAATTGCCGCCCCAAGACGGACACTGTTAGGCGAGGGCTTCTATAATCAGTGAGGGGAGTAGCGGGATTGGATATCATATAGGACTTTGATGGTCGCACTAAGAGGTGCCCGCCACTTGATCCCGCTCTGGGGTAAAGGGATTGAATAACTGCAAGGGTGTCACTTCTGAAACTCGCATCTAGCCGTAGCATGTCATAGAGGGACACTTGTTGGAAAGTGTTCTTCAAGACTGTCTCTGTTGTAAGCTTTTCTTGTTCTACCAGTGGTTTCTCTGGTACCTTGGTCTTCTGTAGATCGTAAACTGCTTCCAAGAAAGCTTCATCAATATCGGAGAGCAAAGATTTGGATTGTTTCTTGGCATTGGGGGATGGCTTGTCACAACAGCTGAAGGCACCCTAGGGTATCCACTATTGTGAAAATGTGTGGGGGAGTTGAACTTGCTGGAATGCTAAGACCGAGAGCGGCTCTCTGGGCCCAAGTGAGGACACCCGATGGCTCCCCTACCAACTGCAGCTTATTTTGAGGGGTAACCACGTGGGTAGAAGGGAGCGGTTGAGGAACGGTGCTAACTGCTATCAGATTGAGCTTGGGAAAGGTAAACTCATTTTGGCTTTGACTTGGGTTCGAAGCCGTGAATGCACGAATTTTAGGGAAATCCTTACTATAGTGATCCTTCCTTTTAGGGCAATGATGCAGGGAGGGGACCCTTCTGGCAGAGGACATTTGCTTTGGTAATGATCATATTCCCCACATCTGTAGCACAAAATGGGCCGATTCAATGGGTGAGTCGAAGGGCGAGGTGGTCCTTGCTCCTGGTGCATGGAGTTGTAGGTGGAGGCATAGAAGTTGTGAAGTGGTGAGGGAGCATGGCTATGAGAAAAGCTCTGAGAGGGAAAAATGCTCTACATACCTTGCATATGAAGGGCTGACAATAAAGGTGGCATGTGGTGTGGATGGCCACAATGAGAAACCATGTTGGATATAGGTGCTAGCCCTTGTTGAAGAGTAGGACCAAGACTTTGCTATATTTGTCGCAATCCCTTGAGGTAGTAGAAGTACTTGTCCTCATGCCTAGACTTTTCGCAAAAGTGGCAATAAGCCCGAAGGGGACAATCATGTGGAGGGTGTGTTGGAGAGCAACATGAGCTGCACCATACCATAGCCTTAGTCTCCTGCTGAGACCAAAGCTCTTCTAGCTCTCTCTTGATTTGATCCAAAGCCTCGTGATGTGGGGGCTTCTCCTGTCTAAGAGGGATTGATTTCTCCTCTTGAAGAGCGCGTTGTTGTTTTAGGGCTTCAAGTTCCCTACATGTAAAAAAGTCAAAGGGTCAGATGGACTCTCCAAGAGTACAGAGGTAGTCTCTACCTAAGAAGAGTCGATAAACAGCTTCCTTGCCCCCTCTATCCTAGTAGCACCCGCAACAAACTCCTCCAAGGTGGCATCATGTCAGAGATTCTCTCTCAGTTTTTGCTGAGAAGTCTTTGGAAGAGCCTTCTCTACCCATTTCTTGACCATGAACTCACTTGGTGGTTGAGGAAGCTTTGTGACTAGAGACTTTGTTCGGGTCATGAGTTCTGCAAAAGTCTCTTTGGGCTGAAGCATCAGGTTGGCCAACTCATTCAGAAAACTTTCTTGGAAGTTCCCTGGTCTGAAAGCTTCACAAAACTGTTGTCTTAAAGCTGCCCAAGTTGAAAAGTGATTCTCTGCAAACTGGCTGTGCCACTTGTCTCCTAAACCATCCAATGTTGATGGAAACAGCACCAAATAAGCATCTTCTCTATTAAGACCATGACCTCTACAGAGAGATACAAACCTCCTTGCATGGTCGTCTGCATCTTCTGAGGAGAGTCCCTTGAAAGTAGGAAACTTGATGTTTACCTTGGCCAAAACACTAGTCAATGCCTCCATGGCCGCTTGCTCAAGATTCCGTTGCTCAATAGCTTGCTGTAACAAAATGGGAGAGAGCTTTACTGGGGAAGGTGACCTGGAAGATGTATAACCGGATGGAGGAATGGATGATGCCGACTCTGGAGGTATGGGTGATGAGGTTGGTGAACTTCTACTAGGTACCAAGGGTTGATGCCTTCTGTGGTAGTGCTTCAGAGGACTCAGTAGTGCGGTTTGACGCTCTAATGACCACCTTGTATGTGTATTGCAATGACCACGAACCCAACCAAGCTTTGGGCAAGAAGATTTTTAACTAGCTGAACACGGGTCTAGACTCTACTAGACCAGGGCAAGTGACTAGACCACCTGGCTGGACGAGGGACGAGAAAGGACTAGACCAGAGACGAGGAAGGACTAGGCTAGGACGAGAGCTTGGTTAGACCAGGGCGAGAGAGGACCAGACCAGTAGGGTAAGAGACTAGGTTAGCTAGAGTAAGCTATCTAGTGTGAAACTGGACCAGACCAGCAACTGCACTGGCCAGGCGAAGCTAGGTAATCCTAGCTAGCTCCTCGATTTGTACCTCAATAGAGAGTGAGACTTCAATTGAGGTCCCATCGGGTGTGCCAAATATGAGAGCACCTGTAGTGCCGATAGTGTGTCGTGCTCTCTACAATGGGTGCTCCTCAGTGCAACATGTGTGACATCTCACTCAAAACAAAATGAAAACAAAGGAAACAATAGATAACAATTGATCAACACAGAGACAAAGTAGTAGACCAGAACATATGGACTTGACTATCTCAAAGAGCTGATACAGATTCTGGCATGACAGACACTCAGCTCCAGCCCAGAACTCACGGGTACAATGGGGGTGTCGAGGCTCAGATGTGCAAGGATAGTGCAGACGTGCTATGTGTATAGACTCGCTACTCTAGACGACGACGCTGGACCATATATGAAGAAGATACTCCTGATGACTCATATGTCCCACCATAAAGAGCCACCGACGGCTCATAAATGTCAGCCGTCTAAGTCTATCTCCAAACTGAGTGGTGGTGGTGACCTGGCCACGATGTCCACTAGACCACCATCCGTATCCCTGCCACATGTCACTGCCAGCCTAGAGAGTCCATCCAGTATGAACCAATCCAGACCAATTGTACTAACTGTGTGTTTTGTGAAAGTGACACTGTAGCCCTAGTACAAGGCTTTCTTGTCACAAGTGGCAAGCTCAACGATCATTTCAAACATTGTCACATTTTTACTTACATAGGGGTATAGGAACTTCAAAAGAAAATTATAGATTGTATAGACAAAGGGTTCTTTATGATCATGAAAAATTCACAGATAAGGGATTTTTATAATACCCCTTGAACGAACGTGATATAGAAGTTTTACATAGAGCGAACCCCCTGAGCTACCGTCATTGGGTGTCGACCCCGTTGTGTCGTCGCCACTACGAGTCCTCCCCGCCGCTACCACCGCCATCACGACCGTGGTGGTTGCTGCCTTTTATCAATGCCCACAATGATGATCTCTCTTTGTTCTTTGTATTAACAGAGAGCATTAATTAAATCAAAGGCTTCAGGGATTAAGCTCAATTAAGGATCTCTTCACATGTACATTTTTTGGCTACGGAGTCCACAATGGCATAGCAATACGAAGATGAAGCTCTTGGCACAATCGACTCCCATAGCAGATACTATGATGCACTGCCAACCGGTTCATGACTCTCGGAAGAAAGGGGGAGATTTTTTTTTTGCTCATTACTTAGCGTTTCTTTGCAAATCTCCATTATTTTGTTCTTCTCGCACTTAGTTTGCTAGAAAGAAAATTGAAAAAAAGTCTACCCGTCGTAGTGTGTCCCTGTCACCCTTTAGTTCTCTAAATTTTTTGGGTTTGATCTCATTGATTGTAGGCTTAACCCCAATCGTAGATGCCACGTTCATGATTGCTGATCACATCACTGACCTGCAAACACCCTCCACGTTCATAGACCCTAATCTTGAACCTAGCATGAACGTAGAGGCCGCCAACCCTAATGACCCTCCTTTGGACCATGAGCTAGACTTTATGGAGATTGACATCATTGAGGGGGATGGTGAGGACCTCTTAGATGAGGACTTAGCTGACCATGCTGACGTCCTAGATAGAGACGAAGCTCTCTAGTAGGATGTCTAAATATTTTAATGAAAAATTAACCACCTTAGAGAAAGTCCAAGCTGATGACGATGTAACAAAGCATCTCACATGCCTAGAAAGAAAATTGAAAAAAACTCAGTGTGTCCCTGTCACCCTTTAGTTCTCTAAATTTTTTGGGTTTGATCTCATTGATTGTAGGCTTAACCCCAATCATAGATGCCACATTCATGATTGCCGATCACGTCACTGACCTGCAAACGCCCTCCACGTTCATAGACCCTAATCTTGAACATAGCATGAACGTAGAGGCCGCCAACCCTAATGACCCTCCTTTGGACCATGGGCTAGACTTTATGGAGATTGAAATCATTGAGGGGGATGGTGAGGACCTCTTAGATGAGGACTATGACTTAGCTGACCATGCTGACGTCCTAGATAGAGACGAAGCTCTCTAGTAGGATGTTTAAATATTTTAATGAAAAATTAACCACCTTAGAGAAAGTCCAAGCTGATGACAATGTAACAAAGCATCTCCACATGCCTATCCTTGAGGTAGGAGAACTCCCTCGACATGAGTGAGCATAGCCTCACCTATAGACACGAGAGTCCAGACCGATGTGCCTACGGGGTCATCCTTAGAGACACCCTCATTTCTACTCAAATACTTTAAGTTTCTTGGTTTTGAAGGTGAGGAACGAGAGCAGAACAAGGACTCAATGAATATGTTCCTCGCAAAGTGGTCGGACATTCATGACTGCGAAAGCAACCTACCCGTGTGCAACCGATTCCTTTCCTTTTGCATGCGATTCTAAAACAAAAAAATCCAAGGCAAAAGAGACCCTTAAGAAAAAGTATGTAGATGATTTAATGAATTTATAAGAGGAGTTTCAAGGTGTATTTCCTAGTAATTTATCGGATGTATTTGCTGGTGACTCTTAATCGGCGGATGGCTTGCCGCCATCTCGAAAAGTAGACCATGGCATCGAGGTTGTGCTAGGCTCAAATACTATAAGTAAACATGCTTAGATTAAGCCACTTTGAGACACACGAAGTGGAAAAAAAATTGATGAAATACTTGAACAAAGGCTCTATTAGACCTAGTTCTAGTCGATGGGCATCACCCATTCTTCTAAAGAAGAAGGATGGATCTATGTAGATGTGCGTAGATTATAGGGCTCTTAATTAGATAACAATTAAGAACAAGTATTTGATGCCGCTTATGGATGATTTGTTTGATCAACTCTACCTATATTGACTAAAGTTGATATGAATGAGTGGTTTGTCTTGAAGAAGACGCAAGTAATGAGACCATTGGGGCCGTACTGGATGCTCAATTTCATTTGAGAGTAAACGTTAAATCGTGCCTAGTGTAACTACTTGCCATCTGAGCAAGAGTTAATACCGATAGTACATGCACTTAAAAGTGGAGACACTATTTATATGGTGTCACTTTTGAGGTTTGGATGGACCATGAAAGTCTAAAATGGCTTTCGAGTCAAAATGAATTGAAGGGAAGAAAAGCTCAGTGGGCAGAGAATCCTATAGGAGTTGACCTTTAGATACATTACTAGAGATGTAAATATAATGTAGGTCCGAGAATGAGGGGCAAGCCTCATTCTCTTGATGGCTAGGTGGAGAGCTAATGATGTAACCCTCTCAAGCAAGTATGCCCATAGTGGCATTATAGCATTCTAACACAATGACTACGGGTTCTCTCCACCAATCTATGTATCTATCGATAATATAAATGCTATTGATAGATAGATGTGTGTGTGTGTGTGTATGTGTGTGTGTTATTACCTACCTATTACATATCTCCATGTTGAAATTTATATGTATGTATGTACACACACTCACATGCACGCACGCGCGCGCACTGGACAGACACACACACACACACACACACACACCCACATGTATAGATATACATGTAGATATATTAATATTTGTGTGTGTGTGTGTGTGTCTAAGGTAATATACATACATCAAACACTATATATATATATATATATATATATATATATATATATATATATATATATATATATATATATATATATATATATATATATATAGTGTTTGTGTGTTTGTATATGTAGAGGTAAATTGAATAAAAGTGGCAAGTTCTTTCCTCCTACGTCACGCAGAGGGACATTCTCCATAATTTGATGCACCCACGAGCGCCATTGGAGAAACTCTTCAAAAGGAATTAAAAAAAAAACATGCAAAAGAAGATGGATATTCTTCAAAAGGAACAACAAAGGTTAGGTAATCTTTCAGAAAAAATAGGAACGTATATAACGATACCTTTTGCTGATCTGGGCATGGCTTCTAGTTGAATAATGCTTCTTTTGGGTTAGTTTGAAAGATCTTCTACTATGAGTCCTTGTCCACAAATGTGTGAGAGATGTGTGTTTGAGAAGGAAGTCTCTCTCTCTCTCTCTCTCTCTCTCTCTCTCTCTCTCTCTCTCTCTCATGTGTGTGTTCTAATAATTTGCAGGTTCTTCCTCTCTCCCACACTCTCCCTCTCCTTTTACTAAACATTAGTTGAAACTCTTTGGCTCTCTCTCTCTCTCTCTCTCTCTCTCTACCATCACAATGAAGACTTTCACAACTTCTACCCTTTCCATCTCTCTCTCTCTCTCTCTCTCTCTCTCTCTCTCTCTCTCTCCTTCATAACCTTTATAAAATTTCAAGATGTGGCTTTATGGCACGGTGGTGTATTCTTGAGTTTCTTTAAGACTTCCCCACGTGCCATTCAGACAATTGGCAATGATGCAACTATACTCTCTCTCTCTCTCTCTCTCTCTCTCTCTCTCTCTCTCTCTCTCTCTCTCTCACACACACACACACACACACACACACACACACACCCAAGTGTGGTAGATTGGTTATGCCATTTCCCTCTTGAATAATAGGTCTTGAGTTCAACTCCATGTCGCTTTAAGGTCTCTTGGGATAGTTTCCTACGACGTTAAAACTCTCTTCTTCTTCTTCTTCTTCTTCTCACTTCTCCCTTTTCTCTAGCAGAACTCTAGAGAAACTAAGATATGGCTTGCACATTAAACATATGTATCTTTTAGTGTGAATGACTAAATAGATATGTCTACTTGAAATGGAGGTTGTGGTCTATGGTTCTTGAATTTCTGATGCTCATGTGCTATTTTAGCCTATGTATATAAGAAATTCTCTCATCATGATCGACAGCTATTTTTAGCAGCATGCACGACCCACCAACAAATTAAAACATTACACGTGTATACTTACTACTGAAAACTAGTGCTCATTTGATATATCATACGTGTCCAATTATTTTTGGGTACATTTCCACCAAAGTTGACATAACACATTTGGTAGCCATGGAATAATACTTATGGGAAAAATACAATTGTACTCTCATAATCTAGCATTCAACGAGCAAAACGATTGTCTGCCATCTCGAGGGCTCAAGAGTTTCTTGCAATTGCTGATGTGCGCACGTGTACACGCGTGCACACACACATACATATGGAGAGAGAGAGAGAGAGCTACCTTGCAATAGACAAATTTTGAAGGCCATAGCTACTTCAACTCACCAATATATTCACCACTTCCTCCAAAAGACTTAGCATTTGAAGTGCTTTGCAAGCAAGCAGGTACTTTTGTTTATCAAATGCCAATAGTGTTTTTCCTATCACAATGCGCATAGTTTGTTTCAAAAGGCCCAATGTACATTTAAAATCATTAACACATTTATAATTCAAAAACACGCACACACACATACATATGTACATACATGTATAGGTAGATATATAGTACATAAACATATATATATATATATATATATATATATATATATATATATATATATATATATATATATATATATATATATATATATATATATATATATATATATATATATATATATATATATATATATATATATATATATATATATATATATATATATATATATATTCATCTACATATCCCCCTCTCTTCAAAAAGAAACAAGTGATAAAATCACAAGGCCTGCCAAATTAAGAAAACTAATAAAGAACATGAAAGTGAAACAAAAAACTACTAGGATGGTAATCATATTGATCCATAGAGAAAGTGATTTACACATAACATCATAAATGTTCACTGTGATGAAGGATTGAAGAGTATCAAAGTGGTGTTTTGATAGGATAAACACAAACATAATGTATGGAATCATGCCAGGCCTGATAAAATTTTCTTCTTGAGATGCAATTTTTCAAGTACCCTTTCATATGCTTTGTGTAATGCAATCAATTTATATAATTTTCCATATATATCGTTAACTTAAAGATATAAACACAAAAAATGATAGGCAATTTTAAGATTCTAGCATGTCAAATGACATGAGTTTTTTTTAAAGCACATGTTTTGATAGGCAAAATAGCCCTTGACAAAAAAAAAGCGTCAATTTTAGGCCTTGATCTGAGGCTAGATCCCACTTTAAAACTCTACATCTCTAAGCTTGAAAAAAAAACATAAGCATAGTGAATTGAATTAAAAAAGCACCCTTAAGCTCTACACCCTAAGCTTTAGATCCCTATGCTCTACACCCCACTTTAAAAATTCTACATTTTTAAGCCTTAGAGCGCCTTTTACAAATTAAAACTGTAGATTGCTAACTTGTAAATCCCACTTTAAAAGCTTTAAAGTTCTAAGTTAGTAAGCCCTGAAACTCTAACGTCTCGGGGTGACCCTTCCCCTACCTGTGGATCCATGTAACATTTTCACTTTCTTTAATTCAAATTTTTATCTTCTAATAAAAAAAAACTCTAGTTCCTCATTGGATTATGTTTAAAATCTCAAAAAAAAAAATCTTTAAAGATTAAAGCTCTAAAGGATAAGTTTCTTCCATAAAGTTTTAAACAACAAAAATGACAACTTTAGTTATTACCTAACCCTTGACAAAAAAACAGCGTCAATTTTAGGCCTTGATCTGAGGCTAGATCCCACTTTAAAATTTCTACATCTCTAAGCTTTAAAAAAAGACATAAGTATAGTGAATTGAATTAAAAAAGCACCCTTAAGCTCTACACCCTAAGCTTTAGATCCCTATGCTATACACCCCACTTTAAAAATTCTACATTTTTAAGCTCTAGAGCGCCTTTTACAAATTAAAACTGTAGATTGCTAACTTGTAAATCCCACTTTAAAAGCTTTAAAGTTCTAAGTTAGTAAGTCATAAAACTCTAACGTCTCGGAGTGACCCTCCCCCTACCTGTGGATCTATGTAACATTTTCACTTTCTTTAATTCAAATTTTTACCTTCTAATATATATATATTTTTTAGTTCCTCATTGGATTAGGTTTAAAATCTCAAAAAAAAAAATCTTTAAAGATTAAAGCTCTAAAGGATAAATTCCTTCCATAAAGTTTTAACCAACAAAAATGACAACTTTAGTTATTACCTCAAGTTTCAACCCTGAATGAAATTCTCAAAATGAAAAGATGGGTAAAAGAACTTCTCAAATTTCAAAATGATAAAGTGACTCTTGGGATTTGTGGAGCCTTTAAGCTTTATCATTTAACATATAAGGCTGACAACGTTTCATGCTTTCTAAGGCATTGGGCAACACAAAATCTTTTCTTTGATATACCAGAGTTCATTTCATTTTTCAAAACTCAAGACATGTCCATCATTAGATTTACACACTCTTCATTTCAATGAGTGCTCACTATCTTATTTCAACCAATCAACATTTTAAGTTAATCAAAAAATACTTGAAAATACAACTCAATTTTATTCCTATTTTAGTCAGCAAAAAGAGAAGTGATCTCTATAGCCTTTGCCCTTTGGGCAGGCCAAAAAGAAGGGGTGTCGAGAAACAAGTGTTGGAGGATAGTTTATCATATTTAAAGTTTGTTCCTTCCTAGCATGGGAGGTTTCTTTCCACTATTCTCCCACTAGGAGGTATCGGACACAAAATCAAAAAATATCGAGAATCTTAAAAAATGCTATGGTGATTTTCAGGTGAGTACGCAGGTCATGGTAGGATGGTCTATCTGCATACGGGGATGAGGGCTAAGTCTGCTGTTGCTGAGAAAGAGCATGCGTACGGCTGCAGGTTAAGAAAACTTTAGAACTACATTGTGGGCAGCTTGCCGCGCCCGCAGTGATGCCCATGCCTTGTTTTTTAAATTAGTGATGTGACCAGCCCTGAGCACCGCGAGCTCAGCTTGCCAAAGTGGTTTACGTCAATTGCACCCCGATGAATGGAACTAAGATCGACTCCCATGCAAAACCTTTTTAGAATGTAAAAAGCCTTCAACCAAGGAAGGGAGTATAGATGTTGGGGGTGGAAGCATCTTGGTAAGTAAATGAATAAGTAACGAGACTTTCCAGTACGGTCCTCACGCTTCTTTTTAGCAAGCTGGCCTATCTTTTTTTCTCTCCCAATAGATGGCTTTACCATATCTTAAGATTTTGAGACCCAGTTAAGGGGAGTTGGCCTAGTGGTAAAGGTGAGGGGCTCTAAGCGCACCCACTATGGTTCAACCCCTAGACATGCAGAGTGGGCGCAATCCCGTAAAACTAGTCCAAGCGAAGCTTCCGAACGGCTTTAAAAAAAAAAAACCCAATGGACAAACTCTCACCCCTTCGTCCGGACAACGCGTTAAAATAACACAATGTGAACCTGCAAATGATGTTCAAGGCGTAATCGATCATGCAGGTTGCCATCTGCCAATCTTCGTGCCTTTGCTCCCTGAGCTCTGCTTCACTTCCTCGCGCACACAGGAAGTCATTTTCCGCATGGAAGCAACTATTTTCACAGAATCGCTTTGCTCGCCATAGCCGGAGCAACAGGCCTTTCTCGTTTCCTCCCGTTTCGCTTGCTGCAGCATCTCTGAGAGCAGCTGATCCAGCCATGGAGGGTGAGGAGTGGGTGAGCTTCCCATTCTTATCAAGCCCTGGAAAGAACTTGATGGAGGACATTGCAGCCAGCATGGCAACGGAGCTTGGCTCCTGTCTTAATCCCACGAGGACTCCGGCCGACGTTCGTCACTTCAGAAACTCTCAAGGCAACGGCGAGGGGTCTGTTACTCTTCGGTCAGGGAAAGCAGGCTCAGTGGTAAGCCAATGCTTGAATGGTTATGTCGTGTTCTGTTCATTTAATTGGTCAAAAGTAATGCTTTTCTATGTTCATTGTGTTTGCGGTTTGCCTGGGGATCCATATATGAATACAAATACTATGATATTGCACACTTTGCATTGATCTATTTGGAGCCCAACCAGGGACTTTGAGGTTGCCATGAGTCATAGCAAAGGCTGTTCATAGCTTGTAGCAGCTGGAGTTTTGTGAGTGTTCTTACGGAGGTAACATGAGCAGAGGATAATCTATGAGTTGTGTGACTATGATGTAAAAGTGCGAAGCAGAAGATGGGAGTAGGATGGTAAGAGAGAGATCATTGGTGTTGGTTGAGGTGCCTATCTTTTAGATGCTGCTGGGAGTCCTCTTGCCTATGTAGGTGGCCAGGGCACTCCTCTCTGTAGGAGAATCACTTTCTCTAGTTTTCTGGACTTGTCCTTGTGGCTCAGTTGTATCCGCTTGTGTAGTCTCAGCCTGCGGGCATGCTTTCTACTTACAGTTTTGTATTTGCCCCTCTAGGAGCAGCATCATTTGGTCATTCTAAGGGGTTTTCAAGGACTAGAATGCAGCCTCTTTTTTGTGCAAAAAGAGGTATGGCAGCCTTTACCATCTTCGCCATGCATCCTCCACTTTGGCCTTCTCCCACTAATGCTCCAGCACCAGCACCCTCTGCAACCACCCCCACCCACCCACCCACCCTCCCACCTCTTCCTACACATTTTGCCCCTACATCCTCACCACGTATGTTTTTGTGTGCCCCACCACCCCCTCATGTTCCTCAATCCTTCATAGCTAGCCAAGTACAATGATGATGGCAGAGGTCCTTTATTAGTACTGTTGTACATCCTACGGTGTGCGCAGAGGGTGCGCTCCCTACCTCGGTGGTGTTGGGGTATAGGTGTCTGTGCCTTGCCCGGCCGCCCAGAGTCTGGGCGCCCACTGACTTGTATACTTTATACATAGCATAAGTGTATAGGGGGCTGCTCACTCTTTGAGTCTCCCCACCCATATGTGTGTGTCGTGTGTCTCCTTCTCTCTCTCACTCTCCGTCTGTGGTGCTCCCCGATCCCCTTCAATTGGTATCAGAGCTATGGTGACCGCGGAGAGCATGACGGCTTTGAGAGCTTCGAGGCGATAGCTCGCTCGCTCTCTCTCGATGGTGGAGTTTCACGGAGAGAGATTTTAGCTTGAGGAGCATTGTCTTTGGAGCTTAGGAGCTTGGTGTGGTCAAGCTTGGTCCAGGAGGCGGTTGCGGCTTCCTTGGTGAGAGGAGCTTTTGAGCTCAGTGGAGCTCGTTAGAGAAGTGCTCGGCGGAGGAGAGCTTGACATTCGAGTGCTTGGATGCTGTTGTGGCAGAGCTCTTGCGTTGGAGCTTGCATTGAGAGGACATTGCATCATGCAGAGTGGAGCAGGAGCAGGTTCAAGACTGTGTGCAGCTCGTTTTTGCCATTTTCGGGCTCTAAAACGCAGTTTTTTGCATAGCTCCGTCATACAAAGTCAGATCTACATGATCCAGGAGTCTAGGTCAGGGTTTTGGCACGCTCCGGACGCGATGGTGATGTCTATTTGCTGAAATTATGCTTTGAATTACAACAGGTACAGCAGCAGGTTTATTTGTGCACTTTCGGGTCCCAAAAACACTGTTTTTGGTATATCTCACACACACGGAGTATTTTCTGCAGCAACCAGCAAATTCATAGGTGTACACAGGTTTTTGGATATGCATTTGTCCAGAGAGCCACTCATGCAAGAGTGAGCTATGTTGCCATGGTCTTGGCGGTTTATGTATGCCATATATGGATTTGTGTGTTTGTTTATGGCTGAGATTATTTGAGATTTGGCTCAATTTATATAAGAAACTCTGTTGGATTTTATCCAGGTTCTCGCCATAGCTTCTACGTATCCGTATGTTGCTCTTTGACAGTTTAGTGGTTGAGTTTACTCCCACTTTGACAGGTGATTTTCAGTCATCATTTGGTTGGAGTTTGGAGTCACTTGTGTATGCCCTTGTGTGTCGTATTTCGCATTGCGCATAGCGACAGATCTTGCAAGGTTTTGCGAAATGTTGCTATAGTTATCTGGCAAACATTTGGTCATCGATTGAAAGGTATTTTGGCAGCAATCATCACTCACATGTATGTCATTTGAGGTGCCGTTGAGTGGTACTCCGACAAGAGCGGGTATGCTCATATGTATGACTTTGTGAGGTGATTCCGGTCGAGTTTATTCCCGGATTGGCCATTGTGGCATATATTATTGTCTCTTTGAGGTTTACTATTGAGATTTTGCTCCAGTTACAAAGGAGACTTTGCCAAAATTTTGTCAGATATTTATGCGCGATTGAGTCATATTGACTTGTGATTTTGTGCAAGGTTTTGCACGGTTATTGGTGCAACTTTGCATCAGATTTTACAGCCATATTTGCAGACTTTTGTTGATGCAATTCGAGCCAGTTTACGGCTGATTTGGTTGACATTTGCTACTCATTGTTGATTGCTCTTTTGCGAGCATTATGGCTGATTTTTCATTTGACTTCCAGCGTTATGGTCTGATACAGTTTGATGGTGTAGATTTTGTTGCTTGAAAGGAACATATGCTTGTTGCATTGGCGGATTTGGGGCAGGATAAACCCTTGCATGGTTTATCGGCGAAGCCCAATTCTATGCGTGATGATGATTGGCAGGATCTTGATGAGTTAGCCATGTCTACGATTTGTTTGCATCTGGTTGAGTCTGTTTACTGGCAGGTCTCGAGGGAGACTACAACTCATGCTTTATGGCAGAGTTTACATGCTATGTACGCGACATCCATGTCTACAGGGAAGTCTAGTCCCACTTCTATGTCCATGGGAGAGATTGATCCCACACGCAAGTCTCGACGGCATAGAGACTTGACATGTTGGCATTGTGGACATAGAGGACACATTAGGCGTCGATGTTTCAGGCGTTTGAGACAATGGAGGCGACAGATGCATGATGCAGATTTGGGCATGACAGATGCTAGTGAGATCAGTACGGTGGTTACTGAGTATGCTTGTGACGGCGATGTCACATTTACATCTAGCTTGTCTTCAGACGATCTTATGTCTACGGATTGCATATCGGATTGCACATTGTCTTCATATTGGTTACTAGATTCAGATGCTACTTTCCATGTCACGTCGCATCGTGAGTGGTTTAGCACGTTTTCTAGTGGGAGACTAGGTTGTGTGTACATGGCTGATGGTGTTGTGTATGACATTGAGGGTACAGGAGACGTATGTTTGTCCTTGCCCAGTGGTATGAGATTTACCCTGCATCATGTGCGCTATGTACCAGATTTGACAGTGAGTTTGATCTCGATTGGTCAGCTTAGAGATTGTGGATGTCAGATTTCGCTACGAGAGCGAGATTTTGTGATGCATTTGGGTTCGCTAGTGATTGCGAGAGGTGCCAGGAGTGGTACAGGTTACCCATTGCATGTGGATCACGAGAGAGACGGTGTTGTCTCTGTGATCATGCAGCCAGGTAGAGAGCGAGAGAGCAGGCGAGTCTCTTTTGCTCATGGGTTGCAGGGTACTTTGCATGGAGTGCAGAGTAGTGAGCTCGTTGTGCACACAGTTGGGGCACGACTTGAGCAGTCACACAGAGAGGTGATAGAGTCGGACATGCATGCTTTGCTAGTGACTGAGCAAAGCAGAGAGTCAGTTGTGCAAGATACTTCTATGCAGGATAGACAGGTAGAGCGGTCTTGCTCTAGTGAGTCACGACAGGAGGACGTTGTGCAAGAGTCTATGCATACGGAGTTAGAGCATGAGAGCTCTAGTGAGTCAGAGCAGATTGAGTGGTCATGTTTACAGTGGATGATTGTAGAGGAGACTGAGATGTCAGCGATTATGCAGTCATTCCTTTCTATGCTCGACAGTGAGCATGGGGATATAGTTGTGCAGGATATGTCTTCCAACAGACACCTAGAGCAGCTGGTTTGCTCTGAGGTTGCACGACATGTTGATGCGTCTTTTGTGGACAGTCAGGAGATGCATGTGGCTGACACGCCTTGTCAGTCAGAGATACCTATTGCGAGGGATATATATGTTGATGCATGCTCCGTAGAGCTAGCAGGGCCCGCTAGCATTGCATCGGCATTCGGTGGTCTCATGTATGAGATGTTGATCTTGAGACCGGATATCGCAGCTGCAGTGGGAGCATTTGCAGTTGGGGTTGTCAGTCGTTTGTTGACTGATGATGGCATAGTGCACGAGCGAGATATGCAGGTATTGCATACATACTTGCAGTACGTGTGCGGTACGTCTTGTGGTGTATGGACTTACACGGGAGCAGGACAGCCGGATGCACACGATCACAGCTAGCCAGTGGATATCGGTTGAGAGCGGTTTTCTCTCACCTTTTGTAGTCTTTAGACTAGGTTCTCTTGCTTAAAGGCACAGTCGCCTTTAAGTGGGAGGTTGTTGTGGTATAGACGTCTGTGCCTTGCCCGGCCGCCCAGAGTCTGGGTGCCCACTGACTTGTATACCTTATACATAGCATAAGTGTATAGGGGGCTGCTCACTCTTTGAGTCTCCCCACCCATATCTGTGTGTCGTGTGTCTCCTTCTCTCTCTCACTCTTCGGTTGTGGTGCTCCCCGATCCCCTTCAGGTGGTAAGGTAGGTAGTGTTGGTACATGTTCGGTATGTTCTATATGTAGTACTGAATGGATTGGGTTATAATGTATTGAAAATTCGTATGTTATTTAAAAAAAGCCTAAAGTCTGCAATACTTTAATAAGTTCATGATATATCACAAATATGATGTATCACTTAAGAAAGTTTTAACTACAAACCAAGATTACCATATGGCGAAAACTATTAACGATGCGCTCATACGAGCTAGAGACTGTTAGAATTGAACAACAAAATCATAGATACAAACTTCAAAGCTTCAATCACTTGTCAAGACTCAAATACACAAGCATGATGCAACAACATTCCACAAAAAACTTCAAAAATTACAACATAACAAGATTCATTAAAAACTGATACATCCAATGATCCAAAATCCATAAACGAAGTGCCGATCCAAAAAACTAATGAAGCATGCTGGATGGATACTCATATCTCCTCATTGAAATCTGAAGAAGAAGCATTTGAGGAGGCCATGTCTTCATCTGTCAAGACATTGCCTCCTCATGAAACTCTGGCTCTACAATGGTGGTCATCCTCCTCATGTGGGTCATCTTGCATTGATGTTCGAATGATGCGCATTGCCTCATTCGCACGAGCCCGACTAGTACGCATATGCAACTTTCCTCGTCGAATGTCTTGCGTTGTGCTCTCTCTAGCTCTGCAACCTCTTGGCAAAGAGGGATGCTTAAAACACATCCTCATTACCTAGTCACCCGCTGATTCACACTCTCAAGCTCTCGTAGAGTCTCGTCCGGATCATGTCTTATCCGGTAGTTTATCTCCTCTACAGAGGGGTCAGGTCCCAGGAACCATCTTCACTTGAGTCGGATCTGCGTGCTCAAGAACGGAAATGGTCGTGTAAATCTTTAACTCGAATTGCATTTTTCTATCTTTGAAAAAGGGTAGGGTGTATGTTCTATGGCTTACCTGCTTGGGTGTCCCCTGTCAGGTGCAGTGGAAGAGTTTTAAGGGTTTTGCTCGGATCTAGTACTCCTCACACAAAAACAAGGGTTGCTTTACTTCACTTGAAAGAATTGCTACACTGAGCTAGGCAGGAGCCGAGCCAAAACGCAAGGGGTGCTAGATGCTTGGGTATTGTAGTTGACAATAGGACCAGTATTGGCTTTGCTGGACTTGCAAAAGCCCTTTGAAGTTTATTGTGATGCATGTGGTTGCAGTTTGGGAGCAGTCTTGATGCAAGTAGGCCATGACATAACTTACGAGAGCTTGATGTTTTCATGTCCTGAGCGGGTTGCACAGATTTATGAGAAAAAGCTTTTGGCAGTTATCCATGCTTTTACAGAGTGCCGAAATTTTTCTACTTGGAGCCGATTTTACTGTGTTCACTGACCACCATAGTTTACGCTACTTCTTATCTTAGAAGCAGCTTTCGAAAAAGCAGATGAGGTGGGCTAACATTCTGTCACAGTTTCGTTTCCAGATAGTCCATGTTTAGGGACATAAGAATTTAGTGGCGGATGCGTCGTCTCGCAAGCCCTTGGTTCCGACATTTTTTGCGATCCATCGTAGAAGCTTCAAGGATATGGTCGATCAGTACGTCACTGATCTTGATTTTGCAGCCATCTTTCACTGGTTGCAGAGTGGGGAGACATTTGCGGGCTATTCCATATGGAAGGGCTATTTGATGCGGAAAACGATGTTGTGTATTACATAGTCTTTGAGGGAAAAGATTCTGATAAAGTGCCATTATCCACCTTTTACGAGCCACCGCGGCATTGATAACACCTTGAAGGGTGCAATGTTACTTCTATTGGCCGAGGCTCAAAAAGAATGTGGACGAGTGTTCGCAGTTGCTTAGTATGCCAAAAGGTCCAGTTTTGACAGGCATAAGGCACCAGGACTTCTATAGCCTTTACCCATACCCTCCCGTGCCTGGGAAAGCATTGCCATGGATTTTACTTTTGATCTTTCCAAGACTCAAAGGGGGCACAATGGAATTTGGACAGTCATCGACAGATTCAACAAGCAGGCTCACTTCATTCCGGTAAAGAAGACAATTAAGCCCGATCATTTGGCGAAACTGCTTGTTTCACAGATTTTTCGATTACATGGCATGCCTGAGTCCATAGTCTTGGATAGAGGTCCCCGATTCACTAGTTGTTTTGGAGGGCAATCTCGGAGAACATTGGCACGTGGTTGCAGTTCTCGTCCTCGTTCCACCCACAGACACAGGCAATCTGAGATAGCCAATTTAGTGGTTTTGGATTTGTTGAAGTCTTATATTTTGGATCAGAAGACTCAATGGAAAAGTATTTGTCCTTGGTGGAGTTTGCCTTCATTCATCGACGGGGAAGAGGTCATTTGAGGTAATCGAGGGCGCTAAGAAGGTACCACCATTTCTAAGCACCAAGGATGAGATTTTTGAAGCGGATCAGTACACACGAGATCTGGACTCTGCTTTTGCCAAGGTTCGCGAGGCTCTTGAGAAGTCTCAAGCACGACATAAGAAGGCAGCCGACAAGCATCGACGCGACTTTCAGCTGAAGGAAGATGATTGGGTGCTCTTATGGTTGGAGAAGGCATGCCTTAGGAAACGAAAAGGAAAAGAGCGGCTTTTTCCAAGGCTATGTATGCGAGAAGAATAATGATGTATCCTTTGGACTAAATTTGCCAGATACTTGGAAGATTTACAATGCTTTTCATGTGAGTCTCTTGAAACCTTTCAAGGGTGAGGTTATTGATTTCTCGCTTGAAGTGTCCAAGCCTGTTACAACACTCCGTGTTGCGGTACCAATGCATCATGTAATGCGTCATCTGATGCTACATGTGTTGGTTGGACTTAGATGAGGGGCTAGCTCCTATCGGAAAGTGCTCAAGTATCAAAGCATTCCTTTTTTTTGTAAACCCGAGAAAAAGATCCTTCCATTAGTTAATAATAACTGCCCATAGGGTTACAAACCACCTCTACTAGAGAGGGCTACATCAAAAGCATGGAGAGACTCTCCCAGTGAGTAAACAAAATATGTACAATGAGGCTAAATCACAAAATGGGAGGAGAAAAGAGCCACACATGTGGCCGGTAGTGCCATCTGGGTGCACCTTGGACCATGGTGAAGAAAGGCCTTGGGCGCCACAGTTGTGCAGGAAAGCCTCTCTGCGCTCCCACATGCGGTCGGAGCTGCCCTGAAGTCTCTCGAACTGACCCTTGAGAGTATGAATTAGCTCCAACCAAAAGTCGCAAATAGTCTCCGCCGTTGGGACATGGCGAGCCTCAGAGATGCGGAAGCAATGGGCCTGCCAAATGAACCAGAGCGTTAGGCCACAAACAAGCTCCCAACACACATCTCTCTGCACCACTCTTGGAGGGTAAGCCCTGTGGCAGGCTGAAGTGTAGGTCGACCTCCCTGGATCACTATCATCTTGCTGGTGAAGGCTAGCTCAAAGTGGAGCGTAGGGCCCGTGAGGGTGGACCAAGCAGCAACACCCCAAGTGTAGTGTTGCCTTGTGGAAAGAGCTGGCATCAGTCGAAGAACCCGAAGCCAAACCTGTTGTGCCACGGGGCAGTCCCACAAATAGTGACGCTCACACTCCAAAGGATGGTCACAAGCTGCACAGACTGCCGAAAAGCCACTATGTACTAGCCAGCTCTTTACTGCTGCAGCTCTGTGTGCAACTAGTCACTAGAATAAAGCGACTCGCCTCGGCTGTCTGGAGTCCCATAAACGTGTCAAAGTCGATGATGCGGAAGCGTAGAGACCAAGGAGAGAGAGAGAGAGAGAGAGAGAGAGAGAGAGGAGAGAGAGAGAGAGAGTCTCTTGAACCAATCAACCTTGGCAATGAATAACTGAATGTGTCTATAATGGAGGCAAGGGGTTGCTTATATAGCAACCTCAGTAAAATGCCCTTGCCCTACCCAGACTTTGGCAAGTAAGTAAACTAAATACCTAAAAGCCAAAGGAAATAATGGGATCACATTGGGCAGTTCACTTGAGATGCCAAAACTCTTAACACCCTCTCTGCAGTTCATAGTGGACATCAATAGTGAGACCAAGTCAATGTAGAAGCTTGCACTTTCCTTTAAGGTTGAATCTAGGCTTATCCTGGATTCATATATATATATATATATATATATATATATATATATATATATATATATATATAATATATATATATATATATAGAAGCTACCATGGACACCCCAGTAGCGGCTGGGATACTGGATGCACCTCGGTTTTGCTACCCTCTCTGCAGTTCATAGTGGACATCAATAGTGAGACCAAGTCAATGTAGAAGCTTGCACTTTCCTTTAAGGGTGAATCTAGGCTTATCCTGGATTCATCTAGGTATATATATATATATATATATATAGAAGCTACCATGGACACCTCAGTAGCGGCTGGGATATTGGATGCACCTCGGTTTTGCTACCCTCAACTTTGTACCTGATAATAATGCCATCTTGAGCATCGGTTGCCTTTGTAGAAACTTTAAATTGTAGACCATACTACGTCCAATAATCCCCATTCGTGAACCATAAACACATCACGTCCAAAATATGAAACTGCAAGATAATGAACTGTGGAACACATCCTGTCCATGATCCGACCAACAACAATGAATTGGCGCGCCCATCCATAGTGTTTTAGACGTTTGATTGGTTCTCTGCCAAATGCATGTGCATTGAACTCCGACCTACAAGTGCAAACACTGATAACTTGAACTCCAACACAAGGGTCCAAATTAATTATAGGGAGTACTTCTTGTCCCTCTCTGCCACTCACAAGCCTCTCTCTAGCTGAAGCTAGTGGTGATACTTGCACTTTGACTAGAAATCAAACGTGGAGGCCACCGCCACATATGCCATGCCGATCTCCTCTGTCAAATCTTTATTAGCGTAATCCCTGTTCAGCTTGCCTTTGTCTTTGTCTATCTGTGAGTTCTTGCTTTTGCTTTTGGCTTCAAACTCCCGAGGCAAACAAAGCGTCAAGTCACATTCATGACAACTGTGGTCGTACCTCGTGGGTACCTAGGCAGTATTGGTACTGCCATCCTTGTCCAGCTTGCCGCTGTTCTCTAGCAAACTTGTCCATTTGCTTTTGACTTCACAATCTCGAGCCAAACAATTTTTCGGGTTCCTTGAGAACTGTGCCGGTGCATAGGCTGCTAACTGGATGGTGGATCCGCTATCCATAGCCACTTGTTGGTGTTGGTCGTCGTCGTCGCGGACACTCGAGCAAGGGGGGGCCATGATGAAGTTGCAAGATCTGGAACTCCGAAAACCTTCTCGCACTCCAAAGTGGCCGCACAAACCATGCCTCATAAATCTCCAAACTGTCCCTCTCTTAAGCTCCAATTTCTCCGCACCTCCCAAGCCGCTCCAAACCTGAGCTCCGAAACCCTCTCTGTACCTTGGTTGACCTCGCCGGCAAATGCACCCGCTGCCCAAGGGGAACTGCCCCCTAACCTTCTGTAAATAGTGTTAAAAGAAAAAGAACGCTGTCTATTAGAAAACACTGGCTCTGTGGGCTCGCTGCCTTGGCGCAGCGTTTCAGAACGCTCGAGGTTGGGGGGAGGGGCAGTGGGCACCGTTGTCACTAGCGTCTTAAAACGGAGCAGGGCAGAGAGGTGGGCAGCGCCGTAAGGGGCGTTTCAAAACGCTCGCTGGCGGAGGGGGAGGGGGGGGGGGGGGGGGGGGGGGGGGATAGATGCTGCGGGGCCGCGTTTTGAAAACGCTGGCGAGGGAAATAGGGCAGCGTTTTTTAAAAAAATGCTCAGCGTTTTGAGAGATCGCCACAAAGGGTGTAAGATGCCGACGACGAGATCTCCTCTTCTTCTCCAAAGGGCAGCTCCTCCTCCAATGCCTTCAACGGTGACACAGCTCTGATACCATGTCAAAGTCGACGATGGGGAAGCGTAGAGAGAGAGAGAGAGAGAGAGAGAGAGAGAGAGAGAGAGAGAGAGAGAGAGAGAGTCTGAACCAATCAACCTTGGCAATGAATAATTGAATGTGTATACAATAGAGGCAAGGGGTTGCTTATTTAGCAACCTCAGTAAATTGCCCTACCCAGACTTTGACAAATAAGTAAACTAAATACCTAAAAGCCAAAACAAATAATGGGATTACATTGGATTGTTCACTTGAGATGCCAAAACTCTTAACAAAGCTCCCAAAAACCTGACAAGAACTCAGTTGTGAGACCCTCCTCCTGCCAATGAAGTGCTCTAGCAGGACTAGCCTCTCTCGGTGCTGCCAATACGTGTCGCCCCAGTCGAACAATGTACTGAAAGAAGGGGATTGTCTGAAGAGAAGGGGTCTCTCCAAAACCACTCTACAGGGTCCCATTGCCCAAGTAACGAACTACAGTCCCTTGGGGAATCCATCTAAAACCCTCACCTGGCGACCAATTAGGCATAGGAGCACTGCCAACCCAGAAAGCTACTGTCTTCCTCCAGTTGATTAGTGCTCTTTATGGACAACAAAACACCTCAAGAGCCTGCTCACACTTGTGCAGGTTGGCCTCCTGGCCCTCCAAGTACAAGGTTGAGTCGTTGGCAAACTCAACATCAAGAAGCCCATCTGCCCTAATAGGGAGCTCAAGACCACGCAAGCCAACTTGTTGAGAAGTCAAAAATGTGCTCATCGCCTCCGCATAGAACAGAAAAAGAAGGGGGCTAGAGGGCAACCTTGCCTGACCAAAGGCGTGAGCATGAAGTGTTCCCCTCTTCTCCCTGCCAAGAGCACCTGACTGTGCGCACTCCTGTAGAGAGCTGACACACCCCTGATCCAAGCATTTGAGAAACCCATCCTATGTAGTGCCCTCCAGGAAGTTCAAGTCAACTCTGTCGTAGGCCTTCTCAAACACTTGATCTTCTCCTCGGAGAGACGCGAGGGCAATGCCTGTCAAAAAGTGAAGATGTTAAGGATACTACGCTCCTTGACAAAACCTGTTTGGGTCACATGTATAATGCTCTCTAGTAGTGGATGGATCCTAAGGCTTAGAGCCTTTGCTAGAATTTTGTAGAATGAGTTGAGGATGGTGATGGTCACCACTGTCGAATCTCGTCGAAGGAGCCTCCTCCTTGGGAATAAGGTAGATCATGCCCTCACTAATGCTGTCCGGCATCTTGCTAGTGTGCAAAACGTACTGGAATGTGCTACAAAGATCTGAACCAAGCAGGTCCCAGTACTCCAAGAAAAACCTGGCAGTCAAACCATCCTCCTATGGACAACTACCTCGGGGGAGTGCTCTGAGGGCCTCATGGAGCTCTTCTAGTTGGAGGGGAAGCTCAAGTCTCTGTCGCATCTCCTCCGTAACAAGGCAAGGCATTTGTGCCCCAACTTGCTCTCTGCATGCATCCTCATGCTTTGACTGAGGCTCAACTAACAACAGATCATGGTAAAAGTCAGTAGCAATTGCATGCATATCCTCAGCCTCTGAAGCAACTGACCTGTCGGGTCTCCTCAACTGGCTAACACTGGTGTGCGTATGGCGTGGCCCCACCGTCTCAAAAAACTCCCCAGTAACTCTGTCACCGACATGGGGCCATTGAGATGCCTATCGATGGAAGGGAAACTCATGACACCGCTCCTCAATGCTACTCACCTTCTGTCTAGCCTGATGCATTTGCTTCAACCAAGGGCTGTCTAGATGCTGCTCCTACATTCTCTGCAAGGAAACAATGCCTCGTCGGAGCCGCTTCTCCTCCTCTCTAGCTATAGCCAAGCGAGCTGCGAAATCTTGGAGGAAGAAGCGACTAAGCTCAGCCATTCTAGAGGCCACTCTTACGAGCAGGGGTGTCGTGCGTGTCCAAGCTCTCTATCCAAAGTGCCTCCACTCTCTCTCTCAGCTGTGGATCCAACAAGATCCTCTCAGAGATGTGTAGCATCGCACCCCCCCTCCTCTATCTGTCTGTCACAGTGAGAATCACTGGAGCATGGTCGGAAAAAGTGGTCTCTGCGAGGATGCAAAGAGATCCCCCCATGTCACAAAAGTGGTCACTGGCGTAGAAGCGATCTATTCGAGATAGATTCACTCCTCCTACTCTGCGGTGAGAGCGAGAGAAAGACAAGCTGTCCTGGGGCCTCACAAAGCACGAGTGCTGCCAAACATCAGAAACCCTCAGTCGTACATAGACGCTCCCAGGATGCCAACTTAGCCCTGTGCACAGTAGCTAGCCTCCTCCAAGTCGACCTCTGTAGGGACGGCAACTCTCCACCACGAGTTTAAGATCCCACGCATACTTGCATTGTGTGGGGGACAACGAGCAAGGGCTTTTCACAAGTGCCGCTTGGTTTCATCCACCTGGATAGGCTCCTTGTTTACCCTAAGAACCAACTGTTCAAGAAGTGGACTTGGACGACCAGAACCCAGAATTGGATGAATAAATATATCCAAGCGGCTGACTTTAGCTCAGTCTGCTACCATGCATGGGACAAGTGGGATGAGAGGCATTCGTGCCTGGCATTGGAGCCCCATAAGATAGACGGCTTTGAACAAACACGTGGATACTTGCTGTAGCTCAATAGGATCACTGTAATGAATAGAAAGGAGGAGAGTGTTGGCTCTTGCGAGAGTAGGCGGACTCAAATTGGCGGATAGTTAGAGACGCGGACATAGTATTTGCTCACTGTGCTCCCAGCTAGAGGGTCGTTCGCTTTCGCATTTGCTGGTGTCTTACTTGGTGACTGATGATTCTAGGGGTCGTTGGCTAAACCGGTTCAACTCCACCTTTCAACGATACCGACCCGCCTTTGGACATTGAAGAAAGGATCGCTATCCTCGTTGGTGGGGAGGCTACCGGGAAGCGGCTGCCCTTTTGGGTACACCGTGATCCGCACTCGAGGAAGAGAACTGCAGGGCACATCCCTATGGCGAAGTTCCTCGGTGAGATTGTACCCCGGTACTTGGGTGCTCTGCATAGGCGAATGGAGGGATAATGCCTTTCTTCCTATGCTTCTATTTTATAATCTGTTTTCTTACGAGGGAAATGACGTCATTCTCCCCAAGCGAAGTGTCACAAAGTGATGACGTGGCGGACAGCAGAAACCCTAATTTTTGCCAGAAACCCTAATTTCCGGAAATCGCGGAGGCTGAAATTAAAAAAAAAAAAAGGAAAATGATGAGCGACTCAAATTTCGCTTTTTCTCTACTTAAATGAGAAAGAGAGAGAGAATGCTTTTGCTTTCATGTTTTGACTCTCTGTGAGAGAGAGAGAGCAATTGCTTTTGATTTGAAGCTTTTGGGGCTCTGCTTTTGGGCATCCCTTGTAACCTTTAAATTAGTGGTGAGGGCCTCACTTCTCAGGGCATCTGGACGCAGAGTCTGAGAGTGAAACCCTAACCGCTCTTTTGTACTTTGATGATTGATTAATATAAAAAGAAATACCGAAAGGGGCGCCAGTCTTTGGGGCCAATATCTCTAGGCAAGGAACTCCGCCGGGCCAGTGTCACAAGGCGGGCACCACGTGCCAATAGAAAAGAACAGACTGAACAACTTTAAGCACTTCAAATAACAACTGAACTGAAATGGAGAGAGAGAGAGAGAGAGAGACGACACGCGACACGGAGTGGCGAAATTCCACCCCAGAGAGTATTGGCCCCAAACCTTGGCGCCCCTTTCGGTATTTCTTTATATTACTGCTGATTCGCAAAGTACAACAGCCGAGGAGCACCTCCTCTGCAATCTGCGCGCTGAAGAGTGCCAGAGAGGGCCCCCAAGGCTCATATTTAAAGGCCCAAAGCCTAAAAGCATCAAATATGAAAAGCTGACTCCAAAAAAATCACTTTCCTAAAATTTCGGGATTTCCCTAAAAATCCGCCGCGAATTTCGGGAAGTCCGTACAGGTGCCACATCATCATATTTTGATGTGCAAAGTCTTTTGAGTGTGTTCTGCTTTATTTTTAATGCCTTTATGTCACTTGGGGCCCCATCGGACGGGGTCCCCATGAGTTGGTAGGACTTCTTTTGTTGCTTGTTCTTCTTAGGGTTTCTAGAATTAGGGTTTGCAGGTTTTAGGGTTAGGGTTTCTAGAATTAGGGTTTCAACAGTCAGGATTTTTGGCAGAAATTAGGGTTTCCATTCTTTAGGCTCTGACACGTCAGCAGTTTGTTACATCTCCCCTTCTTGAAAGAGAGTAATCGTCCGCGATTACAGCATATCTGCAAAACAACTCAAGTTAGCTCAAAAATTTCCGAGGGTCATTCCGAGGGACATCAATTTGCTCTTTTTATTAAGGAGTTAGCTTCTCCTTTCGGCTGTTTTGATCAAGGAGTTAGCTTCTCCTTTCAGCTGTTTTGATCAAGGAGTTAGCTTCTCCTTTCCGCTCTTTTGATCAAGGAGTTAGCTTCTCCTTCGGCTGTTTTGATCAAGGAGTTAGCTTCTCCTTTCGTCCAGATTGGAACTCTTGATATTCCGGCGTAGTAAAATTAGTCATCACACCCAGACCGTACTGATCTTCCACGGGTGTCTTGATGCACTAAAATTACATACCCAGGCAATCTCATCCAATTAGGAATATTCAGTAATTGACACATCACAATGCAACACAAATGCTCACATATGCATGTTACAAGACACAACAAACAGCGCCGCTGAGCACTCCTCCGAGACAAACGGTCTGCGGTATGAAGCTAATCAACGACTACCTCGTCACTCCCCCCGCAAATAACCTAAGAAGGTCCGGGCCATGAGCTCAGAGGACTGTACAACCAAACGCTCCCCAGACCGCAATCTGCGTCGCTCGGAGGTTCAAGCATACAATGAAACGCTCCCCAGGCATCGGCTTGCGTCGTTCCGAGGTTCAAACAATATCAAGACAGTATTTCTCACTTCTCCACCCAGGAGTAAAATCACCAATCATTGAAACCAGTATTAAACCAGAGTCAAACAATTCAAATCGGCACCAAAACAGGTTCAAAACAGATATCATCCATTTCAAAAAAATTCCAAACAGGATCACCAAACAAGATCAAACAGAACTTAAACTTAAAAAGCAATCTCGACATCAATCGAGCTCGTAAAATCGACTGACTTTCCATCTTGAAACCTGCACCAAAAATTAGGGTTAGGTTCCTTCCATGAGGTCGTAGCCGAGCACAACATGGTCCATCAGCTCTTGGACAGACAGTGTTTCTTTGGCGGCGATGGTAGTCCCAAGAGATAGCAATCACACTGAACCTCCAAGGTCATCTGCTCGTGAAGAGACATCTACTGAGAGATGTCGAGAAATTTCAATTTATGATCTGCTAGGGTTTCCATGGCAAGCATTTCAGGATACCCCACTCTGCCAGAAGTTGCACTCCGAAGGAAGATGTCAGAAACCATATAACTTCGGGCAAAAATTTTCTTGAAAGCTTGCCAAGTACTTGGAGTATGCTGCTTGGTAGCTATAGACATCAACATCTGCATGGCACTGCTTCTGAGAAAAACAGTGACTTGAAACAAATCTGGATCCTTCTCTTGCATGGCTTATGCCATGTAAGACATGAGCGGTGAAGACGGGAGCGCGCCCGATGCGCGATGAAGTAAGGGTGGGAGTGGCTGATACCTCAAATATAATTCAATTCCAATAGCTCTGTCTGCTCTTTTGTAGGACCGGTATGCTTTCAGAAAAGCACACGCCTGATGTTCTGATACCACTGTCACAAGGCGGGCACCACGTGCCAATAGAAAAGAACAGACTGAACAACTTTAAGCACTTCAAATAACAACTGAACTGAAATGGAGAGAGAGAGAGAGAGAGAGAGAGAGAGAGAGAGAGAGAGAGAGAGAGAGAGAGAGAGACGACACGCGACACGGAGTGGCGAAATTCCACCCCAGAGAGTATTGGCCCCAAACCTTGGCGCCCCTTTCGGTATTTCTTTATATTACTGCTGATTCGCAAAGTACAACAGCCGGGGAGCACCTCCTCTGCAATCTGCGCGCTGAAGAGTGCTAGAGAGGGCCCCCAAGGCTCATATTTAAAGGCCCAAAGCCTAAAAGCATCAAATATGAAAAGCTGACTCCAAAAAATCACTTTCCTAAAATTTCGGGATTTCCCTAAAAATCCGCCGCGAATTTCGGGACGTCCGTACAGGTGCCACATCATCATATTTTGATGTGCAAAGTCTTTTGAGTGTGTTCTGCTTTATTTTTAATGCCTTTATGTCACTTGGGGCCCCATCGGACGGGGTCCCCATGAGTTGGTAGGACTTCTTTTGTTGCTTGTTCTTCTTAGGGTTTCTAGAATTAAGGTTTGCAGGTTTTAGGGTTAGGGTTTCCAGAATTAGGGTTTCAACAGTTAGGATTTTTGGCAGAAATTAGGGTTTCCATTCTTTAGGCTCTGACACGTCAGCAGTTTGTTACTGCCAGTGCAAATCTATTGTGATCTGTGAATTGTTTTGAAGTGGTTATTTGGTGCTGTCGCGGTTGATTCTTGACTTGGAGTGTCCAAGTCTGTTACAGTGGTATCAGAGCACGGCCGATTTCTCTTCTACGGAAATCCGATCCCCGAATTTTTTTCTGCGGCACCTATGGCTTCAGGCAATGATCAGTCGACTCCTTCGGCATCTGGAGATGCGGGCTGGGATCACAACGAAGATTCAGACAGAGAGTATGGCCCGCCTCGGCCTACTCAAGCGGAGCAAAGAGAGATGGAGCGTCGTCAATTGATTGGCGATGCAACAAAGATGATGCTCAATTTTGCCAAGGACCCGAAGATGGCAAAATATATGAACCAGACCTCTTTGAAAGAGGTACAGATGGAGTGACAGAGAACCACAACACCACTCCCGAAACCCGCTCTCAAGAAACCTTCTGCCTCCAAGAAATATACGGAGAAGGAACTGGAGAACGTGGTTGATGCACGGATTGTTCAGCTTTTCGACGTGCAAAAGAAAGACAAAAAGCACGGCAAAAAGCAGAAGAAAGGCACTGACTTCCCGGGATATTTGGGTCGTCGGTCGACATTTGACAAGGCAAAGAAATTGAAGAAGCGCGTCAAGTTTGAAGACCTACCTAGTTCTTCTTCTTCTTCTTCTGACAGTTCTTCTAGCTTCTCGGATTCGAGCGAAGAAGACAGAAAAGGTAAAAAAGCGAAGCAAGAAGCAACGCTTTGGAAAGGGCAAGAGAAAGGCAAAGAAGGCTAAATCTCGCCCAGAGACTGACAGTTCTACTGAGGACTCGTCTACAGACAGCTCAGATTCCGATGACGGAAAGTTTTATGCGAACAAGAAGAATTTTTACAAAGCCAACCAGTATGACTTTCTCGAAGATAAAAGCAAGAAAGTCTGAGAGTTTAAGGAAGGTGGCCACTCGATCAAGTTTGATACTTTTCAGGATACTCAGATGCTTCGAAGGCTTTGTCTTTTATACAGCAGTTTGACATCGCTTTCGCGGGAGGACGCTATTCAGAGCACTCCAAGATTCGAAGAGCTGCCTCTTACTTTAAGGGGAATGCTCGTACTTGGTGGTCCACGCTTCTATTAAGCAAGACTGTGCCAGTTACATGGCTGAAATTCAAGAGGCTTTTTATTTCTTCTTGGTTGACTCAAGAGTTTGAGCGAGATATACGAGCTGCTTGGAACCATCTCCGGATGACCAAGAGCGATACAGTGAATTCTTATTGTGAAAGATTCTGGAGCTCTTTTCTACCCGCCTCTTCATTCAAGAAGATCTCGTTCAGAGAACAGATTGAGCGGTTTACCTTGGGTCTACCTACAAAGATCCGAAATCACTGCTTGGAACAGAAGTCAGCTTCTGTTTAGGAGTTGATGAGTCATGCGAAGCGGGGTTTGCCATTCACTCTGGCAGTCTGACCTACCCCACAGATGAGGCCATGACACAACGAGCCGAACAGACTTCTGGGAATGAAAGTAGAATAAAAAAGAGCAACCCAGAGAAAAAAAAAAGGTTGCACGACCCAAGCTTACTCCTAAGGAGAGAGCTCGCTTTATCAGAGAGGGGAAGTGCTTTGGATGCGGGGAACATGGACATATTTCCGCAAAGTGCCCTGATAAGGCACAGAAAGAACAGAATGATAAAGACGACGACAGGTCTGAGAGTTCGAGAGCAGCTGAGGAATGTGGCAGAAAAGGCAGATAGAAAAGCAGAACTGGTACCACATGGCGTGGGACCTGCACCGAATCTAATGAATGAAAGTACAAACTTTGCCGCTTTCGGGGCAAAGTGAAGGATCAGAAAGCTCTTTTGAAGGAGCCAAGGCCAACTTCTTTTCACTTGGAATTGGCGGCTCGATTTGGAACTACGCCCGACAGACTGACGCCACAGGCGGAGGTAGTTCGACTGGCACCCGGATGGAATGTTGCCATTACACCGAGCATTGGCAAACTTTGTTTGCAATGACAGGGGTGTTCAGGGCACGCGAGTGACGTTCTACTTGGGATCCCTTGGTACCACAAGAACTATGCCGTGGTTGACTACCGGGCCGAGAAAGCGACTTTGATAAATGAAGGGTTTAGAGATTGTACTCGATGAACTTCAGTTTTCTTACTCATTCTTTTGGGAGAACTGAACGATGGATAAAGGTTGAATATGTTTTGACCTGAAGAAAAGAACGCCAATATTTTTTTCTCCATGCTCATGCCGATTGCTTTTGAGAGGGCCTGAAGATCATACCATTGATCTGATATCTGGAAGCACGCCACCGAATCGGCCACCTTATCGTGTGAGCCGAGTACAGAATGAAAAGATTATGAACTCAGTGAAAGACCTCTTGGAAAAGGGTCTTGTCCAGCCTAGTACTTCACCATATTGCTCTCCAGTGTTGTTGGTTTTGAAGAAAGACGGATCTTGGAGAATGTGCATCGGTTATAGCACTCTCAACGAAATCACCATCAAGAACAGATTTCTGATTCCTAGGATCGATGATATACTCGACAGGTTACAAGGATCCTCGTGCTTTAGCAGGATTGACTTGAAGAGTCGATATCATCAGATTAGGATAGTGCCAGGAGATGTCTACAAGACAGCTTTTCGGACGACTTTTGGGTTATTTGAGTTTTTGGTGATGCCTTTTGGCTTAACCAATGCTCCTGCGACATTTAACCGGATGATGGATAGGATTTTTCGAGAGTACAGGCTATTTGTTGACACTTTCTTTGACGACATCATTGTTTTCTCCAAGAATGAGGCAGAACACAGAGATCATCTGCTTCAAGTCTTTCAGGCATTACGAGATCACACATTAGTGATTAATGCTAAGAAAAGTGAAGTTTTCGTACCAGAGATACATTTTTTGGGACACATTGTGTCAACAGCAGGAGTGCAAATGAACCCGGCCAAGATAGAGACTATCCGTGATTGGCCCGATTTGAGGAATGTCCATGAAGTTAGAAGCTTCTTGGGACTGTGTTCGTACTACAGGCGGTTCATACGAAAGTTTGCAGAGGTTGCTTCCCCTTTGCATACCTTGACGGAGAAAGGAGTACCTTTTTCGTGGGGACCCACAGAGGTGACTGCCTTTCAGACATTGAAAGAGAAATTCACTACAGGACCAGATTTGACTTTGCCGGACTTGCAGAAGTCATTTGAAGTATTTTGTGATGCTTGTGGTCGTAGTCTGGGTACGGTCTTGTTGCAAGAAGGCCATCTCATAGCTTACGAGAGCCGTTTGTTCTCTAGGCCGGAGATGACAGCACAGATCTATGGGAAAGAGCTTTTGGCGGTTATCCACGCTCTTACTCAGTGGCGGCATTACCTACTCGGAGCGGATTTTACTGTCTTTACAGACCATCAGAGTTTGCGCTACTTCTTGTCACAGAAGCAGCTTTCGGAAAAGCAGATGCGGTGGGTGAACATCTTGTCACAGTTCCACTTCCAGATTGTCCATGTGCAGGGACAGAAGAATGTGGTGGCAGATGCTTTGTCTCGAAAATCGTTGGTTCTGGCTATTTCCGCGATACGTCATAGGAGCTTCGAGGATATGGTCGATCAGTGTGCCACAGATACAGATTTTGCAGATATTTTCACACGGATACGGGATGGGGAGACAGTAGCTGGATACTCCCTTCGGGAAGGCTACTTGATGAAAAAGACTATGTTGTGCGTTACACAGCCGTTGAGGGAAAAGGTTATGACTGATTGGCACTGTCCACCTTTTACGGGTCACCGCGGCATTGCTACCACCATGAAAGGGGTAGAGAGAGATTTCTTTTGGTGGAGACTGAAGAAGGATGTGGAAGAGTTTGTGCGCAGTTGCTTGGTATGCCAGAAGGTCAAGTTTGACAGGCATAAGGCACAGGGATTGTTATAGCCTTTACCCATACCCACCCGCCCCTGGGAAAATATTGAAATGGATTTCATTTTTTTGATCTCCCGAGAATATAGAATGATCACGATGATTTTCCGATTACATGGCACGCCTGAGACGATTGTCTCCGACAGAGACCCCAGATTTATGAGTTTGTTTTGGAAGGCAATTTGGGAGAACATTGGCACGCGGTTGCAGTTCTCGTCATCGTTCCACTTGCAGACTGACGGGCAATTTGAGATTGCCAATTCAGTGATTTTAGATTTATTGAAGTCTTGTATCTCGCATCAGAAGACTCAATGGGAAAAGAACTTACCTTTGGTGGAATTTGCCTACAATAACACGATACACTCTTCGACGGGGAAGACGCCATGTGAGATTGTTGAAAGTGCTGCGAAGGTTCCATCCTTCCTGAGCACGAAAGATTAGATATTTGAAGCGGATGAATATTCGCGAGACTTGGATACGGCTTTTGCCAAGGTTTGCGAGACTTTGTAGGAGTCTCAAGAACGACAGAAAAAGGCAGCGGATCGCCATCGTCGCGACTGGAAACTGAAGGAGGATGATTGGGTGCTCTTACTTTTGAGAAGGCTTGCCTAAGAAAGAAAAAGGGAAAGGAGAGGCTTTTTCCAAAGCTTAGTATATGATACTACGGACCTTTCCAGATTACTGACAAGATAAATGATGTCTCCTTCCGATTGAAACTGCCAGATACTTGGAGGATTCACAATGCATTGCATGTGAGTCTCTTGAAACCTGTTAAGGGTGATGTGCTTGATGATGGGGAGCCTGATGAGCAACCCAAAGTGGAAGAAAACGAGGAGATCCTTGTTCCTGAACAGATTTTGGCACATAATGATACGAAGAAAGGTAAAGTCCAAAGGCAGTTCTTGGTTAAGTTCAAGAACTTTCCTGCATTTGATGCGAAGTGGATGGAGGAGGAGGACCTAGCAGGTACTCCTCGGATTGTGAAACTTTACCTCGATGTTTTGGTTTAGCATAGTCTACTCCAAACGGAACCCAGAAACTCAGCTTGGCCGAAGATCTGGTGCAGTGGGATGCACAAGAGGGGAGTTACTCCGCTCCTTTGTCAACAGATGCCTCGATTTTGATACTAAAGTCACTGATGTCTCTTTGAGCTTCAGGGATACTGAGAGCTGACAGTATTTTGCTGGATGACTTTATGAAATGGAATTCCTGATTATGATACTGATTTGTTCTTGACTTCTTGTGAGTGCAGGAACTGATAGCCGAAATGACTGCAGCATTTTGGTCTGATTGATCTCGAATAGACATGGTTGCAATAGGGGTTAGTCAATCGGACATCGTTGAGGTCCCGATTGGACCTAGATGTGATTGCTAGCTACATTGCCGATAAATCATGGTCTAAGATCCGAATGAATGTTGAATGTCCTGTGATGTGACTGTCGATTTTGTACATGTGCTAGATGTGTATTCCTAGTACGTAGGTACTAACAGTCAGTGTCTGCTAAGACGGTTTATGGCTTTTGTCGGTTTTGCAGGCGTAATTGTGGTCGATTACAATGCTTTCAAGAGGGGGGTATGTCACAAAGTGATGACGTGGCGGACAGCAGAAACCCTAATTTCCGGAAATCGCGAAGGCTGAAATTATTTTTTAAAAAAAAGGGAAAATGATGAGCGACGCAAATTTCGCTTTTTCTCTACTTAAATGAGAAAGAGAGAGAGAATGCTTTTGCTTTCATGTTTTGACTCTGTGAGAGAGAGAGAGCAATTGTTTTTTAATTGGAAGCTTTTGGGGCTCTGCTTTTGGGCATCCCTTGTAACCTTTAAATTAGTGGTGAGGGCCTCACTTCTCAGGGCATCTGGACGCAGAGTCTGAGAGTGAAACCCTAACCGCTCTTTTGTACTTTGATAATTGATTAATATAAAAAGAAATACCGAAAGGGGCGGTAGTCTTTGGGGCCAATATCTCTAGGCACGGAACTCCGCCGGGCCAGTGCAAATCTATTGTGATCTGTGAATTGTTTTGAAGTGGTTATTTGGTGCTGTCGCGGTTGATTCTTGACTTGGAGTGTCCAAGTCTGTTACACGAAGCCAAATGAGCTACAAGATAAACTCAAGTGCCTTGCCCCCACGGGGGGTCAACCTCGCCAAAAAGGGGTTGGGAGGTGCAAAGGGAGACACCACCAACCTCAACGGACACCACCTGTGAGCCGACGCCCTTCCAAGCGGGTATGGCATTTCCTAGGGGAAAACCGTTGGGTTACAAGGGCAGCTGAGCGTGGTGAGCGACAAGTTACCCGGAGGAGGAAACTCCGAGGGGAAGACCGAAGCAAGTCTTGCAATACCTGGGCCTTTGAACAGAGGTACTTGGTCGCTTTCACGCCCATAACTAGTCAGCGAGAGGGAGCTTATGCTGCTAGATGCGTAGCCGACAATGACAATAGTTCGAGGAGGTTTGTTGGAGTGTGGACTACTCCTATCTCTTGTGCTCTCTTCACTGATGGTAGTGTGGCCCTACAAATTTGGTCACTCCTTTGCCCTCTTGTGCACTTGTTAGTACCAGTTGTGGGATAAGTTTACAATCTTTGTGAGCTTGTCAGTACGAGTTATAAGACATGTTTGCAAACTTTTATAAGCGGTAGTCTTGATGTTTGACAACATATTTATTGGGATCCTTTATACGACAGGTTTGCACGTAGTGTCGGTAGTTGGTGGGGACATCTTATTCCTACTCCCGCAACATTTGGATGCTTCTCCCGTTTTTCCCTTTGGAGAGCTCCAACCTTGGGACAACTCATTCGATCTTCGTGGCATGTTGCAGTTTCCCCAGGCGGTTCCTTTACTCTTCCCTTGAGTATTGGTGTTTTGTTGTGTATTGGATATTGATTGCACAGTTTAGTTGTGGGTATATTTCCTTCAACACACGTAGAAAGGACAACTTTGGTGAAGATTTTAAGGAAGCAAGTTACAAGAGCGGGAGTAAATGTTCTCTTCCGAGTGTGTGTGCAGTTTGGCATATTATATTGGATTGTACCTACAGGTTTGATCTTTGGCAGATGCAGAGGAGTGTTGGACATTTGGTTTGATCTCAGGGAGTTTGCTTGAGTAGCTAGGTCCTTGTTGGACCCCGATGGCTTCTTTGGCAAACATCCTCGGGTGACGACCTTGCAGGTCTTCTTATTATTAGCAGTCCGAGTTTACTGATGGTGTGATTCTCTTTGAGTCTCAAGTTCTTTGAGACTCAAGTTATGCTATTTAGTCATAGAGGAAGCAGTTTTAGTCCAGGTTGTCTCAGATTTCTTTTGGGTGGTACTTATTTTCTTTTCTGAGGATTGAGCGGGAAGGGGGCCTCCTATCTTGGGGGTGTTCTCGGCTTTAGCTCTAGAGCTTTCAGTGAGTTTGCTCTGGTCGACGTGCAATTGAGTCAGTTGTTACCTTAGAGCGTACTTTTGAGGATATTGAGGGGGCTTCCAGGTTATTATCTTCAATTAACTACCGACGCTCCATTCAGCCGAGTACCATGCGATGTTGATGTCTATAGCTACCAAGCCGCACACTTCCAAGGCCTTGGCAAGCTTTCAAGAATTTTTTTTGCCCGAAGTTATATGGTTTTTGACATCTTCCTTCGGAGTGCAACTTCTGGTAGAGTGGGGTATCCTGAAATGCTTGCCATGGAAACCCTAGCAGATTATAACTTGAAGTTTCTCGACATCTCTCAGTGGATGTCTCAGATGACCTTGGAGGTCCAGTGCGATTGCTATCTTGGGATTACCATCGCCGCCAAAGAAACACTGTTTGTCCAAGAGTTGATGGACCATGTTGTGATCGGCTACGACCCTATGGAATGAACCTAACCCTAATTTTTTAGTACAGGTTTCAGGTTGGAAAGTCAGTCGATTTTCGAACTCGACTGATGTCGAGATTGCTTTTTAAGTTTGAAATCTGTTTGAGAACTTGTTTGGTGATCTTGTTTGGAACGCGTTTGAAATGGATGGTATCTGTTTTGAACCTGTCTTGGTGCCGATTTGAATTGTTCGACTCTGGTTTTAATACTGCTTTCAATGATTGGTGATTTTACTCCCGAGTGGAGTAGTGAGAAATTATGTTTGAGAATGCTTGTTCATACTCATGGCCCGGACCCTAGTGGTTATTTGCGGGGGGAGTATTGTATGATTGAAAAGTGCTGTTTTTTTTTACTCATGGCCCGGACCCTTGTGGTTATTTACGGGGGGGGTATTGTTGTTGTGACTCCCGGCCCGGACCTGGATGGTTATGCGGGAGGAGTATTAAGAAGTCTGAGTAGTGGTTACTCTCAGCACCTCCAAACGACGCAGGCTGCGGTCTGGGGGGTGTTTGGTTGTATAAGGCCTCTATATCTCCCGGCCCGGACCTTTTTAGGTTATGTGGGAGGAGTGATGAGGGAGTCGTTGAATATCTCCCGACCCGGACCTTGTTAGGTTATGCGGGAGGAGTGTTCATCGGCGACTTTATGTTTCTATGTCTTGTAACATGCATATGTGAGCATTTGTGTTGCATTGTGATGTGCCAATTACTGAATATTCCTAATTGGATGAGATTGCCTGGGTATGTAATTTTTTTAGTGCATCAAGACACCCGTGGAAGATCAGTACGGTCCGGGTGTGATGGCTAATTTAACTACGCAGGAATATCAAGAGTTCTCATCTGGACGAAAGGAGAAGCTAACTCCTTGATCAAAAGAGCAGAAAGGAGAAGCTAACTCCTTGATCAAAACAACCGAAAGGAGAAGTTAACTCCTTGATCAAAAGAGCAGAAAGAAGAAGCTAACTCCTTAATAAAAAGAGCAAACTGATTGTCCCTCGGAATGTCCCTCAATTTTTTTTAGCTAACTTGAGTTGTTTTGCAGATATGCTGTAATCGCGGACGATTACTCTCTTTCAAGAAGGGGAGATGTAACAAACTGCTGACGTGTCAAAGCCCTGAAGAATGGAGTCAAATTGCAGATGTCAGCCGAGGGGCCTAAACTCTAAGAAGAACAAGTAACAGAAGAAGAAGTCCTACCAACTTTTGGGGACCCCGTTCGATGGGGCCCCAAGTGACAAAGGATTAAAATAAAGCTGGACCTGCGCACACACACACAAACTGATGACGTGGCAGAATTCCGAAAATTGCGTTGACATGATGACGTGGCATGCTGTACGGATTTCCGCGTTTTGCGTTGGCTGATGACGTGGCAGGTTGTACGGATTTCCGTGATTTATGTAGGCAACTTTTTGGCTTTGCTTTTGAACCAGATGCTTTTGAGTTTGAAAGCTCTTTACTGTAAACTGTTTTTTAGGCCAAGGGCCTTTAAATATGAGGTTAGGGCCCATTCTCTGGCATGCTTCCTGGAGAAGGTGCAGAGTCTGGAGTATCGGCTTGTACTGTATTGATGCAATATAAAGAAATACCGAAAGGGGCGCCAAGGTTTAGGCCCAATACTCTCTGGGGTGGAATTTCGTCACTCCGTGTCGCGTGTCGTCTCTCTCTCTCTCTCTCTCTTTCAGTTCAATTGTTATTGAAGTGCTAAAAGTCTGTTCAGTCTGTTCTTTTCTATTGGCAAGTGGTGCCCGTCTTGTGACATCTGGCTTCTCTCTCGGTATGGAATCTCTCATCACGCAAGAGTGCCTTGATGTTTTGTTTACTGTTCAACAAGTATTCTTCCGCATAAAATTTGTAGTCTCTCCTCTTTCAGGATGTGATATGCCTTTGGGCATTCGATGGTTTCGTGAGCATAACCTTCTCATTGATTATGCGGAAAATACGTTCATTTTCAATGCCAAAAGTGACTCTCCCTCTCTCATTCGTGGAGAGCAAGTTGTTCATTCTTCATCCCTCATTTCTAATGTGCAGGCGAAGATTGACAGGATTCAGGAGAAGGAGACTCTCTCACTCTTGTCTTCTCCAAAGCATCGCACACATGATTTGGATGATAATGATATGTATGATGATTTGCATGATAGTGATAAGCATGATGGTTTGCATGATCACGTTGTGATTTCTCACAAGCATGATGATTTGCAGAATAATGAGGTGATTGTTCACAAGAATGATGGTTTGGTTGATACTTTTTCTAGTGAAGCTAACCTGATTGCAGATACGATCAATCACGAAGAACCGATCTTGGCTCTCGAGTCGAGGTCCAAAGAACCCTCTCAGGAAGTCTTATGTGTTCGAATGATTAGTCAGCACGCATTGTTCGAGTGTTTCATTCGTGATGCTTTCCTGTATTTTAGTCACCGTCCTTATGTGATCCCTTTTCTTAGGCATGTGATATTGTACAATGAGCACGAATGTATGCGGATTACTCATGAAAAGTTGAAATGTTTGCATTCAAGGAATTCACATTCTATGTCTCTTCCTTGGCATGACACAGTATCAGAAAGAGTGACACGGTATCAGAAAGAGCACAAGAAGGATTGAGCATCAAGCATAGGCATTTCCATTGTGTTTTGCCACAGTTGATTGATTTAGATTAGAAAGTCAAGATTCGACCCCATGGTTTGCGTCTGTTTGATGAACGGTTTGACACTCCGTCTATATGTTCCTCTACATTGCATGCACAGTCTTTGAAGAAGACTAGAAATTTTCCAATCACTTTACATAGAATGGGTATGTTTATGTTTTTCTGTTAGAAGTGGTTTCAAGAAGGTAGACGCATGACTATGGACGAAGTTGAAGCATTGAAGGAGCCACAGAAGACTTTGTGTCGCTTTCGGCACGGCCCAAAGAAGCAAGCGTTGCAGACCTTTATGAAGTTCAAGTATCGCACGACCCACACATTGGAGTGGGCCGACGAAGAGTCCCTTCGAGGATTTCAGACCCTGTTGGCGATCTCCCTCGACGCCATACAACTCGGTACCAGTATCTCACTTTGAAAAGGAGGGGATGTCACATGCACATCTAACCCTACGTGTATGTGGACAAGCTCCTTCAAGACAAGGGTTCAGTTAGCCTAGCTTAGGAAGTGTTATGGCACTTTTGTGAGTCTGTTCGCAGACCGTGCATGTCCAAGCACTTAGATTAGATGCATATCTCTGGTTGCACACAACATGATCATCAGATTTCCATCAAAACCCATCAGGAGCATTTTTACAGTGCGTAGACCTATTTTCCCTATTTTAGCCAATTTTCACTTATTATTTTTAAGTGACTTTTGTTGGGAACTAGGTAGGGCAAACTCAGTAGCCAAGTATATAAGCAAACCTAGCGCTAGCACTTATGAGCAAAAGAGGCAACAGGAACCTTGTGTTCATCAGGCAACTTCTCAGCAAGACTTCCCAAGACAGAAGACCTAGCATTTGTGCATTGCAAGGCCTAGCGTTTTTCACCCAGATCAGCCCTGGCGATTTGGATTGCAGATCAGCTTGGCAGCATCAAGACACAGCAGGAACCCTAGCGTTTGTGCATCAGGAAAACAGATTTCAACCAGCGTTTTTGAGTTGCAGATCAGTCCCTAGCGTTTTGCAATTCTATCGCGACAGAACTCAGAAGAACACCAACATTTTCAGTTTTCAGCATAGACTCACAACAGAGCAAGTCTTGAACCTCGCAGATCTCACCTTCCCGCAGCAGATCCTCGCCACACGGTCAGATCAGCCACAGTTTGCAGTTTCAGCCCGGAAAATGCAGATTTCAGCAACTGCGTTTTCAGTGCGTCGTCGTCACATCTTGCCATCGACATCGTCATTGACATAGAACCAAAATTCAGCAAATGAAAATTTACAGATTTCAGCCTTAGCATTTTCAGATTTCAGCCCGTCTCTTCGTCGTTCTCATCGTCGTCGACATCGTTGGCAAGTCCAAGCATTGTAGAGATTTGTGCAATCATAAGTAGACCGCTCTCGCCATAGAGGGTGGGGCCTTCGGAGGAGGGTTTTGACAACATTTTGGTGTCGTATTCTTCTCTCTCTATCTCTCAGTCCCAGCACCTTCATTCACAGTGTTTATCCACTTTGGTTGTGTCCATTGCACTCTCTCATTAAAGGAACGAAAGGCTCTCCCATCCGTAAGTAAAAGGAACCTTGAACACAGTTCGGAGCACTCATCTTGAGCAAAGTTCAACATTCACTTCCGCTGCACCCTACAGTGGTATCAGAGCTTTGGCAGTGTTCTGTATCAGTCAAGGAAAGAACCACATATTTTTTTTTTGCTTGTTGTGGTCGCACGTAACCTAAGTCTACTTGGGCGTGTCGATTCCCAATCGTGTTTTTGAAGAGTGAAAGGAAACCCAAGAAAGAAGGGCTTGTCCAGCCTCCCCTTGTGCCTCTTTTTACTCATTGAGAGCGGACTGTGCACTTAGCGACCGGCCAATCGATGTGAGGTGGGAAAATGCAACCTTGGTGTGAGCGCAAAGCCGCCAAGAAGTGCGCCCGTGGAAAAGAGCAGAACTAAAGTGAAGAGAAGATCCTTCTCTAACATAGATTGCAAGCGAAAGAAGAAGCTCAAGAACTCAAGAACCTCAAGGACCCAAGAACCTCAAGACCCCGAAGAATCTCAAGATCCTCAAGAACCCAAGTTTCTCGTGAACTTAAGAACCAAAGATCGCAGTGTATGGTCATCACCCGAAGCGGAATGGATACTTCGCATGGAGATGGTGGGCATGACTCTAGCGAAGAAGAATCTCACCACCAAGGACGTTTTTCTGATCCTCCTCCTTCCCCATCTATGCCAAGGTTTGTACCAAATCCTATGGAGGCTTTGGTCAAGTCGATGATGGACAACAACAAGAAGTGGATTGCGTTGCGTTGGCACAACAAGAAGCGAATCGCATTGTCTTGGAGTGTGAGCGTGATCAAGCGCGCTTGGCGGCCGAAGAAAGACAGACAGAGCGTGCGGCACAGAGTGAACGACGCATGCAAGAGTTGCCAGTTGGTCCCACATGTTCTCGCCTCGCAGTCCGAGCCAACCAAAGATGTTGGTAGTTCATCCAGTGGCGCAAGCCGAGATTCGGATTCCAACAACCCCGTCACAGAGAAGATCACTTTCAGTAAGTATGATGGTAAGATGGATGTTACTGTTATTCATTCTTGGTTGCATCAATTTAATGCTTATTTTGCGACAACTAAGAAGACTGACAATAGCAAGGTTTTGACGGCAGCTATGTACCTTTCCGGTGATGCCATTAATTGGTACCACGCATGGCAAGAGGCACAGTTGGCCGCGCACCTAGAGGAAGCCGACGAAGGTGTGCCCCTTTCTTTCAATTGGGCCGACCTCCAAGACAAGCTCAAGGCGCGGTTTATGCCACCCCAGTACCTCTCACGATTGGCGCGGTCTCAAGAAAAATGGTATGCCAGTTATGTCTTTCTCTAATCGTGTTTTGCACCTCGGCACTCAATTACGCAAATCGGATGCGGAGCGCAAAGAGGCATTCCTTTTGGATTATACGAGTATATCAAGTATGATGTCGAGGTGCTCGATCCAATCAATCTCAACAAGGCGGTAGCGATTGCTCTCGCACAGGAGATGAAGCACAACAAGGGAAAGCCTAAGGAAAACAAGACTTTCACAAGTACCTCTCAGACCTCTCAGAACCCTCAAAACGGTAAGACTGGTAAGACCGGTAACTCTTCTATCCAATCTTCCAATAGTCTCTCAGAAAAGAACTCTCAAAGTGAACCTAAGGGTAAAGCTAACACAATTGCTAAACCTAAGCTCACTCCATATGAAAAGGTAGAACACGGAATTTTAGGTGGATACATCACATCGGAAGAGCAAAGCACTTATTCTAAGGAAGGTCGTTGTTTGCATTGTCACATCAAGGGTCACATAAAAAGAACATGTCCTAAGCTTGAATCTAATGAATCTAAAGAACCCACAGAACCCACTTCCTCTGTCAATGCCATAAATGAGAACACGAGTGTGACCCAAGTCTCTCACGATCCTTCCATTGATGAGTCTCTTATTAAGTGTTATGGTCATGTGAATGGTCAGCGTTTTGTCATATTGTTTGACCTAGGCAGCATCCATGATTTGATTAGTGATTCTCTTGTCGAAAGAGCCCACTTGGAGGTTCGCAAGACATCTCCTTCCGAGGTGTCTGGCTTCTCTCCCGGTATGGACTCTCTCATCACGCAAGAGTGCCTTGATGTTTTGTTTACTGTTCAACAAGTGTCCTTCCGCAGAAAATTTATAGTCTCTCCTCTTTCAGGATGTGATATGCTTTTGGACATTCGATGGTTTCGTGAGCATAACCCTCTCATTGATTGGGCGGAAAATACGTTCATTTTCAATGCCAAAAGTGACTCTCCCCTTGTCATTCGTGGAGAGCAAGTTGTTCATTCTTCATTTCTCATTTCTAATGTATAGGCGAAGATTGATAGGATTTAGGAGAAGGAGACTCTCTCAGTCTCGTCTTCTCCAAAGCATCGCACACATGATTTGGATGATAATGATAAGCATGATGGTTTGCATGATCACGATGTGATTTCTCACAAGCATGATGATTTGCAAGATAATGATGTGATTGTTCACAAGAATGATGGTTTGGTTGATACTTTTTCTAGTGAAGCTAACCTCATTGTAGATACCATCAATCACGAAGAACCGATCTTGGCTCTCGAGTCGTGGTCCAAAGAACCCTCTCAGGAAGTCTTATGTGTTCGAATGATTAGTCAGCACGCATTGTTCGAGTGTTTCATTCGTGATGCTTTCCTGTATTTTAGTCACCGTCCTTATGTGATCCCTTTTCTTAGGCATGACATATTGTACAATGAGCATGATTCTCTCATGAATGAGCACGAATGTATGCGGATTACTCATGAAAAGTTGAAATGTTTGCATTCAAGGAATTCACATTCCATGTCTCTTCCTTGGCATGACACAATATCAGAAAGAGCACAAGAAGGATTGAGCATCAAGCATAGGCATTTCCATTGTGTTTTGCCAAAGTTGATTGATTTAGATCAGAAAGTCAAGATTCGACCCCATGGTTTGTATTTGTTTGATGAACGGTTTGCCCTCTGTCTATATGTTCCTCTACATTGCATGCACAGTCTTTGAAGAAGACTACAATTTTTCCCAGTCACTTTACATGGAATGGGTATGTTGATGTTTTTGTGTTGGAAGTGGTTTTAAGAATTTTCAGCCTCGGAGATTCTTGAAGAAGGTAGATGCATGACTATGGACGAAGTTGAAGCATTGAAGGAGCCACAAAAGACTTTGTGTCGCTTTCGGCACGGCCCAAAGAAACAAGTGTTGCAGACCTTTATGAAGTTCAAGTATCGCACGGCCCACACATCGGAGTGGGCCGACGAAGAGTCCTTTCCAGGATTTTAGACCCTGTTGGCGATCTCCCTCGATGCCATACAGTTCGGTACCAGTACTTTACTTTAAAAAGGAGGGGATGTCACGTGCACATCTAACCCTATGTGTACGTGGACAAGCTACTTCAAGACAAGGGTTCAGTTAGCCTAGCTTAGGAAGTATTCTTGCACTTTTGTGAGTCTGTTCGCAGACCGTGCATGTCCAGGCACTTAGATTAGATACATATCTCTGGTTGCACACAGCATGATCATCAGATTTCCATCAAAACCCATCAGGAGCATTTTTACAGTGCATAGACCTATTTTTCCTATTTTAGCCAATTTTCACTTATTATTTTTAAGTGACTTTTGTTGGGAACTAGGTAGGGCAAACTCAGTAGCCAAGTATATAAGCAAACCTAGCGCTAGCACTTATGAGCAGAAGAGGCAACATGAACCCTGTGTTCATCAGGCAACTTCTCAGCAAGACCCCCCAAGACAGAAGACCTAGCGTTTTTTGCATTGCAAGGCCTAGCGTTTTTTACCCAGAACAGTCCTGGCGATTTGGATTGCAGATCAGCCCGGCAACAGCAAGACACAGCAGGAACCCTAGCGTTTTTGCATTAGGAAGACAGATTTCAACCAACGTTCTTGAGTTGCAGATCAACCCCTAGCGTTTTGCAGTTCTACCGCGACAGAACTCGGAAGAACACCAGCATTTTCAGTTTTCAGCAGACTCACAACAGAGCAAGTCCCGAACCTCGCAAATCTCACCTTCCCGCAGCAGATCCTCACCGCACGGTCAGATCATCCATAGTTTGCAGTTTCAGCATGGAAAACGCAGATTTCAGCATCTGCGTTTCCAGCGCGTCGTCGTCGCATCGTCGCCATGGACATCGTCATTGACATAGAGTCAGAATTCAGCAGATGAAGATTTGCAGATTTCATTCTTAGCATTTTTAGATTTCAGCCCGTCTCGTCGTCGTCCTCATCGTTGCAAGTCCTAGCATTGTAGAGATTTGTGCAATCATAAGTAGACCAGATATCTTCGTCCGTGAAACCCTCTGTGTACAATTGCAGATCGCTCACTCTAGCTTCTTGGTCCGTCTTCCTTTTCAGGAGCTGAGAGGGGGTGTTAGAGTTCATGCATCTCTCTAGATTCGTCCAGTCAGTCCCAGTTTCTCCGAGGGATAGGTGTTAGGGAGTGATGCCTGTTTTGTGGTTGTGCTTGGCCAGTGTGAGATAGTTGTCTCATGTCAGGATATTCCAACCATCTTTAGCCTTGGGATTTGGCTTAGTTCCGTAGCCATGTAGGCTCCTTTTTCCATAGGGTACTTTTTCCCCTTGTACTCTAGACTCGTCACTCCAGTGCCCTCCCAGGGCCCTAGTGGCGAGTAGTCTCCTTCTGCTATTTTTTCCCATTTATGGGATTTATGCTCGGTCGTGAGGGCTGGGCATCTGGGTCGGGCATCCTCCAATGAGAGTTATATAGGGAAAATGGGGGATACCTCGCTAGACCAGTAGAGCCCACAGGAGGGACGCCCTCCCTTGGGTGTCTGAGGGGGGCCTTGTAGCAGATGAGCCATGCAGGGCAGCCAGCGTTTTTGCTCAGAAGATCAGCCCCAGTGTTTCTCATGGGCAGCAGAGGCATTGCTTGGAAATCATCTCCACGGTGCAATGCATCCTCAGGGCAGCCTTACATAGGCATTGTGATCATGCGTTGGTACGGTTTCTCATCTGAGATCCAGATCCAGATCTAGATCTAGCAAGGAGGAGGTGCACCTGATCTATGTTCTCAGAGCATGTTCGAGGTGGTACCCACATGGAGAACGTGTCATTGGTCTCGTGTGCAGGAGCAGTTGGCAGTGTTAGTAGCAGTTGCAGTTGTGTGTACCTTGGGTCTATCCATTGGATATATCAATTCTATGCCCGATCACCCTTGGTCACCTGTATGAGGAGCGTGTTATCAGCATGGAGAGCCTTTCCCTCTCTTTCTCTCTTTCTTTCTCTCATTCTCAGATGTCCTGTCTCTTTCTACCTCAGTGATCTCTCTTCTCCACAGGTGCCTTGTTCATTTATGTGGCATTGCAGGTGTTCTAGATTGAAGTCGAGGTGTCCACCGGATCACGAGCCAATTCTTATCTTCATTGCATCTTCCGCAGCCTCCTTTGACATTATTATGGGCGTTCTTGTGTGGCCTTGCTTCATTTCAAGCAACATGTCGAACAAGTGAAGTGATTCTAATCTAATGCCCCAAAATTTGATCCCTTTGCCTGTTGGCGATTTGCATGATCGTCCACCGTTTTGGTGTGTTGTCCAGATTGACTTTGTGCTTGGATCTTAGCTCCTTTGAACTCTGCCTTGGAAACTCTTAACATTGAATTTGGTGTTTTACGAAGTGTCCAGTTATTTTTGTGTCTTTTTCAGATTGACTTCGTGCTTGGATCTTGGCTGCATTGCACTCTGCCTTTTGGAGCTCTTAACATAGCAACACTGATAGGAATGAGCAGTCTTGAGACGGATGCTCCTCACCTTCTATTCGAATTTATTCAAACAGGGCCAAACAGTCTAGTGGTTGTGCTCGACCTTCTTCCAAGGAAGGACTTAGTTATTGACACAGAGTACTTGAAACGATTTTATGAAGATGCAACGTTGGAGTCAATTAAGCAAGAGCTGCAGAAGACTCCTGGTGCACAACGCTATGAACCTCCTACTCTTTATATTCGGTGTTTGACCTCGCCAACATGCATTATGTACAAGTTTGAGGGCACAGCGGAACATAGTCTGGATCAAATTGTTCAGGGTGCTGTCTCTTCAGCTGCAAAGAACGTTGTTAAGGTTTGGTTAGAGAGTGTGCTTAAGCTCGGAAAGAAAATGCCTGGTGGTGATACACAGCTACTCCTAGGGCGGGACAGAATGATCAAAACAAAGGGTGTGGAAGTGGATTTGAGCTCAAACATGCCAAGACTGTTTGGTCAAGAAATAGCAGATAGAGTGGTTCAAGCTTTTCGACGAGGTGAGTAACAATATTCAGGAATACGTAAGTGAATGTTGTAGTTGTCAAGGTCTTGCCACCGGACATGATTTGCGGTAGTGTAACAATATCCAGGATTACTTGAAATAAACTTTGTATTTCTCAAGGTCTTGCTACTGGATAAGATTTATGGTAGTGGGATCGGCCAATGCTTCTGTTATCATGGCACATTGTATATCAATGCATTTTTATAAAATGTAATTTTCTATGATGACGACAAGTGTTTTGATGATATATATGTGATCAACATTGGGTGCCGTGAAACAATTTGTAAGACGTTACTCAGATGCCCAGTACCTCCCATCATTTTTCTATTTGTGGACATTCTGAGATTTGATGTCAGTAACTCATTGAGCCAAAGATTTTTGATCAAGGGTTTCCTCCATACAATATTGAAGAGGTGTTCACAGCTTCCTTTTGTTGTGCAAAATTTTTCTTGTGACTGCTGGACTGTCTGCCTTTTCTGGTCATTCTGTCTTTTATGAGTGTCTGACTAATGAATTCTGTTTAGCTTGCTTTTCAATTTACAAACAATGAAGCTTACTCTGACGTTGTATTTGCTTTTGCCAAAATTGCTCTGAGGTATAATGTATAGCACTGCATTCATGTCCCTACAAGCATATCACATCTTACTTAGATACTGTACACACCACCTTTTGGGTGCCCGCCATTGCTAAGACGCAGAAGCATATGTTGGTGTGGCGTACACAGGGCACTCACTGATTTGCTCCACAAAAAAAGGGCCGCCCAAGCTTTGGATGCCCTCTAACCCCATCCAAAACTGATATGCTGCACCAAATGGTTGATCCTGGGACCAGTCCGCAAGCAGCCAAGCCATTAACCAATAAGCTACATACCCGTTGCAGCCTTACAGGTTTAAGCGGGCACTTTGTGTAAATCCCCTCTGCCCATTTTTACTATGCGAGACAGTGGGCGCTGATGTGTGTAAACACCCTTATAGCAGTACATTCATGTTGCTAGAAGCATATTACAATCCAGATTGTCATCGGAGCTGTCGGGAAGTTGTAGGTTTGAGAGTTCTTCTGTCATCAGCCCGAATCAGAGAGGTGTTGATCAACAAAGCAGTAGTACACAGACATGCTGGATTGGAGAGGGGAAAAAGTTTGTTGTCTCTTGATTTTCAAAGCAATTCATGCGGAGTGAAGTCCATGTGAAAGTCACATTTTTTGGCAATGGAAAGCGGCGATTGAGATTGGCTCTCTTGTAAGAAAACAAACTGTAGTGTAGATATGAAGCTGATTAGATATACATAGGAGGACCTTCTACCACCCATGTGGTAATGTCCATGGTAGGCAACAAATCTTTTGGAGAGCTTCTAGTGTATGCTGTAACTTACCGCATGTTATGGGCCATTCTTAGAGATGTTAGTGACTTACGGTATTTCCAGCTATGTCTTTAACTCCTGTTCTCTGTCAGCTTATTTGTTGGATAGATGGATTTGGCTCGTGGGATTATTCTTACAATGTTAGAAAGTTTGCCTCTTCCTTATGTTGTTGGTTCTGTTTTTGGCATGAGAAAACATGCCTTACGAAAGTACGGAGAGAGAGGCGTATTCTTTGACATTCGTTTTTGAGTGCAGCGTGCAAAGGGTCTCTCTTAACATTCAATGGGCCACACAAGTTTCTCGTGTTGTAGAATATGCCCATGGGGTTCTTTACCTTGTATTTTCTCCTATTTTGAAGAAACTCCTGGAAAATATGATGCATTGTGTAGCAGCGTATTAATGTGTGCGCCATGCAGCGATATACTGCCTGTCTGTAATGGTAAGGTTTGGGTCTATGCCAAGGAGGGGTCCATTGCCTTTATTTCGTACTTCAAAGCATTAATTTCTTTCCGTTTGTACCAGTGACGTTAAAAGACAGAATGAAGAGAAGAAGAAGAAGAAGAAGAAGAAAGAAGAGAAGTTTTAATGTTGTAAGAACAACCCCAAGAGACCTCAAAGACTTATCCAATGAGTCTTGCAAGAGGGAACTGAGATAACCTATCTGCCACACTTGGGTGATAGAAAGGTTATTCTAGTTTCCTCTGGACAGATATATTTTCCCTTATTAAAAGAAAAACAAAGACAGAAAGGCATATCCATATGACATACTCGCAAAAAACTCACATAAAACAAATGTCGACGGTGATTGCACAATTACTGCCTGTTGTGCCACTTTCATTTGGAAGTTGCTTTGGCACCAAAACGTGCGCAACGCCAAAGAGGTGTAAAGAAGGATTGTCTGGAAGTCTGTATAGAGATGAAAACATTGGTTTTTGGTGGCTTGTAACCTCAATCAAGAAGACATCATCAACAAGCATAAGTGTACTCGGAGCCTTTGAATCAATTCAGAGGGTAACATGATTGATAAGAGTAGATTTATGGTTAGCCTGTCTTTTGCAGTTTATTTGCATGTGGCCAGCCATCTATTCGATCACAGAAATAGCCAATCATTACCAGAAACTCTGAAGCCTCCCATCGATGAGCTTCTCAGCTTGCGTCCTTATTGACCAATATTATTTAGAGGTTGAAATTGGAACAAATTGAATATAAAGGGTAGAGAAGAAGCTTTGCTTTGCGGCCGCGCCTTGCGAGAGCTTTCTGCGGAATTCCCCTAATTCGCGGTGTTGTGAAACACCCTCGCTACTGCTGCTCGATAGATGAGAATGAAAGATTGGATTTTATCAGAGATGCAAGAAAGGAGAAAACAAGCCAAGCTGTCTGCTAACCTTAAAGATGTCGTACTCCTGTCTTCTCATGGATCAAGCTTATGATAGCTCACAGAAGCAAGATCATTGAGGGCCTTTCGGGAGGCAAGGGCCATCATCATTTTGAGATATGCCTCTCTGAGTCTTGAGAGGAAGGTGATAGGGAAGAGGGACGCAATCTTGATCCGTTTCACAAGCCGGCATCTCCAACAATATGTACTTCTTGTGTTGTTACTGCCAGTACCGCAGCTGCCACTAAATCGTGCCATCTTCACTCTCCTCTTCCTCCCATACCCGTGTTTCCTCGTCCTGTTTGAGAATACGCTCCCAAAGCTTGTCCCCGTCCTGGTAAAACTAGCCTCCATGGCTCCCCAAATCAGCAAACTAAGAACATGGGTACATTTGAAATGCTGGTGTTACTTTATTTGTGATTATCCATATGTGTGTGCATGTGTAAATGCTTACTAATTCTGTAGTTTAAAGCTTCTATGCATGTGTAATGTCTGTTTGATGATTGCCCACTTCAGAGCTTTAAAGCTTTATGCTAAAAGCTTGTGAAATTGTGTGTGAGAGCTTGACTATTAAGTACCCATTATGTGCGTGCGTGCGTGTGTGTGTGTGTGTGTGCACGCGCGCGCTCTTAATTGCGAGTGCCCATCAGGGGTTGTGCTTAAACAACACTACCCTTCATGTGTATGTGCTCAGTAGTGCACCTTGCTTGGTTAATGTGTGTAGCTGCGCGTGCGCCCACTCGCACTTGCCCTATGAACTCTACCTAGGTGCTTGCTCCTCACCCACCTGCCTTTCTCATGCTACCTGTGCATCTCTTGCTTAAGTAACTGAGAAAGCCCCACTTATGACTCACAAATGATTGCAATCCAAGCATCTTCTAGGTGGAAAGCCACTCCCAAAACTCTACTCAAAACACTTCACCTTTGATCACATGAAGGTAGCCTAAGGTGTGAGAGAATGATTGGTGAGAATGTGGCTTCTAAGGAAAGGAAAGAGAAATCTCTCTCTCTCTCTCTCTCTCTCTCTCTCTCTCTCTCTCTCTCTCTCTTTGCCACCCATTAGCACACATACACGCACACACACTACTTTTTTATCACATATGTATGCACTTTTTTATGGGCGAGTCTAATTTCCATAGTGTACAAGATATAGTCACCCAAAATGGGTGTAGCCATGCAAAAAGTACACCCACACACACACCTACACAATGTCTTTGTCCTCATAATCCCACAAATGCGTGCTTACTTTTTGTGTTATGCTCTCTCTCTCTCTCTCTCTCTCTCTCTCTCTCAAACACACACACACACACACACACACACACACACACACACACACAATCTGCCCTCTTAATCACACAAATGGGTGCTCAATTTTTGTGCCCCCGCCACCGCACACACACACCAACCCCCCCCCAAAAAAAAACACGATGTCTTTGTCATCCTAATCACCCAAGTTGGCTTACCTTAAGCTATCTTTTTTTCCTTTTAGCTCTTTGATGCTTCGCATCGGCTAGTTTTACGGGATTGCACTCACACACCCACACCCGGGTGTCGCAAGGTTTGAACCATAGTTTACCTTGAGCTATCTTACAAGTAGTACAACTGTGCATCTCGAGCTAAAATGCAAGGGGTTCACTACCATGCTAATTGCATAGTTGAGTGATGCAATAGGGGGCATAATCACTTGCTTGGTCTTGTAATGCACTAGAAATGTAGGGTAGGATCATGGATGGCTTGTGGATTTTGTCTTGACTTTTGATCACTCTAGTAGTGCTTTATCTGATGCATGATGATGTGCTTTAAATATTCCTCTTTGCTACAAATCGTACTCTCTTGGCTTGTTATTCTAAGGTCCCCATCTTCTTTTTGTTCTCCCACTTTAAGCCCTCCTTTCCTTTCAATTTTTGCCGCCTCTGGTTTGCTTTAGCCACTTGTGTGTCCAAGTAGCATTTTTGGATCTTTTACTTTGTTTCTTATTTTCCTAACTGAGGCATTTGAGACAAGCCCTTTTCTCTAGTACCCACATCTACTAACATAATATGGCGGAGCACATAGTCTTTTACACGTGTCTCTCTCTCTCCGAGATGAAGGCTAAACGCAAAGTGAGATGAAGGGGAGCGAAAGAGAGAGATAGAGAGAGGCCGTCGAAGGCGGCCGGCAATACTTGTTACTATAACATTTGAGCTATGAAATTCAAACCCACACATACCCTCCTTGGCGAAACTCATACATATTTGTTCCACATTGGGAGTTTTCAGCCATGTGACTACCTACTTTACTTTTCTTGAGTGCTTGGATGTCCACCTTTACCTTTGGGTGACACTTCCTTGCTCTTGGAGATGTGACTCTCACAAAGTAATGTGTTTAGTTTGAATGTCTACGACACACCAATGTTTTCTTTTTTCAAAGATGAGACACTAGGCAATCACATCTAGCATAAAAAGTTTGCATGTCCTTAGACCATTTTTAAAACTTTTTTTGCATTTGAGATCGTTTGACAGTAGATGGGTATTGAACCTAGGTCTTTACAAGCCCACACACTCACCTTATCACTAGGCTATGACCCATGGTCAATTTTGAAGAGAGGAGACCTTTTTTTAGAATTCCTTCGAATAGCTTATTTTTCTTTGATGTGCATGCATACAGCACATAGTGTATGCATAGATCTATGTATACCCCCCTGTGGATCTTAGGTGCCTGCAAATCCTCGTGATGTTCCAAATTCTTTACACTCAGAGAACCCTTTCTCTTCTCAATACCTTTCTTGGTTTGGAGAGGGAGATGAACTTTGAGGATAAGTTGTGTGCATCTAGGTCATGCAGTAGATACAAGTTGTTTACCACGGTAGTAAAATACATAATGGGACTCGGTTTTCATGACCTAGAAAGGAGATAAATCAATATGAAGGCAAGGTTGAATAGTTGTCGAAAAGTGATAAATATATATCGAGAAATAGATATAAATGGAAATTCATACATTTGGAAAAAAAAAGAAGGATTCAAACACAATTAATACTGTATGCACTTAAACAAGTTTTTTGCAAAACATAACATTACATTCTCCTTAGATAAGAGGACATTGTCATCATCATAGGTATAGGCCATGATAGAATGACGGAAAGGGGAGCACATGGTCACTTGAAGACATCTTGGGGAGGCACTCTAAAGCGAATGGTTGTTGAGGTGGTTTGCAAGGGAAAAAGGGCCATGAGGGCCACACCTAGCCCCAAATACCCACCATAATCCATTCATCCAATGCCTTTTCCCTTTGAGCTCTTGAAGCCTTTAGTGTCACGACATTCAAGTCACTTGAAGCCAATTGCCTAAGAGCTCTTGAAGCCTCTTGATTCTTGAACCCCTCTCTCTAATACTTAAGTTAGGAGCCCTCTCTCTTGCGCTCTAATATTCAAGGCTCAAAGCCTCGAGCTCCCTTAGCAATGCCACTACATTGCCACTCCTCATGGTGTGTCTGGCATTATTGCTCCACAATATGAGGTGTGAGCTCCCTATTATAAGAAAATATGATAATATCCAACCATTTGTGGTCTAGGCACACACACCCTCACTTATGTACCTTGGGTGTCCTTGCCACCCGTGCTTTAGCATGCACACATGTCATCTAGTTGAGCTCTGCTTCATAATTGCTATTTGCTATGTAACCTTTTCCCTTTTAAGAAGAATTTTCATCCTTAAAAAATAAACTAGTGAAATAATAGCACAATGGCATTCCCAAGTAAGCGCATGATCATCTTTGTCCTTCCCATATGCCCAAGGTTCTTCTCAAGTTCGTGTGGAACCACAAGTGGTGGTTGATGGAGCTCGTTGAGGATTGCTTGAGAAATCTTGTTCTCATCGTGATGAAGTCATGTTTTCAACTTACTAACATTAAAATTTGACAACTCTCTAGCAACTCAAGTTTGTAGACTATGTCATCAACTCTTTTGTGGGTACCTTAGTGATTACAAATTACCTTTTGCAAAGGTACTACATTTAAGCCTTTGTTAGCATATGAATATGCACAACTCTATGCACTACAAATACTATCTTTTGTTTCTTTTAGCCTGTATTCATGTTTTCAATGACATCTTTGACAAGCTTAATCTTTTTCTCCTCTAGCTCTATTGCCATAGGAGATGTAGGCTAGAAACAATCATCAACATGAATGGTTGAAGCATGCAACCAATTGTTTGTTCTCCAAAATTTGGTTGGCTCAGATTAGGGATGATCAATTCTCCTACTTAAACTAGTATCCAGCTTTAAAATACTTGTTTCAAATATGGCTATTGAAACTATGTTTATCTGACTTCATATTTGACGAGTTAAACCTTCTTCTTCTCTAGCTTTGTCTCCATAGGAGACGTTGAATGGTGTGAAGCATGCAACCAATTTTTTTTTTTTCCATAACCTAGTGACTTTGTTGGCACGACCATCAGAGTATGCATGATCACTTGTACTCCTAGTCAAAATAGTATTTTGAATACTTGTTTTTAAATATGGGTATGAAAACTATCTTTATCTCACATTACATTTGTGGGCTTTTTGTAGAGTTTTGTAGAGATGTCCAATAAAGATTCTTGAATCACTACATATAATTGAAAGAGTCAAAGAGATACTTGAAGAGTTTTCTCCTCTCTTGTAAGAAGGGTATTTTCCTTCAAAAACTTCATCCCTAGCAATCTACGTGCTAGTGTGGTAGGTCCAAGCATAAACACCCTTAGACCAACATTCCAAGTTTTTGGTTCCTTTTAAAGAACTTTTGGTATATGTCATGATGAGATGGTTTCTAGTGTCTATGCTTTGCAATCTACTGATTAAAATGATTTTTTAATGCATTGTATATGGTTTTTCATCTTCACATGGTTACACATGTATATGCCATCATAATGGTGGTTACTACCTAAGTACTAGTCTACAAAGTTTAAAACACATCTCACAACCATGAGATAGCTTTTTACAAAGCCATACATTGCCAACACAAAGTAACAATAGTCAATTAAGTCCAATGCAACTCCATTCATCAAGGATCAACGGTCTCATCACATTATTTGCAATGGTCAAACATGGAAATATCCTCCTATGTTTGGGTGGTAATTGCTGCCTAGCCATAGTGTTAGTGACTACCTATGTGCCTTTTGGGGTGGCAAACAATAATAGATGACTAATAAATATACAAGGGATCTTGATATAAACTTTATGGCTATATCATATAATAGAGACTTAATTGCAATAGATTATGTGTAAAGGCAATCGACCTCATGGCTTGGCATCAACTAAGGATAATCTTTGACACTAGCACTAGAATGTCGGAGTTTTCCCCTCCCTTAAAAGATTCAATACCATTAATAATACAATCCTTCCATTGGTTTGGAGCAATGTTAGTTCAATGCTACTAGTATGACCATGGATACCTCCATATCCATGGTCATAGTCCACCTTGAAGGATACAATGATGCCTGTATCATGGATGACAATGACCAAAAGAGCCCATGTGTACAATAACTCATGCTTCCTACCTGGTGTGTCTTTCCATAACTACAATATCAATCATTTTTTACCAAATGCGAAATCAATTGTGCGGAAGTGAAAAATTTACAGTCACCCCTTGCTCTCATAGAGTGATGCTAGCACAAAGTATATAGACCACAAGGGAGTATTAGTGGAGGTGTTGTTGAGCATGCACAAGCAATTGAAGGAGCCATGATGGTGATGCAGAATAGCATCCTTTCTAACAAAAATGAGTGACTACAAGGTTCGTGTATGGTTGCACACCCACAAAGTGACTCTCCAGCAATTGTACTCTGTAGAAGCTCGCTCTTGCTAACCCTCCTTGCGCTCCCCCTCCCCCCCAGCATTGCCTTCACATTGTCCACCCCCATGCCCCGTGCTTGCGCTACCCCTCCCCGCCCTCTTTGTGCTCTCCCCCCCATCTGTCCTTGTATTTGTGCCCCCCCCCCCCCCCCCCCCCCCCCCCCCCCCCCCCCCCCCCCCCCCCCCCCCCCCCCCCAATAGCCCTCCTTGTGCCCTTCTGGCCCCCACCTTGCCTCACCACGTGGTCTCCCTCAAGCTTTTCGCTGACTGTTTTCAACCTATTGGTAGCTTGCCGCATTGCCCTCACCTTCTTCCTCAACAATAGACATAGAATGGAAACACCTGCTTCACCTCAGAGGGACTCTAATGAAGCCCCCTTGTTCAACACCATGGAATGGACGCTTCCACTTGATCTTTTGCCAGAAAAGCAAGCAAGCTTGATGGTTGAGGTGAAACGGCTTTAGGCCACCTTGATCATTTGCAAGATCGTTGGCACACATCCCAATAGAGGTGAGGTTTAGGACCTGCTCTAGGCCCGTCTCCTCATCGAAGTGGGCAAGATTATTGATGTGCAGATTCTTGGGAGAGGTTATTATCAAATAGAGCTTAAGTCTTCTAAGATGGCAGACAAAGTGATCTTGATGAGCCCACTCGGCATTTGAGAGGCTCGAGCTTACTTTACACAATGGCACCATGGCTTTGACTTGACTTCAGTTGTGATGGAGGAGGAGGCAGATCTTTCTATGTCAATTTTCTTCCTAGGTCTGAGGCAGGAGTACCTCCCTCTGCTCTCTAGGATTCGTTCCATGTTTGGGACGGTCCTGAAGACCCTGTACACTTAGCTTCAGTTGTGGCCAAGACTACAAGGATACCCACTATACGGTTCTTGTTTGGGACACATATACTTGAGTAGATTCTTTCCATGTTTAGGATGTTCTTGAAGACCCTGTACACTTTAGCTTCAGTTGTGGCCAAGACTGCAAGGATATCCACTATACGGGTTCTTGTTTGGGACACACATACACTTCCATAGGTGGTTTTACTGCCTCAGGTGAGTGGTGGTTGGACTGGACAAAGTGTGGAGTATTCAAGACTCCTGAACCAATGTTTCATTTGTAGATAGATGGTTCATCATGCAAAGACATGTCCATGGAGGAGGAATCAACCCTCGACACAGACCCAACTTACCAAGGCTGACCATTGTATTCAAGACTCCCGAACCAATTTTTCATTTTCAATTAGATTGACCATCTTGCAAAGACATGTCCACGGAGTAGGACTCGACCCTCAACAAAGACCCAACCTACCAAGGCTGGCCACCGCTCAACATGCAGAGGTGTCTGAAGCATAGATGGGTACCTCTTCTGAGATGGGTGTACGAGCATATGACGGTTGGCAAGAGGTTCATGGCTGCCATTGCCAAGAGATAAGCGCACCATGCTGGCATCCCTGGTGGTCAGCCTGTACTAGTTCAATAGTAGTGGGTTTCCACAGGGAACCGTTCTGACCCTTTACAACAGAATGAGCCGGTGGATGCCCCCTCCTCCTCATCTTTTCCATCGCTAGTCCCTCCCCCACCCCCACCTAGTATCCCCGCTTCTTTGCCTCTATCTTCACCTCCTCCAACCGCACCTTCTATCTCTCCCATCCCTTCTGCTCAGAGGTCTACATTGGGTCACTATGTAGGTCCATGGTTGCCTTGTGGGTTTTTTGAACATTTATCCACTCAACCATGCAGGTTCATGGGCTAAATTTCGGTCACATATGGTGGAGTCCTTACCTCATGTAGAGCAGTGGTGCATTGGGGGGGATTTAAATATTCTTGAGGACCCTTCGGATAGGATTGGGGGTAGCCATGGTACTATACATGGGGCTGATTTGGCTGCATGGGAACGATTATGTATGGCTTTGAGAATCTCAGATGTATGGGAGCATGCTAGATTTACACAACCCTCAAACAACCTCTCATCTCTCAGTTTGAACACAAAGTACGAGGAGTGAATCTATCCAAGATATATCGATTCTATGCTACTGACCACTTATGTGACTTGGGTGTCATGGCATGCATCTTGGTAGGGACTACTTTGGTAGTGTTATGTTATGCTTGCCTGAGAGGATTTTGTTGGATACAGAGCTCAGAGAGCAAGTTGTTGTGCTTTGGATCGAGAATCTCGACACACAAGACAATGCTACTAGAATAGTGGATGGCCTCAAAGACCTTACTCTCTTCTTTCTCCAATAGTCAAGAACGCGATTGGCTGCGGCCTATGAGGAGGAGAAGCAACTACATTGGGGCATTGCCTCCTTATAAAGGATGCAAGTGTGGCACCTAGGTAGTCCTTGGATGGAGGACCAAATACATTAGACTCGACATGAGTTGTTCACCATTGAGGAGGGGAAAAGGGGAGCTTGAGGGAGCGAGCTTATGCCACCGCCTCTAAGGTGGAGCTCGAGGCTGGCATAATGTTTAGTGGTGGGACTCTCTCTCTCTCTCTCTCTCTCTTTTTTCACTTTCAAAAGCTCACCAATGTGTGTGTGTGTGTGTGAGTGAATCCCCACCTTTTGCCCCTACGCTTGTGGTCCTATTGAGCCTTTTACTTCTAATTTTGAGTCCAATTCTATTTAAATCATCACAACGTAATTGGCAGTTATGAATCCCGTGCTTGGAAGATCTATCATGGGAGGTTTCTCTTTTGCCTCAATGTAGCAAACCCACTTGAAGCTCACATTCGACTCTTCAACGACCATGATATAGTAACAATGGTATTTGAGAGTCTTTGAATACTTCTAGTGCAAAATTTAGCATGAACTTGATTTTAAATCCCCTATGCTTTGGTTTCTCTTTCTACAAGTTTTCACTTCAATTAGATATCAAAAATCCAATTAGAACTCCTTTGGTACACCAAAGAGAATTTCAAACTCTGTGGTCAAACTTTCAAAGAGGTCACTAAAACAACGTTTAAACATAGTTAACAATTTTAGACTTTTTAAGACATCTAAGTCAAGGAGCAAAAGTTATCCATTTTTGACAATCTACAAATCAAAAGTGACCAATGGAAACCAAGGAACAAGAGTGCCATGTCAAAACTTTTCAGGTGCCATTGATGGCGGTGGAAGAAAGAGGCTAGGTATCACAAATGCATTCTACGTGGGATCACGGATCACTATGGCAAAGCCCTACAAACAACCCAAGTCCTGGTTGGATGCTTCCCTTGACTCCATGACCTGCATGTAGGTAAAATTAAACGTATTATTCCTTGTGAGCATGTCCCACACACACATGTGCTACTATACAATGCAATAAAACACTAAAAATCCACCACAAGCTACTTGATTGAGTAATCACCTTCAATGTACGGTGTGGATTTTATAAACTCTCTTGTAGGGCCTAGGTACACATGTAGTGCTTCTAAACATGGGAGAAGACTACCAAGGAGTACATTGTCGATGCTCAATCCCTCATATTTACTAACAATAATTAGGGAGTTAGGTGGATTATCTATGGCCTTTTCAAGATTGTCGTCCACAAGGATGGTGTCTGAAATTGATGTGATCAATGGACCAACGGAAGTGGCAAGGAAATTCTTAACATACACCACTCCAGATTGTGATCCCCTTCTCTCAAGGTGTCGCTCCTCACAATGTGTCTGGTTCAACAAAAATTTGTATCATAGCTCACCATATCCTACCTCTTGATAGCTACTTTTCAATACTCCCATCACTTCTGATGATTGGGATCTTGCATTGAGATCCACACTGACTTCCAAAAGTTGAAAGAAGACTCTAAGAAATTGAAGCACTCTAGGATGAAGGGACACACCCATTATGCCTATAATGTGTTTTTTCATGGAAAGTTGACGGTGCGCTATCCCTCACCATTGCTTAAACAACAATCCATTCTGGTGTTAAGGACTAATGCAGTTTTTTGTCCATTCCGCGTATCTGTGCCTACAAGGGTGCCAAGTTCCAAACACACACGATAAAGGAAAGCCATTAATACTTCCTCTTTTTATCTTAGCCACCTTGAAACACAAAAGGTTTATGCGAGTGCTAACCTTCAAGGAGTCTTGAAAACTCACTAGCCACCTTTAGTCTCTCCACAAGGACAACATGTCTTCCCATACGTAGAGCCGCTCGCTTCATGATTCTAGTGCCCGTAAATGCATGCAATATCACCCCACTTTCCTCTGTGTATGTGCTTATTATCAAAGCCAACCATGCAGAATCATAGAGATCAAAAGGAAGGAGAGAGAGAGAGAGAGAGAGAGAGAGAGAGAGAGAGAGAGAGAGAGAGAGAGAGAGAGAGAGAGAGAGAGAGAGAGTCTCATGAACCAACCAATCTTGGCAATGAATAACTGATACAATTTACAATGGGAGCAAGGGGTCACATATATACCCACCTCAATAAATTGCCCTTCCCGGTCTTTGACAAATAAGTAAAACAAATACCTAAAAGCCAAAGTAAATAATGGGATCACATTGGGTAGTTCACTTGAGATGCCTAAACTCTAACACCCTCTTTGTAGCTCATAGTGGACATAAATAGTGAGACCAAGTCAATGAAGAAGCTACCATGGACACCTCAATAGCTGTACACCCCACTGGGTACACCTTGGATTTGCTATCCTCAACTTTGCTCCTTTGAACAATACCATCTTGAGCATTGGTTGACTTGTAGAAAATTGAATTGGATCATTGAGTAGCATAGAGAAATTATATAGTTTAGTGAAAGATGCATACCAAACCAGCAATAATTAAATTGGGGGAGCAATCCTTCTTGGTTGCCCGAGAATAAAGGCAATATCCATTGGTGAGAGGGTTGGCTAATGAATAATCTTGTGCTCCTTAGGTTCGAGTCTGAGTACTTTCACGTACACATAGTACATATGTTTGCATGCCAAAAAGGATTCGTTTGTCTTCTCTCGCTTTTGAAAATTCAGACACCTGCATGCTGAACTCCCTCTTATACAAATCTAAAAAATGTTCTCAGTAACACTCGAAAAATTACATGCTCTGGGGACTTTTTCACTTTCTCCAAAAAATAAAGCCATCATACTATTACATGCTTCCAATTTCTTCATGGCCTTTTTTGAAATTCCATGCCTCCATTTTTTCTTCTGTGAGCTGCTACCACCTTCTGGGCAATCACTAGCCTTAGGTTGAGCACTTACCATTGCCTTCTCTATCCTGAATCTAGTCTGTTGTAGTGCTGTAAGTTCCGATGTGGAGATATCTGTCCCTCTTGCTACAGGCCAAACATTTGGAGCAGGAGGAAATTCTTTGACTTGTTTTTTGATTGACTGAGTATGTGAAATGTCATGATCACAAAACCATAACCACTGTTCAATTGTTTTACCCTTGAAAATCCTTTTGGACCATGTGCATGGAGCAACGAGACCAATAGAGCAAAGAGATTGTCACAATTTTTTCTGTCCACCATTCCAAAACACTTTCTTTGAATTTGAATGGGCATTCTCCTCAGAGCCCACTGATTGCATGGCACACTAATCTCCAACACACTATCTCTTTGAGTTAACAAAGGTGTGGTTGTTCTTTTTTAGATCCAATATCATCATTATTATCACTAATTTGTAGTGGAATCGTAGAAATACATGGTCCCTGGTTATCAAGCTTGATTTTTTTGGGCCGATTGTGTTGGTTTCACTGCCTAGATTCCATGACATATTTAAGCAATGGGATTATTTATTCCTATTCTACCCCTCTTTTTGGGTTGTACTATTTTTTTGTCTCCATGCAAAATTGGTTGCACATACATTGGAGTCCTTGCAACAGCCTCCTGTATAGCAGATGGGCCATGTTGACCGGAGTTGGAGTGTGTTGAGATTCAACTCGAGAAAGCACGATCTCCATTGTGGGACCCGTTCCTATATATCACCTAGTTGTATATCCCCAAATGCTTTGCACATTGAATATATGAATTCATAACATCTGTTACACATGCATCATACATAGAAATTTTTCTTTTTCCACCTTCACCTGCTAACCACCTGGCATGCACACTTTCTGATAAATTAATATTGGGAATTTGTGCCCGCTTTCACAGACTTAAATCAGCTTATGAAACTCAAAAATACATAGCAAGAAATTTGTAAATTTCATGTATGTAAAATTTATAAACTTTGCTAGCAATATAAATTTTCATAAAGCTACTTACATTTGTACCAATTCCTCCCCAGTGAGAAATTTACTGTTCCCACCATTTAAACCATTTGCTCACTCTTGTGCTGCTCTCTGTACTTGGATGTTGTCTCCACCATTTTTGAATGGAATGTGGCTTTTAAGATGCAAGCTCACTGGTCTTACAGGCTCTCCATTCCTCACACATATCAATGTGGTGATTTGTTAGGTTTTGAGGTATCCACGTTTTAGCATATTTGTGCAGACCCTGCTCCCAATGAAATAGACACGACCGTTCAAGTCCCTCCATGATATTATTCAGCTCACCATTGAAGACTGTTCAAATAGCATACCAATTTGCACTTGCCTCAATATATATAAAACCTGCAAAATCAGCTCCACCATGTCCATACTTTTCCATTGTTGAATTAAGGTTCTCCCAAAAATTAACTTGAGTCTTCACATCCTCCTCTTTAGTTTCACATATAGCAATTATCTGCAATGATCATATGTTGCAAGATATTCAACATACACATTTTCACACAAATTTAATGAAGCAAAAGAAATATGAGATATCTTAAATAATTGAAGGTTACCTTGGATCAAGCATGACATTGTTGCCCAACCATCTATTCTATGGGTAAAATCAAAATGCACCCACACATTTCTTAAGTCATCCATTCCCATTCTCGTTCGTTTCATACAATTTACTAGATCAACCCCAAAACCCGGTCCCTTTGTGGACATTTTAAATAGAAAGCACTTGTCATCCTCTTTGTCATGTCCATGAAATCTTTTCCCATGGTAAAAAGGAAACATGCACTTTTTTTGAAGTAATAAAATATTATCGTATCCATCCCCAACTACAACACCTTGAATCTTCCTCTATTTGGAAACAATTGAAGTAAACCTACAGGATGCATCCCAAGAAAGTTAAATCAATAATAGTTAAAATAATTTACAAATTCAAGGAACAAAAGTATTTTCTCACACCCTTTGGTTTGAACAAGTGGCATCATTTCTTCCAGAAAATCATTGAATTGTCCATTGAATGTAGCTTGAGCTTCCTCACCAATCAAGGAGTTAAGCAGAAGCTATTGCTCCACTAACATTTGAATTTTTCTTGGACCACCCTTTTCAATTTTTAGTACTACACCTACCAGTTTAATATGTACTCTTGCAATGGTAGCCCTAGAGGTACCTGCCTTAACATTATGCTCATGTCTAGAAATTGTACTGTTTAGACATGGGCATAGTCGAGACATTGTACTGTCTTGAGACAAAACATAATAGATTTTGTAGGAACAAGCAACAACACAAGTAACAAACTTTTGATAATAATGACAAGTTTTTACTTTCTTCTCTTCCATAGCAAGGCAGTCTTTCTTGACCTGTCTGTCCAAATATCCATGAAAGTCTCTACCATTAAATTTTTGTTCATTAATACAATGAGGACATGTTGAATAATTGCATTGCATGTACCCCAAAAAATGGCTTAGACGATCAGTTCATGCTAGTATCGCTATGGTTATAATAGATGGGCAAGTCCACAAGTGACCATCAAAGCGTTGTTCAAACCCTGACATTCGTGTTGTTTTATCTCGAGTTGCATGCAACTCAAAGCACAAATTTTCATCATAATGTTGTGGAAGTTCAGTAACTTGCAAAGGAGCTCCATATAATGCTAATAGATCCTTTAACTTTTTTGCCCCTAGATTTTGTTGAATCCAAGTGATGATTCGCTGAGTTTTGAGCTTTCCTATTTTTTCACCCCACTACTTTCAAGACGAACAACGCCTAAAACCTCTTCAGATATTTCTTTATCATTTGCTTGCTCACTGTCGGAATGAAGCAACTCAAAGAATCTCGACAAAGACCCATCTATTAAGAAATGTTGATGACCTTCAACATCCCACTGTGGTTGCAATAAGACTTTTGTTAGGCCACAATCACTTTCAATAAGAGCAGATAGTGTTTGAAAATGCCAAGATGGAGGCAGCAAGCTTTGCAAATAGTAAGCACTAAGCAGCAAGGAGTTTCCCCTCAAATGAATGCCGTGGGTGACTGTCTGATCACCAACCTTCCAAGTTATTATCGCTTTTATGTTGGACATATTATCTTAAACATAGGTTTGTAGGGTATTGTGGTGAAGACGCGAGAAAGATGTTGTGGATGGGGATAACAAGAATACAATAAAACAAGAGAAGTCGGGGGCTTCAAGACAAGGTTTGTGAATATAAGATCAACTTAGAGCAGGAGGATAAGTCAAGGTGGTGAAGGTTAATGAAAATTAACGGTTAAAGATGGATTTTACTTTTAATCATTGCTTAAACAAAAGACCCATGGATTTACAAGAAGACCCACATATTTTTTCTATAAATATGTATATTCTTGCATAAGATATTGTGAATTAACACTGATGGCTCAAAGGATAATGGAAATCATAATTGAAGAAATTGCACATTCAAACTGGCTAGTACGTCATTTAATACATGACGGTTGCGCATGTATGTTCATTCAAATAGGTTGGCACATAAACCTTCCAAAAAGGAGGGACGTCTAAATTGGAAGCCCCTCTTTTCAAAAGTAGAGCAGTCCCATAAATTAGATTTAAATATGTACAAACTATAATTTTATGCGGGCAAGTGGAAAGGTGTCGTGTCGAATTTGATGGGCCTTTTACTTTCTAGAGGGTGGTTCTAGGACTGCATTTAATGCAGTGTAATAGGTCCAAACCTTTAAAAGTGCCTCCAACCTTTAATGCATTTTGATATTGTCTATATATATATATATATATATATATATATATATATATATATATATATATATATATATATATATGAGTGTGTGTGTGTGAGCTCACGTGTATATGTTTAAGTGTACATTTAAATTCATCACATTAGGTAATAATTAAGAAAATATACAATGCAACAATTTTTTTGTTCACCAATGAATATCTTTTTATAAGGATAAATTATTCACAAAGTATATTTATTCTAAATCCTAAAATATATATATTTAAGTATTTGTGTTTACTATACGTTTGTTCTATAATTTAAATTAGTAGCTTGTATATAATTATTTATATGTGAAATCTCAAATTGCATAATTAGTGTTATTTTATATCTTATAAGTGTTTATTATATATATTCTATAAGTGTTTGATATATATCTTTTTCTATAATTGTTTACATATATATTCTATAAGTGTTTAATATATATATCTTATTCTATAAGTGTTTAGTTATTTAAAACATATACCCGTTATAAGTGTTTAATGTATATATTTTATAAATATAATACATGTAAAGTGAAATGAAGTGAAGTGAAGAAAGTGAAGGAGACTGTTTTGCTGTGAAGAAGAAGAAGGAGAAGAAAAGGAAGATAAGGTACCTACTCATGTGTGTGTGTGTTTGACAGAGCTCCCTAGCGTTTTGGAAAACCAACAGACCTAGCGTTTTTGGAACAAAACAGGCCAGCGTTTTTGGTTTCATGGTGTGTGTGTGTATGCGTTTCTACTCATGCGCGTGGGTGTGTGTAAACTCTTGCACCAGACGAGATTTTGTGTGTGTGTGCGTGTGTGTCTGCCATAGGATCTCCAATGGAGCTCCAAATGGATCTCCTCCATGCCTTTCAAGGCATGCAGGAGACCCAATGGAGCCCTAATGGAGCTCCAAATGGAGTTCTCAAGTAGCTTGCACACACACACACACACACTCACACACACACACACATACACACACACACACACACACACACACACACACACACACACACACACACACACACACACACACACACACACACAAACACAAACACACACACACACACACACACACACAAACACAGCAACACATGACACACATACTATCATGCGTGCACACACACACACACACACACACACACAAACACACAGCAACACATCACACACACACACACACACACACACACACACACACACACACACACACACACACACACACACATAACCTTACAGTAACACATGACACAAATATAATCATGCATGCACACGCACACACACAGTGTGTACACACACACACACACACACACACACACACACACACACACACACACACACACAAACATAGAAACACTTGTTGTAGTACACACACACAAACACAAACACACTTGTTGTATTACACAAACACATAGATTGACATAGAAGTGTAGAGATATGCATATGTCGGAGTGGTCCCATATTTTTTCCTTCCCATGAGCATTGTGGTGCTGCACGAAATCAAGTACGCAATGGGGAATTTTTTTATATATTTGCATTTTGCGCTATTATGCTGTCAAAATTTTGGTGTTTCTATTTGGATTGTTTTTGCTAAGAACTATTTGCTATTTATTGATTATAGTTGATAGAGATTATGGTTCGTAGACCATCTAAACATGCCAGGGCAGGTCCCTGCAGTTCTCTCTCAAAGTAAGTTCAAATATACTAATCTATTTGTGGTCTTGTTTTTTTTATGTATCACTCAATATACTAAGCTATTTGTGGTCTTTTTGTTTTTTGCTTTTAGGAGTAGGATAAACATTAAGGTCTGGCACTACAGAACATAGGGCCAATGCACAATCTTCCATTGCTTCTTCCAATGTCTGTCAGAAAGAGGGTTCATTGCATGTACCAATTGATGAGGATATAATGGGTGATGTGCATGAAGAAGAGGAGCCCATAGATATTCATGCTACACAAGGTGGAGAGGTATGTAGCAGGCTACAATGTCACTTTCATAGGACACACAATTAGTACAATTGGTATGGTCTAGTTCACACTGGACGGACTCTCTGGGCTGGGCAGAGACACATGGCATGGATATGAACGGTGGTCTAGTGGACATCGTGGCCACGTCACCACCTCCACTCAGTCTAGAGATAGACTTAGATGGCTGACATTTATGAACCGTGGGTGGCTCTTTATGGTGGTACATGTGAGTAGTATCTGTTGGGTCAGGATAGTCATCTTCTTCATATATGGTCCAATGTCGTCGTCTAGGGGAGCGAGTCTATACACACAACACATTTGCACCATCCCTGCACATCTGAGCCTCGATACCCCCATTGTACCTGTGAGTTCAGGGCTAGAGGTGAGTGTGTTTCCACGCTAGAGTCTGTATTGGTTCTTTGAGATAGTCGAGTCCTATGTTCTGGTTTGCTGTTGTGTCTCTATGTGATTAGTTGTTATCTATCGTTCCTTTGTTTTCAGTTTGTTTTGAGTGATATTGTCATGCACATTGCACTGAGTGCACCCACTGTAGAGAGCACGACACACTATCCGCGCTACAGGTGCTCTCATTTCTGGCGATCATGGTGGGACCTCAATTGAAGTCTCACTCTCTCTGTTGAGGTACAAATCAAGGAGCTAGTTGGGTTTTACCTAACCTCGCCTTCTTCCCCTCGCCCTGGTCCAACCAAGCTCTCGTCCTGGTCTAGTCCTTCCTCGTCCCCGGTCCAGCAAGGTGGTCTAGTCACTTGCCCTGGTCTAGTCCTTCCTCGTCCTTGGTCCAGCGAGGTGGTCTAGTCACTCACCCTGGTCTAGTAGAGTCCAAACCTGTGTTCAACCAGTTAAAGGTCTTCTTGCCCAAAGCTTTGTTGGGTTTGTGGTCACTGCATGACACATACAAGGCGGTCATTAGAGCATCAAAGCGCACTACTGAGTCCTCTGAAGAACTACAACAGAAGAAGTCAACCTTTGGTACCTAGTAAAAGTCCACCAACCTCATCACCCATACCTCCATCCGATTCTACATCTTCCAGGTCACCTTCCCCAGTAAAGCTCTCTCCCATTTTGTTACAGCAAGTAATTAAGCAACGAGATCCTGAGCAAGCAGGCATGGAGGCTTTGACCAGTGTTTGGCCAAGGTAAACATCAAGTTTCCTACTTTCAAGGGACTCTCCTCAGAAGATGTAGACAACCATGCAAAGAGGTTTGTATCTCTCTGTAGAGGTCGTGGTCTTAATAGAGAAGATTCTTATTTGGTACTCTTTCCATCTACCTTGGATGGCTTGGTAGACAAGTGGTACAACCAGTTCACAGAGAACCATTTTGCAACTTGGGCAGCTTTAAGACAACAGTTCTGTGCAGCATTCAGGCCAGGTGACTACCAGGAAAAGGTCTTGGATGAGTTGGCCAACATGGTGCTTTAGCCATAGGAGACTTTTGCAGAACTCATGACTAAAACCAAGTCTTTGGTTGCCAAGATTCCTCAACCACCAGGTGAGTTCATGGTCAAGAAATGGGTATAGAAGGCGTTTCCAAAGACTTCTCAGTAAAAGTTGAGAGAGAATCTCCAACCTGATGCCACCTTGGAGGAGTTTGTTGCGGCTACTACTAGGATAGAGGGGGCAAGGAACCTATTTACCAACTCTTCTCAGGTAGAGACTGCCTCTGTACTCTTGGAGAGTCCATCTGACCCTTTGAATTTCTTACGTAGGGAACTTGAAGCCCAAAAACTACAACACACTCTTCAAGAGGAGAGATTAATCTCTCTTAGACAGGAGAAGCCCCCAAATCACGAGGCTTTGGATCAAATTTAAGAGAGAGCTAGAAGAGATTCGGTCTCAGCAGGAGACTAAAGCTATGGTATGGTGCAGCTTGTGTTGCTCTCCAGGACACCCTCCACAGGACTGTCCCCTTTGGGCTTATTGCCACTGCTACGAAAAGTCTGGGCATGAGGACAAGGACTGCTACTACCTCAAGGGATTGCGACAAATACATCAAAGTCTTGGTCCTACTCTTCAACAAGGGCCAACACCTGCATCCAACATGGTCTATCCCTGTGGCCATCCACACCACATGCCATCTTTATTGTCAGCCCCTCCTATGCAAGGTATGCAGAGCACTGTTCCCTCTCAAAGCTTTTATCACACCCATGCTCTCTCCCCACCTCACAACTTCTATGCCTCCACCTCCAACTCCATGCACCGAAGCAAGGACCACCTCGTCCTTCGACTCCTCCATTGAATTGGCCCATTTTGTGCTACAGATACGGGGAATATGGTCATTACCAAAGCAAATGCCTTCTGCCCAAAAGGTCCCGTCCTTGCCGTCATTGCCCTAAAACGAAGGATCACTACAATAAAGATTGCCCTAAACTTTGTGCATCCACGGCTGCGAACCCAAATCAAAGCCAAAATGAGTTTACCTTTCCCAAGCTCAATTTGATAGCAATTAGCACCACTCCTCAACCACCCCCTCCTGCCCATGTGGTTACCACTCAAGAGAAGTTGCAGTTGGTAGAGGAGCCAGCGGGCGTCCTCACCCCGTCCCAGAGAGCAGCTCTCGGTCTTAGTGTTCCAACACGTTCAACTACCCCACACATTCTCCCAACAATGGATACACTGCCTTCAACTGGTGCCAAGTTTTCACTCAGTGAGAAGCAAGAATATAAATCTTTGCTCTCCGATATTGATGAAGCCTTCATGGAAGCAATGGCTGATCTACAGTAGATCAAGGTACCAAAAAAGCCACTGGAAGAAAAAGAAAAGCCTACAACAAAGACAATCTTGAAGAACACTTTTCAACAAGTGTGCTCTATGACATGCTGCGGCTAGATGCGAGTTTTTGAAGTGACACCCTTACAATTATTCAATCACTTTACCCCTGAGCAGGTCCTAGTGGGAGGCACCTCCCAGTACAACCATCCGAGTCCTATATGATATCCCATCACGCTACTCCCTCACGGATTATAAAAACTGTTGTCTCACCGTGTCCGTCTGGGGGTTGCAATTTTTAGGAGTAATTGTGAATGGTGGATCTGGCATCAATATGATGCCTCAATTCACAATGATGGCTTTTGGCTTGTAGCCTACTCGACCTGTCCCCTTCACAGTCACATTGGCCCTGTGGGCATAGTGGAAAAGGTGCCTCTGCAGGTACAAGATTTCACTTTTAGTTTGGATTTTGTTGTGATTTGTCTTCCACAGGTGGAGGGCGGATTTCCCTTGCTCATCGGTAGACCATGGCTGCAACATACTAAAGCACTTCATGATTGGGGAAATGATGCCATGTGGATACATACTCCTGGCTCCTCGATGCAACCAATTCGCCTAGAAGGAGGCATGCATCCCGTCGTGCAACATAGTTCTTTGTCCCTAGAAACCAGCCTTGAATTGGAATAGCCTACTCCACCTGACGGGTCAGATGATGATCTGTTGGAGTGGTTGGATGCTAACAAATCTATGCCCTGTTTTGGAGTCTCGATTCACTCTTTACTTGAAGGTACACCTTCTTCCAATGTTTCCACAATAACTAAACCTAATGAGCCACCTGAGCTAGCTCAAAGGTTGAAGGTCACAAAAGCTACTCCTGATGCGCCCTTGGTGGAAGCCTTTGAATTTGGTGAGCCTATGAAGAATCATAGAAGCGAGAAGAAATCACCTCTACAAAAGTTCACCCCCCCTCAAACACCACCCCCAGTGGTGTCTGCTTCTCCGACTAGAACAAAGCTCTTCTCTGTGTCTAGCGATCTCCCTTCACAAAGACCGTCCTATTTGATGAATTCCTTGCTCATGGCACCTCCTCATGCTCTCCATCAACTGTTGCTCTCTGTAGCATCTCCTCTTTCAGCCACTGGACCATGGAATTCATATACAATGGAACACGAATACTTCTGGCTATACCTTGCATTATAGATGAATATATATTTTCTATCTGCCACCCCTCACATCCCTCTCACCCCATCTACCCCCTATCCCCTGCACCATGCCCCTCCCCCTCACACTCACTCGCCCCCCCCCCCTACACCCCCTCGCCCATGCCTGCTCACCCACACATCCTTTGATGAATTTTTTACTTCAGGTTCAGGTGAAACATTTACACAATAAGATGTTGTACTCAAACATGACAATTGACAAGTTGCTTCATCTATGTCAAGGAATACAACTCAACACAAGGCATCTTGTAAGTGATAAGTTTGTGGACTTTTTTTACAAGAAAGTGACTTTGCCATTAAAAAAATTTGTGTTTAGGAATTGTCAATGAACAAACAATGAAAGCTAAATCTAATGTGCTTGAGGCAAGGGGCGATGAACAAGAGCCATCACTTGTGGTTGGAGGTGAGGAAAATTGTTTCCCTATGTTAGTTGTTACTTTAGATTCCCCATGCGATAAATTTTCTTTACTATGTGTTGTGATTAGATGTGATTGAACAATGTACCCCACCACCATGTGAGGAGGAGTTTCAGATTCCACACATGTTGATCGATACCACAAATCTATACACAAATATTTATATACAATGATGAAACTTCAACTTTTAACAATTTTGCATCTTTTGGTGTTTGTTTTGTAGCTGAAGAGAGTGACTGGTAGCAGTAGATCCATTCAACCATAATGAACAAATCGGTTGATCCAAGCTACATAGTATTTTGTTGAGGATGAGCTCCACAACAAGAAGAACTTTTTGGATTTGAGGGGAGAGGACTTCCACACGGTGCAATGCAATCATTTTCCATCTTCTCACAAGCACGACTGCTAGAGGTATTGTGGAGGTTGGAGTGCCCGCTTGGAACTATCTTGATATACGTCAATTTCCCAAACTCTTCCTCCTTGCATGGGAGTACTTGGATGCATTCAAAAACCTTGTTGTGCTTGCACGGAGAGATCATGCATTCCAATTGTCTGTGGAAGCTTAAACAAATGGGTTTTTCTTGGACCATTCATTGATTGTCAGGTGCTCTACTCCATTTGGAAGTGAGTGTGGGCGCACGGTGAGTAACGTATCCTTGTTTGATTTATTGAAATGATGGCAGTGAATCAAATGTTGAATTTTTTGACTCAAATGTGTTTTTTTGTGATAGTGGCGTACTCTAGAAATGTTGGTGTATGGGAAGATTGTTAGTGTGAGAGTTGCTCGTGTTTACGACGGCGACGTTTTCTTTGACAACATAGATGAGAAACAGTGGATGCTTAAGGAAGATGGCACACCTTAGAGAGGTAACCAACAAAGTACCCTTCCATTGTGTCAGCTTATTTGTCACATCATGTTCCATATGTGCATTGGTACATCTTGCAGGGGCTATGGAAAGAAGCAACGAATTTCAAGAAATGGGGATAAGTGTTAGAGTTTAGGCATCTCAAGTGAACTGCCCAACAAAATTTACCGAGGTGTGTATATATGTGACCCCTTGCCCTCATTGTACATTGTATCGGTTATTCATTGCCAAGGTTGGTTGGTTCAAGTGAATCTCTCTCTCTCTCTCCAAAGCTTACCTAACTTCTGACTAGCCAAATAGACCCTAAACCTTGACTACATTGGTAAGCTATCAAAATTTCAACAGCATAACAGCGTGAAAATGCAAATTAAAAAAAATTCCATTCCTTGCTTTTGTGCACTAGCGCAATGCTCACGGGAAGAAGAAAATATATACCCAAGAAAAGTATGTCTTGGTATATCATTGTGCACACCAATCCAAAGCTCACCTAGCTTTCATCTAGCATTGTATATACAAAACCATGATTAAATTTAAAAACATGATTATGTTAACAAGCTATCAAAATTTTGACAGCATAACGGCATGAAAATGCAAACCAAAAAAAAAACCCCATTCCTTACTTGCTTCCGTGTAGCAGCTCATTTCTCATGGGAAGAAGAAAAAAAATACTCAAGAAAAATATATCCTGGCATATCACTATGCACACCAATCCAAAGCTCACCTAACTTTTGTCTACCATTGTATACATGAGACCATGGTTACATTTTCAAACATGATCAACACAAAAAAGAAAGATTACATTGACAAGCTATCAAAATTTTGGCAGCACAACGATGTCAAAATGCAAACAAAAAAGAATCTCCATTCCATACTTGCTTTCGTGCAGCAACCCAATGCTCATGAGAAGAAGAAAATACATATGCAAGAAAATATGTGTGGGTATATCACTTTGATGGATGCAAAGCTCTCACCTAACTTCTATCTATCATAATAAACATGAAATCATGATTGCATAGACAAACACAATTAACACCAAAAACATATCTTCAATCAAACCAAAAAAGTGGCACCCAAACACCATAGTCATATGTGGTCCCATACATATCATATTCTAGAAAACAGTATGGACTACACCAATGTAAATGTCAATCAAGGGCAATGACATCCGGGCTCCTGTTGTTACCAGTCGGTGTCCTTATCACTATTTGCATAAACTGCTGGAATAGCACTTACACATCGAGCCTTGTAGCGTGCAATATACTGTTGAAAGACCTGTGGATCACTATCCAAGTAGAGGTAGTGTCTAGACAACTCAGCACAGACATAGCCCAAGCCACACATCCAGAAATATCAACAACGGAGGTTTGTTCCGCAGTAAATGTCCGCACAAGCCAGTTGAAAATAAAAGAAACATGCGCATATTTACTTTGCATAACATAGTCTAACAAGACATAGTAGCATGCATATCTTCTTATCGAAAGAAGTCAAGGCTACGCTCAGCGGCACCTCTAAGAGAGTATCCTCCAATGTATTCTCCATTACCACGCTCCACCAGTATCCCGAATTTGGCATCGAATGAGTTTTTGTCCACGCACTCTCCATCTCATTGGTCGTAGATAGGACGTTGACCCTTATGATAAAACAATTTTGACAATAGTGTTTCCACCTACAAATTACAATTAGAGTGTGATCTAATTGAGGAAGCTTCACGAAAACTATGACCATGCTTTTTCAATCAGCAAATAGCTTTACTTACTCTCTCAATCTCAATGGTATTTCGCACATAACCATCGGGGATCAAAATAAGGATGGTATGCATCATTTTGAATCCCATCTCAATGGCATGGCCAGACACAATGCCAAAGTGATCAGTGGAGCTTAGGGTGATGTCCCACCCATTGTTTCCACATACTCAGAAGCTATTATGGCCACTTTCTTACTCAATTTTTGAGAGAATTAATTCCATGGAGGGACCTGCATATTATGCTTTGTAAATTTATTTAAAGTTCCTAAACTGTCATAGAGTAGAGGTGAAAAATAAATTAGAGCCATTCCCATTGAGCTTGTGAAGAATGCATACCTCATTCTCTAAAATTGCTCAAATTTAAAATTTGTTGCAAACAAAAGAGACGCCACTTCATTTGTCTTTTCCCCATCAACATTGGCTAAATGTAGAAAATCCAAGATCCTGCATACTATCAAACATTCACAACACACACCACATAGTCAATCTTTCTTCTCACATGTATTTACCATTTCTCATCATTGAGAGAAATTTTTTAAACATATGTCATGTTGCCAATAATATTCACAGCATAATATATGGAGGACACTGCATAATCTGAAAATGAAATATTTCATCAACACTTGTCGAGTAGATAGAAACTGACAGCTAGATATCTTTACAAGCAAGTTTACCTGTGGAAACTTGAGCATATTTTTTGTTCTTTTTTTGAAGAGGTTGCTTTCTTGGAAGCCGAGCCAATCTCCTCAATAACCTCTTCATTTCTTTCAAGAACGTTCTCTAAAGTAAACAAGAATATGTTTTTCTCACAACTATGAGCACTTTCGCAATTTTGTACTTTTTATTAATGCAAAAAAATGGCCTTTATATAAGTTCCCTTCATTGCGTGGATATGTGCCTCGAGCGTAATCTAGCCACCAAGGGAAATACTCAATTTTCCAATCAATTAAACCATGATCTCTCATCTATAGCGGATACATACACTCCTCATAAGACAGGTCCCTCCAACTTTCAACAAAAACTGGCATCTTCTCCAACAAAGTTTGATCGTAAAGCTGAATTATCCATCTACATAGATGTAAAGTGCATTTAACTTTCTTTGAGCTCCTTTAGCTAGTGATTTATTTATTATACAAACTCTAAGTGCAAAACAGAATCTCAACCATAAAGATATCAATTGTATTACCTGAATAAAACCTCAAAGATTCTATGAGCTCTGGGATTTCTTCATCCGACTCTTTTGTGTTGAGCTTACTCCAAATCTCCATAAAAGAATTATCAATGTGCTTCCTCAATTGATGATGAAACCATGCTTCAAAACCCTCCGGTAGTTCATCAACCATTTTCCCTTTGATCCTTAAGCACTCCTTCAAGATACTTTCCCAATATCATTTTTTACGCGAATACATTCTAAATTTCATGGCACTAATATAACGCTCAAAAGAAACATCATCTACACAACAATGCATCAAAGAGTGCAATACTTCTTTTTTCCTATAACAACCCATAAATGCATTGACTCATTTGATGATTTCATGTACATTTTTTGGCCACGGATTATTACCTCTTTGGTGATCTTTTAGAAGTCGCAAAGAATGGACCTTGTCTCTTGTAAGGCCCACCTGGTCCTTTTCTCTCACCCAATTGAAGTTAATAACAAAGAGGAGAACCCTTGGCCATTGGCGGGGTTGGCAATGGCCAACATCTATGTTGCATTTGCACCAAATGAGTTTCAAGCCTTGTCGACTTACTATTGAACATTTTAAAACAACAAAAGGGCAAATTAGATAGCATAGCATAGACAATACAGCCTTATATTAAACAAAAACAAAGCGCATCCAAGTTTGAAGGTGGTGATTGCCATCCCAAATGATAAATTTTTTTCCCCTAGAATCATCGCTAATTTCTTGCCAAATAGGCCCCTACTCTTCTTTGTCTAAATCGGAAACATAATGTTGATCATGGACAAGCTTCTGATATGACACAAGGAATGGAGCTCCAAGCACAATGTATCCAGACATCTAAACCTTTTCACTAAGCCCTCAGTGCCTAGACCCACTGCTCTAATGGTTTCATTTTCCATCAATCTGCAAAGAGAAATGCGAGGAGGTTCCCTACCTCTCTTTACAATAAACCCCTCTACAATCTCCTCAAATATGAAACCATGAACATCCTTATAGGATGATCGACAGGTTTAGCAACAATTGTTGTTACTTTAGACACGCTTTGGGCTACCTTGTAGCGCGGATAGTGTGCCGTGCTCTCTACAGTGGGTGCTCCTCAGTGCAATGTGCATGACAATCTCACTCAAAACAGACTAAAAACAAAGGAACAATAGATAACAATTGATCACATAGAGACACAACAGTAGACCAGAACATAGGACTCGACTATCTCAAAGATCCGATACAGACTCTCGCGTGGAAGCACATTCAGCTCCAGCTCAGAACTCACAGGTACAATGGGGGTGTCGAGGCTCATATGTTCAGGGATGGTGCAGACGTGTTGTGTGTATAGACTCGCTCCCCAGACGACGATGATAGACCATATATGAAGAAGATGACCATCTCAACCCAACAGATACTACTCACATGTACCACCATAAAGAGCCACCCATGGCTCATAAATGTCAACCATCTAAGTCTATCTCTAGACTGAGTGGAGGTGGTGACCTGGCCACGATGTCCACTAGACCACCGTCCGTATCCCTGCCACGTGTCACTGCCCAGCCCAAAGAGTCCGTCCAATGTGAACCAGACTAGACCAACTGTACTAACTGTGTGTCCTGTGAAAGTCACTGTAGCCTGCTCTACAGGTTGCCCACCACAAGACCGCTCACCGTCTCAGTGAGAGGAATACTAAAAAAACTATGGAAGAAAACCACTAGGTACTGCATCCGTACATCATTCGTGAAGCAGGTGCTACATGCCTCAAAAAGTGTAGATAAAAACACTACAGCACTGCTTGCAAACACCTTAAGCCTTTGAATAGGTAGGAACCCAGAATGATTGCATAGTCCAAGAATCCCAATTGGAAAAATAGAATGAGGCTCCACAGCCAGGAGATATGCTCGGTTTGAATCCAGCGCATCTTTATCTTCCATAACCATAGTGAGAGGAAAATGACCTGGCCCATGCTTCAGATGAACCTTGAAACACTTTCTGCACAACACTCTTCTCGAAAAGAGGGATGACCATAAGGTGGAGTAACACCACAAATAAAGTTAAGCTCCATCGTGATGGCAGAATGAAAAGCATTAACAGCAACAGGATGGCAACTAGGTGAATGCTTGAAAGCCACAAGAAAACAGCCAAAAGGCTCTTCATCTTGCTCGTCTACTGTGAAACACCAAAAGACTTGCTCCAAAAACTCCAAAAGCTAGCAGCCCTGGCAGAGCAGAGTGTACTGGTTTCTTTTTTTTGCATTTTTTTCTAGAGGGGAAGGGCTAGGTAGATAGTAGGTAGGGGTGAGGCCTAGGTAGGGGGACGGTGAGGGTGAGGCATAGGTAGGGGGAGGGTGAGGGGTAGGTAGGGGGCGAGGCCTAGGTAGGGTGAGGGCGAGGGGTAGGTAGGGGGAGGGCGAGGGAGAGGCCTAGTTAGGGTGAGGGCGAGGGGTAGGTAGGGTGTAGGTATGGGGAAAGTCCTAGGTAGGGGGAGGGCGAGGGGTAGATAGGGGGCGAGGCCTAGGTAGGCGGAGGGCGAGGGGGAGGCCTAGGTAGGCTGAGGGCGAGGGGTAGGTAGGGTAGGTAGGGGGCGAGGCCTAGGGAGGGGAAGGGCGAGGGCGAGGCCTAGGTAGGGTGAGGGTGAGGGGTAGGTAGGGGGGGAGGGCGAGGGGGGTGGCTAAGGGCGAGGGGGAGGGTGAGGCCTAGGTAGGGTGAGGGCGAGGGGTAGGTAGGGGGCGAGGCCTAGGTAGGGGGAGGGCGAGGGAGAGGCCTAGGTAGGGTGAGGGCGAGGGGTAGGTAGGAGGCGAGGCCTAGGTAGGGGGAGGGCGAGGGGAGGTGGGTAAGGGAGAGGGGGGGCTAGATAGGGGTGAGGGGTGGAAGGGGGTGGGTAGGGGCGAGGGGGAAGTGGGTAGGGGCGAGAGCAAGGAAAAGTCTTCTAAAACCAAGTAGCCAATATTAAATGTTACCTGTAGGTGTTGTTTGTGGGGCTCGATGTGGATTAATGCCTAGAGTCTCACGTGGTGCCTCAGCTGACAGGACGAGGTGGCTTCCATGCTTGGAGGGGCATAGGTACTATGAGGTTCTCTCCAACAATGTCCACTCTTGGGTCTCTGCTATGCTATGTATGATTTAAATGTGGTGGCAAAGAAGACGTGGTGCTATTGGTGCCCTTGTGGGCAATGCTTCCCTACAAAATTCTTTTAAGATGCAAGTCAAGTTACACATCTAAATAATTACATTTTATGGCATACATGATGAGGGGGCATGATCACATGTGTTGGTTGCATAGCCTTTGTTGCTCTTGGCCCGGGAGAGGGAGGTGGCATGTCACCTTTTATCGGGGTCATCCTCATCGCTCTAGGCCTGGAATTCAGAAGGAAGTTCACCATCACTAAAGCCTTGGAGAACGATCTTGAATCTCATCTTCACACAATTCCTCAAACTTTGACTCCATATCCTCCTCCTTCTTATCTAGGGCTAAAGGTTTCTACCCTGCAAATAGACACTTTAAGCTACACAATGCTTCAACAAGGGTTGTTTTTTAGCATACCAAACTAGTGGGACCAAACTCATGTCTTTGGCGAGCAATTTTTCATTTTTGTGTGTACTTGAATTGATCGCGCTCTTCCAAGGGAAATTTGTCCTTGGAAAAGTCTACAAATAAAGGACATGCTTCGTAAATATATTTTGGCCATAGTGCTATCCTTTGCTCCTCCATGTACATGCATGCAATGTGCTTCAAATTTAACCAGTCTTTGATAACTGGAACCATTTTCATTACCCTAGCTTCTTTGTCCAGCTATAATAGTTAACATCCATAGTTACAAAGACTTTGTAAATATATAGTTTCAGAAGACTTTGAAGACAACTGGCTGGAGAAAGACAAACTATACTTGTCAAGACATCTGTAAAGATTCCTCTTAGCAGTCAATGTTGTACCCTCTTTTTGTTTTTGATTGTTAGCCTTAAAACCTCCCTTCAACCTATCAACCTCCGTCTGGAAAAGTTTGCCATTGTGCATCTTTTGCCAACCCCTTATTGTGCTCTCCAAGGTTTTGTTTATCTCGAGGCAGCGAGAGTGTTGCAATTGTGCATAAAGTTTATTGGTCTTGATTATAAGCCTATTCTACTTCCAGGGGTGGGGTGGGGGGGGGGGCACTATATGTAAAACCTATATATTGTGTGCATTCAAGGACTATTTATAAAAGTCCTTAGCTGTGATTTTTTCACAAATAAAAGGGACCCTTTTCCTATTCAATCTGTATTTTTTTTTTTAAGATCATTTTTTCAACACCCTTTTGTATGTGAAAATGTGAAAAAATATAGAATAAAATAATCTCTATTGTTGAACCCACGTGATCGGAACTTTTAACTGTAGTGACCACCCCAAGTATTCCACCAAGTCTCTCTATGCAACCACCCTCGGCAGAGGGTTCCATTACCTTCAAAGAAAAAAGATAGTTTGTTTTTTATCATGCCATGCCTCCTTGTCCAATACATAAAGATAGACAATTGGACTCACTCAAAGCATTTTTAATCGTTGGATATTTTTATATGGGATCCGCACTTAAGAGAGCACTCAACACACTACTGCGATGGTCAGTAGGAAGATCTTCACATGCAAGGTAGTCGGTCACCATTGAGCCACTTTGGCCTTTTGCTCCAATTTACACCAATCAACAACTTGAAATGGATATGACATGGTACATATCATGACAATGTGGTTTACTTTGGCTCATTAGTTGGAAGAGCACTAACTTAAATCTTACCTCCACCAATCCTCTCCTAGTGAGGGATTGACTATTGCGACTGCCCTTTGCGTGTTCTTTCAGCTCTTCTTATCGGCACTGTAAAATGCATCGCGATACTCATTTGTGAACTTTTCTATTGTAAGCTCTTCTCGTCGGTTCAGCACCCCTTGTAGTTCCTTTGTGGATTTCGCCTTCAAAGACATGGAAATTCTCAAAAAAAAGAGAAGAGTGTCCTAATTTCCAACCTATTCAACAAAATCCTCAAAGAAAGTCCATCTTACTGGATACAAGAGTTGCGAGAGGACAATAATTGGCACAATTATACCAACGTCGATGCAAGCCACCATGCTTATTGGTCTCTACCTTGAGTTTTATGTGTAACCATCTTGGAGCCTCCTCCTCAAGTCCTTTTAGTATTGTGTCCATGCTAGATGTTCCCATGGCTATGTAGAAGTGCATACATATGTTTTGTCATTCATTCTAGCATTGATTGATGAGTAGAGAAAGTGTTAGCATATACCATGGTGTCAATTTAGTGGTGCACAATCTGGTCTCATTTATGGAATTGCTTACCTATTTAGTCTGGCTACAACAATTAGCACTTTGCCTTCATTTTCGCTTGTAACATTGAGGGGAGAAGCTTCCACATCGCAATGGTACTTGGGATCAATTTTGTGGGATAAACCAAAAGATTGTGGTTAGCAAAGAGCATATAAACAACACAAAAGGGCATAATAAATCTCTCAATACTCAATCTCCTCGTTCCATGCTCTCAAACGATGGTTTTCATCCCACGTGTACAACAATTTTCCACTTAAGTTTGTCCAACCAACATTCTAGAGCTGTTGCTAGAATTTTTTATTCAAGATAACCCATATATGGTCCCATGGATAGGTAACATCATTGCTCACATTGGTTGTCTCTCCTGTTGGCATCCTTAAGGACACCAAAAATCATGATCTATGTGAAACATATCCGTTTTGAGAGGACTCTAGTGCCAAATTGTTGACTTTGTTCAGAACTGGTCAAATTGCTGGGTGCGATAACAATCAACAGAGTGGCACAAGAGGTAAAGATTTCTCTCTTGAAACCTTTGATAGGAAAAACTTGTTGTTGGATGGAAAAAACAAGTTGAATGGTTTACAAGGCCAAACATGCAGTCACATACCTCCAAATGACGGGTAGTCTCATCGAGTAAATCCCACTTTCGAGTTGACTTCTCCATTATGGTAAAGAGACCATGCTCTTCATCACAATCCTCATCATAAATGCGTTCATCTCCATTGATGTCATCATTGGAGCCAAGTTTCAACTTCTCACAGTGTGCAAATTTGGGCATATATACTCTTGCAGGTAGTTCTTCCTCAGCCTCATCATCCGAAATTTAAGATGCTGGTTGTTCAAAGGTTTTTTTTTTTAGCTTTTCTCATTGAAAACCACTTCTTCTTTGTGACAGGCTCCTCCCAAGTGGGATCATCATCCTATAATATCTTCTTCTTGGGTAGTTGACTTCCTTGTATACCTGGCCTCTTTCTACCCTTCAACCAAACAAACAAGACACGTAAGTGGTATGTAATTCTTACCTCACTCAAATATCCAGATTAAATACCTCAGTTTGGTTTTGTTGCATGTCATCTTTCGTCTCTCTCTCTCTCAACTTGATATGCAGATTTTGCACCCGATCGAGTTGACACTTTTGTTGTCCCCATAGGTGTGTCTTCTTTGGATTTACTTTTAGCTACATTGCTACGTTGCATGAAAGATTGCAATTTTTGTAGAAAAGCATGGAGCCACAATGAGATAATTGCAAATGAAAATAAAGATCTCAAGGATTTTGTATCCATTTGAGACCCTAAACTGCTGTCTACATTCTCTCTACGCTGCGATGGAACAAGTTCATCAAAGAAAAGTTTTCAACAAAGATCACCAAAAAAGACAAATTCAAAGGATTTTATCGATGTGATCACGATCGTGTGATCACATTAATAATGCAAGTAACTACACATAAAAAATATGTGATCATGTTAATTGTTAACGTGATCTTGATGGTGACTTGCGAAAACCAATAGACTTGGTCAGCCCATCGAGTTTTTGCATTTTCCCTACGGGCCTGTCAGGCTTCATAGTTTTTGTGATGGATGTTGGAATTAGGGTTGCAGGAAAACACACACATCTTGGAGAAGACGAAGGAAGCTCATTGTAAGATGCATTGTCTTTACCACCAAGGCCCCGTGGATCACAATCTTCTCATACTACAATGGGGATATCTTGGGAGACATGATGTGCCGCCTGCCATTCGTCCAAGGAGCGTTCATAAGTTGCATGTACATGTTACAATATGGATGGAGGAATACCACCAAAAAATCAACCCTTACCAGAGATAGAGACTACACATCTCAAATCAATGATTGAGCAGATGCCAACAACAATCTTACACACTCTTATTGATGGTATTGAAACTTCTCACTTAGCTAGTATAGTCATTAGGAAGAGAATGGGGTCTAGGAGGGCCATTTTATTTGTCACTTTTAGGAAGTCAAACCTTTAGTATTAAGAAATTAATCAAAGTTCAGCTTTTAAATTCAAACAAGAAAAAAGGCTAGTTTATTTAAATTCAAAATTTCCCCCCAAAATAGAATCTAAAATCTAGCCGATAAAACCATATCGTGTAGCATATCTATGGAAATACCTTGATGCATAGATTGCATATCTATGAGATCATATGTGGGAGTTATGGAAGGCCGTAAATCATAAAATTATCCACCTCCTTTTTTTTTGGGGGGGGGGGGGGGAAGTGCATCCTTTGACCACTCTTACACATCTCTTACACACCCACCATTCTTGTACACATGGCATACACCTATTTGTCCAAATGTTAATCACCTCCATAAGCTCATGGCAAATAAAGAGGCCCTGCTAGACCCCATTCTCTTCCTAATGTGCACAACAATTTACATCCCTACAACATAATGCTAGATTTTACTCGCATAAATAAACCTTGCATTGGCATTATTGATTGGGACATGATTCTTAAAACACCAAACAAGTGCATATCAAACAATTTTTTATATAATGCAGCTCAATCGGACTTTGGAATTTTGGAGGCAAAGGAAGCAGGGGAACGAGAGCTTGCAAAGTGGCCGTGAATTGCTCTAGAAATATATGATCCACAATGCACAGATGCCTACTCAAAAGCTAGCAAAATTTATGCATTAGGTTTTCTAATATAATTTTGGAGTGTAGCTAGGAAAGTCTATTTCCTAGAAGAAGTATTTTACCACCACGATCAAGATGCCATGAGGGCTATTCAGATAAAAGTGGACGGTTGGATGAAGTTAAGAGAGTGCGAAGCTAGGAGAAACGCATTAGATATTTTGTTATTCTTCAGAGAGCATTCAAAGACAGACCTTAATCTTGTCTAGCGACCGCTTATTGAAATTGCACCATCTTTTCACCCGGCTTGAACATTTTGTACTTTGGTATTGACTTGTTGTTTGTGTATTTTATTTGCATTGAAGTCTATGTTTTGGGTGGTTCACCTCTCTTGAAGTATATTTGGATTAGCTATCTTTAGTCAATTGTCTTGTGGTACAATTGGATCAATTGTGATATTGATTTTGCATCAATTGCAGAATATTTGATTAAACTACCTTTAGTCAATTGTGGTATCTTTGAGAGTGCTGAATTGAGAGAACAAATGTTTGTCAAAGATATTTGATATTTTTCTGTATGTCCATTGCAATTCTAAGATATTATGGTTGATGAAGAGCAATATGTAATGTGCTCTAGAAAGAAAGAAATGCTTTTAATGGCGTATAATGTGCATACCGTCCAAAAGAGCCCGTTCCAATCCTTGCACCTTCCACTAGGGCTTTGTGGCGAGTGCCGATTAGATGTGCGCACTTGGCATTCAATATAGTGCTCCTGATTGTGCTAGTGCCGTTGGCATCTGATCGACCACCTACGGCCGCTTGTGCATCTTGGGCCATTTTCAATCGCTTGGGTAAGGAGGCTTGGTCTTGAGATTTCACCCGCTTCATCTTTACCTTATGCTCCTCCCATTTGTTTATCCCACATCTCTATTTTTTCCATATCGCAAGTGGGAGGAAGATCTTATTTTAAGTCTTTGCAGCACACTTTTATATTGCTTTAGAACTATCCTAATCTTGTGGTGGGGGTTGAATTCTCTATCCTTGTAGGAATCAACAACTCATACTGGCCTTCGGCTTGCAATTTGTGCTTTGTATTCTCCCACATAGCAATGGTGAGATCTTTAATGAAGACGTCACTTTCATTAATTTCTTGTATGCAACCATCTGCACATGAAGATATTGCCAATTTACATTCTTTTTGAATGGCACGCATAATAATTTTCTTTTTTCTTTGGCATCATTTTTGCACCAAAAAAAACAATATATTATATACAGTTTCATGGGTTCAGTGGCACTCTCATATTAGTTCAGACAAACCATAACCGTGAAAATTATACTAATACAGATTGATAACCATAACCAAGTCTTCAAAAAATTGTGCAAGATTATATTAATACAAACTGATAACCATTTTCACTTTAAAATTCTATGTTTAAGCGTGCAAATGCATTAAAAGCAAGTAACTTTCAATAAAACCATCTAGATCAAAAATACAGGTTAAAAATCCAAAACATTTCAAAATTTTATGAAAAATTGTGATAGACCATAAGACATGAGTTCATATTTTGCATGTTGCACTCTCACACTAGTTCAGACAAACCATAACCATGACTTACAGACTTCAAAAAATTGTGCAAGATTATAATACAGATTGATAACCATTTTCACTTTAAAATGCTATGTTTAATCATGCAAAATTCATTAAAAACAGATAACTCTTAAAAGACCATCCAAATCAAACGGTACAGGTTAAAAACCCAAAATATTGTGATAGACCATAAGACGTGAGTTCATGCATGTTACCACTTCAACAAACAATGTTACAATAAAAGACATGTGCATCATAATGTACACATTGACAATCTCATTTTAGCTCATTTTAAAAAGTTAATAATGTATAATTCCATAACAAAACCTTGAAAATCTGATGCAATTTTAACAAACCACTCATAAAATGAATAGAATGTTTTGCAGTTTAAAAAGATTAAATAGAACATCTTACATGCAAAATGTGTGCATATACCTTTTTAAATTGAAAGTATATTAGCTATTTGTAGACATAGAAAAATAACAGTGTGAATTTTAGGGAAACTATAACATTTGGTTTTGCAAAGATGTTATTCATTAAGGAGACATTGTTGAGGTTGTATAATAGTGATATCATATGTTATAATTTTTATGACTTCTATAAATGTAGCATTTAAAATAGCAACGATGATGAATAAAACTTTCTTTTTGAATATGATTAGATAGTATACATTTTTACAAGAACACTTAAAAACAACAATTACGGACATTTCAAACATTTGTATATGAAATACTCTTCACGGCCACATTACCGACCAAGTATTTCATATACTTAATAATTTTAAAAAATGAACTGTACATGCACATACAAATTATATGGCGTTCATATGGCCGGGTTAACGACCTGAACGCCACATTTATGCAAAAGAAAAAGCTTCTAACAAAGAAACTATATAGCCGTGTTATTGATTGAGTGCTGCCCAAATCTAAAGAGCAGTAATGGTTTGCATATGGGTATCATATGACCGCATTACCAATTAATCCCCATTTTCTTGGCAAGGGGAAGAGAAGTTGTCTCACCATAAGGATACTAATATTGCTGCGTTATCCATGTAGTACCCAAACATTGAGCCAATACTTACCACAAGGACACCATATTCCCCACGTAACTACGGTGATGCCCCCGTGGTAAGCACTATTTTGTAGAATAGCTTACACACACACACACACACACACACACACACACACACACACACATTGTGTGGTAAGGTACCTTATGACTTCCGTGCAATATGAAAAAAAGCATGCTACCACACACACCGCGCGCGCACACACACACACACACACACACACACACACACACACCACCCACACACACACACACACACACACACACACACATGGATCATGTGGTTAGGTACTCTGCTACTATCGTGCACTATGACGTAGAGTATGCTCTGACATGACCCCCTCTCTCCTCTCGACGTACCTACGAAGGAGGTCATTTCTCTCTCTCTCTCTCTCTCTCTCTCTCTCTCTCTCTCTCTCTCTCTCTCTCTCTCTCTCTCTCATAGTGGCTCAACAAATAACACCCAATGGGCCCGCTTGGGGCCCTCTATATATTTAGTTGCAGGCCCGCTGGGCTTTAGGGTTTCCTCGATGGGCCCGTAGGGAAAAAATAAAAGCCTGGCAGGCTTCTTGTGGATTTCTAGGTTGTCCTCAGTTGGCTTGTTTGTGATCATATTAAGTGTGATAATGTAAATATGTTAATAACACCTTGTGATCACATATAAATTTAGGTAATTATGTAAATAATAAATCCCTGAAAAGAGCAATGGAAAAGTTACAAACCCTTGTAAGTGAGGCACTGACCTCACTTGGCACAAAGGTAGGTCCTTGATGGATTCAGATGGAGGTCGTTAAACAACTATCCATAGGAAGAGAATGGGGTGTAGGAGGGCCTCTTTATTTGCCATGAGCTTATGGAGGTGATTAACATTTTGACAAATAGGTGTACACCATGTGTGCAAGAATGGTGGGTGTGTAAGAGTGGTCAAAGTATGCACTTTTCCCCCCAAAAAGGAGGTGGACAATTTTATGATTTCGGCCTCCCATAAGTCCCACATATGATCTCCGATTTGAGCGGAGATCATAGATTTGCAATCTATGCATCGAGCTCTTTCCGTAGATATGCTACATGATATGGTTTTACCTGCTAGATTTTAAATTCCATTTTGGGGGGAAACTTTGAATTCAAATAAACTAGCCATTTTGCATGTTTGCATTCAAAAGCTATCCTTTGATAACTTTCTTAACACTAAAGGTTTGACTTCCTTAAACTGCCAAATAAAGAGGTCCTCCTAGACCCCATTCTCTTCCTAATGTCAGTCTGTGTTGTTGCCCAAGACAACGGCAAGTGTTGATCAACGATAGGTTGAACTATACATGCTTCTTTGAGAATTATTTCCTTTAGTGAAAAGTTAAAGGTAATTTTGGATATTCATTTGCACATTCATTAATTTCTTAGTATTGATAAAGAAGTACCAAGATGTTCATCCGACCTTAATCATAAGATCAAGGATTGGGTGCACAAATTTAGAGGAGAGGCATGTGTCCGAGGAGAAGAGTCTATGATTATTGATTCAAAACACAGTCTCATGTCCCCGGTAGTCATTTCCCAGGTCAATCACAACGACATGAAGATAGGTGTTTTGTATTTAAGATGTCAACCACTGGCCTAGGCTCAAGGCTGGAATTAGTGAATTAGTCAATCAAATGCAATGCTCAGAGGTGGGAGACCTAAACAAATCCCGGGTTTGTTTTGGCTATGTGTGATGAGCAAAAGGTTGGACAACCATGGCTGGCCACGTCTATGATCTCAAGTAGGAAAAAGTTCAAGAACTTGCAATTGAATCCCTCTTTTGTTTGCTTTGTTTTGAAAGGCAATTTGTGTTGTGTTTTTGTGGGAAGGATGCAGAGTGGACGACTGTTAAACCCATAAGTTAGGAGTCTTTATTTTGCAATAAAGTGTTTTGTAGCCTTTTAGATTATTTTGAGTTTTGTTGTAAGGGTAAAAGGACATATACCTCTTCAAATCAGGATACAATGTTATCATGGGGATTGTATCGTTTGAACATGAATGGAATGAAGGAGAAGAAGAGGATTTTACCATTGCTTGATGGTGTTCATTCTGTTTGCTTTGTCTTCAATTTTCACTCACGCAGCACTATGTGCAAGATAGGTTTTTCAGATGTAGGGATTAGAGAGGTGTTTGCTCTCCACTGATGTTCTCATAGTCAAGTGTTGCTAGTAGGAGATCAAGGGGAGTGGTTCATGCTCACACGCTTAGTACAGTAGGGATACCCTCTGATGAGAAAATTTTTGGCCTCGAAGGAGGTTGTTTACATGGCCTACAATTACCCATGTGAGGAGAGGAGCTTTTAGACACTAAATTTGCTAATGTCTATGGCATGTTTTTAGTGGGCTGTGATGCCAATTTTCACCGGTGTGAGAAATCCCAAAAGGTGTTTTAGTGTGCATCGAGAGCATTGATCACCTGGCAAAAGACAGTGTCTTTTTGGGTTGGTGATGCTCCGCTCCCTCACCTGATTGTTCACGTGGAGAGAGCTTTCATTCGATCCCTCCAGGGATGCCCGTTCACTACTTGGAGTGCTAGGTTGGCTTGGACTTGTCACCAAATAGTAGACTACTCCCCTCCTCCAAGTCATTAGCAGGAAACTATTTCACTAGAGCTTGACACGGTTATCTCTTGTTGGAAAGGCTATTGTGGCAAACCAAGTGCTCTTGGACACCATGCGATACATCACTTTTTGTTAGATTTTCTTGATTTCTTGCATCATCCAACTAGAGATGCATATTAGGAACTCTCTTTGGATAGGGAGAGACACATAGTTGGATCGGGCCAAAGTCTCTTGGAAAATCATCACCTTAACTTGCTTTCAGGGAGGACTGGGGATCATCGATCGAACATGGCATAGTAGAGACCTCCTTGGGAAGCTAAGGAATTTTTTTGGAGGATTGTGAGTCCTGCATAGGTGTGAGCAATCCTTTAGGGTGTTTTAATATACATCAAGAGCATTGAGATTTTTGGGTTGGTGATGCTCCCACGTCTGATTGGTTTCCTAGAGAGGGTTTTTGTTGAATCCCTCCAGGGATGCCAATCCACTACTTGGGCTACCACGTTGGTTTGCACTTGTCACCAAAGTAGCAAACTACTCCCCTCCTCCTAGCCATCATGAGAAAGCTATTGCATTGGAGCTTAGCACAATTATCTTTTGCTCGGAGCAAGGCTGTTTTGGCCAACCAGGTGCTCTTGGCCACCACGTGGTACATCAGTTTCTTTAGATTTTTTGATTTCTTGCATCAACCAACTACAAAGGTTGATCATGAACTTTCTTTGGACAAGGAGAGACATGCAATTGACTCGGGCCAACAAACTCTCTTAGTAGGTCATCACCCTACCTTGCTTCAGCTAGCTACAGAGTTTGATCAATGAAATTTCTTTGGACAAGGAGAGACATGCAATTGGCTCGGGCAAACTCTCTTAGTAGGTCATCACCCTACCTTGCTCTTATGGTATCATAGATCCAACACGATAGAGTAGAGCCCTCCTTGGGAAGCTCATTGTCAGAGGTTTTCTTTTAGGTGAGGAGACCTAGAAGAAGCTTTTGTTGCACCTGATTAGAGGGTTGTCCCACAGACGGATGGCCATTGGAGTCCATCCACTCACTAGATTTTCATAGAGATGCATCGAATGGGCTTGAGCAAGAGATGGGAGGACAATCTTGTGTTTAGCTTGTTTTGGTCTTGGGAGAAGCTGAGGGGGGGACTTGAGTAGAACTAGCCTAGTGTCCCACTTTTCCATCTAGAGGAGTTTTGTCTACCTTGCTCAAGTAAGGATACTACTGCTTGTATGCCTTGTGGAAGAACTCATAGGCCATAAGACTCTCTTTAAATTCCCCCTAATTATAGAGTGAAAGTATCCATAGATCACAAGAAACCCTAGCAACATTCTCTTGCCTATAAAAGTTCTTGTTTGTAATATATATATATATATATATATATATATATATATGCATATTGTAAAAGACTAATTCATGATCAATTTTTCCATTCATCTCTTGCCTCACTTAGGTTAGCTCCATTGTTTCAGTGATCGTGTGTATTATGGTTCTCATTATAAATACAAATCACATTTACGCCCTCAGTCTCCAACAAGTGTTATTAATAATTGGTATGTCCTTATCATACTAATTTGTTAAGATGTCAATTGTACCCTTATGATTGGAAGTATTTTATATATTAATAATATTAGTTGGAGTAATAAGCTTAAGAGTTCTATGCCCAAACTTAGCGCCTAGATTATAGGAAAAGGCAACAATCTTGACTTGTCGATCTCACACAGCTTTGTGGAGGCCAAATCAGCTCATGCCATCACCAATGGATTTGTCACCTTGGTTTTCTAAATTAATCGTTGAGGGTTCCAATTTGTAAAGAATTTGTGGCTTTTGTAGAAGGAAATTGGTGCAAGGCCCCATTCTCCTACTATATAAGTGACTGGTCCAATGCCTCTGGATCCAAATTTGCACCTACAATGCAAGATCATAGAATAGATTGAAAATATGAGTTGTGGGTGTGGTCTACAAAAATATCTTTGTAGTAAATTGTTTTTACAAGTATATTTTCTAAGTCCATATACCCTTATTCACAAAGTTTTTGTTTCTTAAGCATTGAGTAACTAGAACCTCTTGGCCTCTTAAGGCTACATCAACTAGTATAGAATCTCCCATTTCATGAGCATGAATCCCAAGATTTGTGCCTCTAGATATGAATTTGTGTATAAAACAGAGATCAAATAACACCGAAGGATCCATACCCTATGTGGTGCCTACTACATGGCATGTATATGGTGCTTATCTAGATCTTGTGTGGTGTACATCTCTCAAGTACCTTTCCAAATGCATAGCATAAGGGTACTACTTATGGTTAGCCTTTTGTTCCTAGAGAAAGAACTAAGGACGCTTGAAGAGTTTCACTTTTTGCATGCTTTTGGGGACGTGTATGATAAGAGTGGCCTTGCTACCCAAATTTGAACCATCAATTGTTTTTATAATATTGTTCTTAGCAATGTGCCCTCTTTTAGATGATCCAAAATATAGGCAATGGCATAGGTAGGGATTTACATGATAAACAAAGATTCCCCTATAAATGGTAAAAGCATTCTTGTCCTGGGTTGGGGTGCTATCTCAGGGGGTCTACTATTAAGAACCCCCCATACAACTTGCATCTCCAAGGTCTAAAAAAATTCCTCTGTTGAAATATTTAAATGAATAGATTGACCCCTCTTTTTTAAGAATTAACACAAAATGGATTAAGAGTCCCCCTCTTGTTAATGTATCTCTTTCGAATTGCTTAAAATTTCAAAATAAAATCCTTTCCTCCTGCATTCATGAGTCATGTGGTACATTAACATGATTATATAGTGGAGCTCGCAAGAGGTGCTATAAACATTACATTCTACCCATGGAAACTCTTTTGACCTTTGTCAAAGATGCTACAGACGAAATCTATGGTGTGTGTGTGTGTGTGTGTGTGTGTGTGTGTGTGTGTGTGTGTGTGTGTGTGTGTGTGTGTGTGTGTGTGTGTGTGTGTGTGTGTGTGTGTGTGTGTGTGTGTGTGAGAGAGAGAGAGAGAGAGAGAGAGAGAGAGAGAGAGAGGTTTGTTTTAGATTTTTCCTTTTGTAATACTTCCTTTCATCTTTCTGCTATATCGGTTGATTGGTATACTGGTCATATTGTCCATGTCGAGAAAAACCAGCAAAATGTAAAGACCAGGAGTTTTATACTTAGAAATGGGACAAAGGTAATTCTATAAGAGTCATGCTGAGAGCCAGTAATCATATCCACCCAGCCAAACCATCCACTGCTTCGAGATGTAATAAGTTAGCAGAATTCCATTATACAATCGTTAATAACAACTATATCTGCTAATGTATAGAGCATCAACCAAGAAGCCTTATGCGCTATATCAAAGAAGAATACTTATCGGACATATCATTTAATCATAACAAACCTGTCAAGACCAGAGTCCCTCATCCAAACCGTAAGCAGAACCATGCCATAAGTACATCAAAACACATTTAGAAATGTCCATAAGTTCCCAATTACCAAACAAAGAAGTATTACTTTCAAAACTTAGCCCATTAAGCCAAAGAACTCCACATGAGAAGAAGAAGAAGAAGCCAGAGAATGGACCTCCAAAGCTTGTTTCTTTTCTTTTCCTTTAGCCATAATGTCACACACTCAGAGTACAATCTCTCAACAACTCTTCCTCACCACAACGACTACCAACAAAGTATACAAGAGCCTGCTAAGTGAGGAAAACCCTCACCTTTATATAGGATTGACAGATCAAGCGGAGAATAAACTATTGTTGAATGCAACTACGTCGTTCATCCTCGGACAGACATTAGTTGGAAGACGTTTTGCCATAAATGGGGCCATGTGTAATGCCAGCAGACGACCTCCAGAATAGGGTGGAATCCACAACTTGCATATCCAACTTTATTGCGCATACATCTGCAAGCAAGTGAAATTTCCCATTTTGACCTTAACTCTACTGAGCCATAAGATAATGCTACTCATAGTGAGGCCAACATAACAAAAAATGACCTACATGTGTGGTCATGAGAAAAGAAAAAAGAAAAAAAGAAAAAGGAACATGCCGACTGGTCAAAGAAATAAAACCATGTAATTGTGAGTTAAGCAAACCTATAAAATAGGAAAAATTTCCCACATCCAGACGTGTGTGTGTGTGTGTGTGTGTGTGTGTGTGTGTGTGTGTGTGTGTGAGAGAGAGAGAGAGAGAGAGAGAGAGAGAGAGAGAGAGAGAGAGAGAGAGAGAGATCACTACCTTTGTTGTGCTCTTCCAATAGAGTCAATGGCTTCCTCTAAAAACTTGGCATGGTCTCTTGCTAAATCAGCATGATGATAACATCACTACTAATAGTGGAGACTAGGATAGGCAGCTTCTTGCCATACACAATCTCAAAAGGATCTTGATTTGTGGCATAATATTGAGGTGTGTTATTATAGGAAATGTGTAGCATAGAGAGATGTTGGTCCCAATTAGCAGTGTTCAAATTTTTGTAGGATCTAAGAAGGTCCATTTTGGTGCTATTGGTCGATTTTACTTATGGTCATTGCTTTCTAGATGAAAGGCATAAGTAAAGTCCATTAAAGAGTCTTAAGTTTTTAGTAAGTGCACTCCTGTAGCCTACCTTGAATCGCCTTTTTCTCTTCTTCAGCAAATTGTTTTTTGTCAGATAACGTTTTAATTTCATTCTTGAGTGTTGCTATATCCTTTTGTTGAGTAGTCATAATTCTAGCATAGTTCAAGTTGTGCTCAATAGCCACTCCAACATCTTAGATCTGAGTTCAACCATCTCATGCTTAGCCTTCTCCATCTCATTCTTTGTCTTTTGGAGTTATGTTTGAAGGGATACTATTGCTAAGCTAGTAGTCTTTTGATGGTCTTCAACCAGCTTCCCCATGGTGTTGACTATTGTGTTCCACCCAGACAAAAGCGGCCACCTCGGTTAGAAAGAATGACTTTGGGAAAGCCTTGGTAGGCAAAAATGGTCTTAAGAAATAGCTTAGGAGCCCAAGTTGGATATAAGGTCTTCTTACAAGGTGAAAAGTACTCATAAAACAGTCAACTATGGTCTAGATCATGTCATTTTGAGAGGAAGTGGTGAATTTAATGAAAATTTGTTCCTAGGGACCACTAGGTATTGGGGATTTGGGGGGGGGGGGTTAAAAGACCTAATATTTACCATGTTTTCTTTTCACTCTTTACATGTCAAACATTCCACACAAAAAAAAAACTACATCATGCTTCATTCTAACCAAAAGAAACGATCTTTATATGCGAAAAGAATGGATCGAGTTCCTAGAAGACCTGTGTAGAGTGGGACATGCATTTCATCCATTCCACTTCTCTAAATGGTGTTGTGATGCATAAATTTTGTTGAAAGTAAAGAAAACCATTTGCCAATGTGTAATTCTCCAAGGAAAACCATTATTTTGATGCATATCAAACCATGCACATGCAAAGCTAGGATCTTTAGAATAGGTATCATGCATGGAATTCAATGATTGTACTTTATCATTATTAAGATGTAATTGAAATAAAAATGCAAGGGTTTCAACTCAAGGAATCTGCTACTTCGTTAGGTGTTCTCATCTGATATTGAATCATAGGGTGAAAGTTTTGAATAAACTTGGCCCATTTAATGTTGTGAATTGAGATGCTAGACTAGGTCAATAGATGCTTGATAACTAGTTGGTCAAATTTGATTAACACTTTGGATTCCATGAGATAGTGTTTCCAAATGTCTAGGGCATGTACTATGGCCAACAATTCTTTGTCATATGTTTTTTTTTTTCTTAAGGTTTCAATTTTCCACTTTTGAAGGCTAGTCACGGCTCCTATGCTTGAACCATTGGCATCGGCGAAAACCATGAAGAGTGGTTGTGGAAACCCAACTAACTATCTTCTTATATGCCACCACAACGTATGGCTAGAACTTATACAAAAAAACTTGATGAAGGAGGATTGCTAATTGTTGCTTCTTGCATAGAAGCTCCACGTTTATCACAACATGATGCTCCAACAACCCTTGACTAGAAACCTCTCATTCAATCAAGGCCCTTGGCCTCTTAAGGGTGCTAGCAATCAAACACACAAAACAAGCAACCTATACTTGAAGAGACAAGGGACCCCATTCTTGTTGGATTTTTAGTGTAGGCTTTTGTGCATCGTGGTCATCATCCCTATTGGCTATTGAGCGTAGGCTTTTCTGCATCATGGAATCTTTGTCTTGTGATATTGGTTTGCTTGTAAGATTTTTAGGTATGCTAGTTGGCATACTAGATTTGTGGATTAGCATACATGATATGCTAATTAGCATAATGGGATGGTTAGCTAGTATAGTGGATATTTAGTGGATATTTAGTAAGCATACTGGGATGGCTAGTGAGTACATTGGATATGCTTGTAGGAATATTTGGTATGCTAGTTAGATATGTGGATTAGCATATTCGATATGCTAATTAACATACTAGATATGCTAATTAGCATATTGGGTTATTGGTTAGTACACTAGATTTTCTTGTAAGATTATCAAGTATGCTAGTTAGCATACTACATCTGCGGATTAGCATGTAGGATATGCTAATTAGCATAATTGTCAGAATATTTGGTATGCTAGTTAGCATAATGGGTTGGATCATTAGTACATTGGTTATGCTAATTAGCATATTGGATGTGTAAATTAGCATAGTAGATGTGCTAATTAGCATACTAGATATGCTAATCAGCATGTCAGGCTCGTTAGCTAGTACACTGGATCTACTTGTTAGAATATTAAGTATGCTAGTTAGCATACTCAATATGGTAATGCATATATTGGGTATGCTAATTAGCATACCTGATCTATGGATTAGGATGATGGATATACTGATTAACAAACTGGATATGCTAATGGGTTGGTTAGCTAGTACACTGGATTTGCTTGTAAGAATATTGGGTATGCTAATTAGAAAATTGGGTATGCTAGGTAGCATATTGCATATGCTAATTAACAACCTCGGGCGTTGGTTAGCATGTTGCACATTAACTGGCTCATTAGAAAACTAGGCATGCCATTCTTATTATAATATTTATACAATATTCTAATATTTGTAAATACTTTTAGTCATACAATATTCTAATGCTTGTAAATAAACTATAATGCTACCTTGGGTGCTGACACTACCATTTTGGTAAAAAAGGTATCAAACCGTAGAATCTTTAATGAAGGCTCATCATCTTTGAATAATTACCAGATGTGAAGGTAATAATACCTCCATTTGAGACAAGTATATACACTAATTCAAGAGAGGATCTTTAATATAACTTGGCAAGGTGTCTTTGTGATATTTTAAAATCTGACATCCAAAAGTAATAGGGAATATTTTCATTTTGGCTAATGCCTTTCATGGTGGGTTTGCTTCACTCTTTGGATGATGGCATATTCGTTGGCCCATTGGACATAACTTTGAGGTCAAAAGGTGGCCGTTGAGACCTCTGTTGAATATGGTAACAATATCGAATGTTACTATCAAGCTCTTGATTTCAAAAATGTAGATGGGGGTATCTTGTACCAAACTCTAATACTATATTTAATGCACATGCAGAATTCTCCTTTAATGGTGATTTCTATCACTCTAAATAAGACTTTAGGTCTAAAACCGATCACTTACTATTGATTATGGTAACGATATGGAATGCTCTCTCGTGTTTTTGATATGAAAATAAATAATATAGATGGGGATATCTGTTTGTTCTTTTGTTGAACCGCAAAATTGTGTCGTTTGACTACTAGCAAATGAACATTCTTAGTTGTTGGTAAATAAATGCATGCTAGTTAATGAGCAAAAATTAACAAAAACACTCCAACATCTCAGTTAAAGAAGGAATGGAGTGCACTAGCTACCTCCGACTGGAAAAAATTTACATTTGGGTAACACATGCTAATAATGGGTAGAAAGAGTTTATACTAACTTAAGTTAAGAATAAATCTTGTGTATTCTTTTCCTACAAGCATCCAAATGCTTGCAGTATAGAACGCCTAGCCTTGTTGAACGTCTAGCATACTATATTAAAACGACCAATCAATGAGAGAAAAGGATTGCTTGGTCTCTTCTAATATCTACAAGTGATTCACATGTTTAAAGAAGCTTCCATGCTCGTTAGGTTAGTTTGAAGCCCGTTTGAAGGGAAATACTATGGATTCTAGCTCTTCAGAGAACAAAGCTTTATACGATAACCTTGGGTTATTTTACCTTTTTTTAAATCAAAGATTTGATCACTTGAGGTTAGCCAAAAGCTTGAATGAAATTTCAACAATATGCTAGGGCTTGAAGAATGTTGGTCTCGAAGCATAACATTTCAGATACACCACAATTGATAGCCGTGCCTATCTAATGTTGGTATGCTTGTAGTAAGAGATGTTGCAAATGCATATTTGTAATTTACACCCCTTGAAAAGAGCATAGGGTGCCCTCAATGCAACTACATACATTTTCAATCATAAGCAAAAATTGCTTGAAGCACAAACACTCTAGACTTTGCCGATATACCCATGCGTGCAAAGAGTAATAATCAATACACTTTTTGAAGTGTAATGATTCCCAAAAGATGGCATGTGCATCGGACCACAAGCGTCACTATGGACAAGTTGCAATTTGTCAATAGCCTGGATAGAACCATCCTTAGGGAACTCACTAGAGCATCGCAGTTATCTTGCTCCCTTGCCCTTTTTGCGGGTATGTAAAAGTTCTAGCACGCATTGTCTATGCTCTGGTAAGGTCTTTATCACAAAGGATAGGGTCGCCATTCAAACTGTATAATATCATCCTCTTTGGCATGAAAACCGTCCTCTCTCTCTCTCTCTCTCTCTCTCTCTCTCTCTCTCTCTCCAAATGCATAACTAAGAACAGGGCTCTTATCCTACATTTCTAGAGAGAGAGAGAGAGAGAGAGAGAGAGAGAGAGCTTTTTACCGTCTATGTGAGACCGAAGTCGGCCTACGAGACAAATCAAGTATACATGTGTGCATGTCTTCTGTCTATCGGAAAAGACAAAATAGTTCAATTCAAACTATACATGTATGCATGTCTTTTGTCTATCGGAAAAGACAAAATAGTTCAGACTCGTACAAAATAAAAGAGAGAAGGACGTCTAGTGGGTGATGAAATCTATGGGGATGGGTGGAGCACTAGTACTAGGGATATGTGCATGTCTATATGCTGAGGGTAGTACAACCATGCAAATGCATCAATCTAGCTAGCTCAATCCTCTGCTAATGGGGGGGTGTAAAATGTAGTACATGGGAGGGTCGGGAGCGGCCGTGGTGAACGCCTCTGGATGAGCCATCATCTAGGCTCATCTCTCCTTGACAACTTGATGTGCTCGAGTCCGGATCTCCTCGATCTGTCTGCGGTGGAGTCGTGGGGCCTGGACTCTCGTAGCCCGTGGGCATCGTCGGGCTCGGCTCACCTCAGCCTGCTGAAGGGTCACTCCCCTCTGGGGGTCTTGGAGTGGATGGGGTGTAGCTCTCTAAAAGAAATCTGTAAGCTGTCCTTGCCCCCCCCTCCCCCCCCAATAGGGTCTCTATAGGTGGCTGTAAAAGTGTGTCCATGTGTCTCTATATCTCTACCAAGTAGCGCCCCAATTGTCTCTAATCTCGAGAGTGCATGATATCTCGGAAGATAGGTTTCCCTCTAAATAGGGGCTCGTATCGGCCTCTGATATCGGCATAAGTTGTGCATCTGCAAACCAAATGCTCCTCGCTCTCCACTTCGTCTCTATATACTCTACACACTCTCTCCTCCATAGGAATGTCATAAGCTCACCCCACCTTGATCTCTAGTATGTGTGATGACACTCTAAGCTGACCAATTGCCACTAGTGAGCTCTGTGGCATGTAGGTGTTCATATAGCATGGTCATTGTATGAACCCATCCTCCAATATGGTAAGAAAATGGTCTCTATAGTGTGACATTTTCCGCTGGAGGGGGGATGTGATCCAAGTCTGTCTGATATAGAGCTTCCACACACACACACACACACACACACACACACACACACACACACACACACACACACACACACACACACACACACACACACACACACACAAAAGAAGAAGAAGAAGAAGAAGAAGAAGAGAGTTTTAATGTTGTAGGAAACTATCCCAAGAGACCTTAAAGATCTAGCCGACGAGGAGTTGAACGAGAGAGAGAGAGAGAGAGAGAGAGAGAGAGAGAGAGAGAGAGAGAGAGAGAGAGAGAGAGAGAGAGAGAGAGAGAGAGAGAGAAATGAAATTAAATGTTATATTAACGTCTTCAAAAGGCCAAAATGACCTATGAGACCAAACTGTTATAAAATGGTGAATCTAATACCATGTATGGGTACAAAAGAACTAGAACAAAGATGCTACTACTAGAATCCATCCTTATTTGCACTCTGGATGACGAGAGAGTATGGCTCGAATCCTCTCCTGTAGTCTCCTTTGATGTTATGTAGCCCCTCTCCTCAATCGTGGCCGTCTAGATTTTCGTAGCTCCAGTGCTCGATCGATGAGAGTGCCGTAGTGGTCGATTGAGTGTGGGTTGAGAGCTCTCCAGTATAGAGCCACAATCCCCCAAATCAACACTATGGGCACCCCCATCTCCTGCAGTCTGCGCATCAATCGAGCTATCGGTACCATGTCAAATGCTTTGCGAAAATCCACAAAGCTACAATAAATCCGTCTCCCATGTGACTTACCCTCCTCAATGATGACTCTAAGTGTCAGAATATGATGAAGAGTGGAGAAACCCCTCTTGAAACCGGCTTGGCCCTTTGCTCGTACACCCTCACCCTCTGCTCAATTACTCAACTGCTGCTCAAGAGTGGATGCATACAACCGTACCAATGTGTGCCCAATCATAATAGTGCGGCAATTCCAAGGCTTTGTAGGATCACCTACTTTGAAGATAGGCACAATAGTAGACAACCTCCAAGTCTCAGGTAGCCCGTCACACATGGCACGATTGAACATTGCAAGAACCTCTACCAGCATATCTCTAGCATGTGTAAAGTGCTCTGCTACTAGACCATCATGATCATATGCCCTGCTGGTCCTCATCCTGTCAATGGATCTCTTTACCATCTGAGTGGTAAAGAAGGTGCTGATAATTGGGCATGGCTCTGTAGAATCTGAAAGGGGGTCCTGTCCAGGAACCGTATATAATGATGAGGCATATTGGCCCCACACATCAAGAGAAGTAATCACTGGAGGAGGGGAGTGCTCATGAAAGAATCTCCATGCCTCTCTTGAGTCTGTACTCAACAACAACTCATACAAGTCATGCTCCATCTGGGCCAAGTAAGCTCGTTTCTTCCGTCACAAAAGGTGCCGGGAAGCAATCCGAGATTTTTTGTAAGTGATGACTCCTAAAATAAGATCCCTCTGAAGCTGGGCTCTCATCTCTCTGCACTCCTCATCATACCAACTATCTGGGGCATGCTCCCAGAATATTGCCTCTGACCCGGCTGAGTCTGTGGGTATGCCTCTGATGCTGCACCATGCAATGTCTCAGTCAGTAAAGTGGTGCATTCCTCCACTGAGAGGCCAGGACTAGCTATCCATAGACGGTTATAGATCTCCTCTATATAAACCGAGTCAGTCTCTGATGTAAATGTATAACGGGTATGTGACCTGCCTCCTGATGTTTGGGCTGTACTATACTGAAATGAAACAGACAATGTCAAAAGCGCATGATCCACTACTACGCCCATCGGTCTGGCTCCCACTATGAAATCCTAAATACAAGGAATAAAGATTGTCGGCCGTTCCATAACATAGTCCACTGTACTGGCCTCGTGTCTGTGTGCAACCGGCTGCTCCAAGAAATCGATGTAAGCCATTAAGTATGGCTAACCCATGTGTAGTCATCATCTCCGTGAGGTATCTCCCATACTCCGTCTGCTCTCTGCCATGTGAGCATCTGTCAAGCCCCAACTCACCCACATCCAGCTCACTAAGCATCTCATTTGAAGTGTCGTAGAAGACTGTGTGAGAGTTGCTCGTTCGGGCATTGAAGTCCCCTAAGAGGATGATATCACCATCCCTAGAAAACTCCCATATATCATCATCTAGTATAGAGAAAGGCGACTTTCCTTTGGATGCAGCATATACTAACGTACTAGGAAGGAAGTAACATATGGCAATGTATAGAAATCGACCTGTGTCAGTTCTCACCCTCACCCACATGTATCTAGCATGATCATCCCTCCGTACAATATGTAGTAGTGGTTGTAACTCCTCCCTAAATAGCACTGCTGCTACTCCTGAACCTCTACTCCCATGCTCAGATCTCGCGACTGTCCTGTGGGCTGTCTCCCATTTGTATTCCACCAGATGTGACATAAGCTGTCCAGGGGCCTGATGAGTCTTTGAGAAGAAAACAATGTCCTTGTCTCTGAAACTGTCCTCAAAGGCACAAACGTCCAACCTCATAGATCCATTACAGTTCCAAGTAGCCATCTTCAATGTGGTCCCATAGGTCTCACACTGTCATGTAAAGCGCTGCTCTACAATCACCACCCGACCATCTCTATAAAAGGCCATCTTTCCCTTCTCCCTTGCCGCTGCAATCTCTGACATTACCTCTCTCATATGTCCAAGCTGTGAGAGAGCGAGATCATCACCGAGGAAAATACCTGTCTTCTTGAGAGTAGGTCTCTTTCTCAAGAATCCTTCTTCTCTTCCAAGGAGGGAAAGCGTAGTATGAGAGCTCTCCCTTTTGAAGATTCTGAAGGGACATCACTCTGCTTGCCCACTCTCCATGCCTTTGTGTGTGAAGACTTGTCCATCCCCATCATGGATATGAAGCTTGTGACCTCTTTTTCCACATTGTTTATGTCCTTGAGGCCGGTTACCCTCACGTGTAGAGCACACATCCTCCTTCTTTGTTCCTCTTCGAGGGTCGTGTAAATAAAAGTGAGTGTATAAGGAGCTTCCTTACCTTTCCCTTTCTTAGCAACCTCAATCCATTTTTCGGCCTCCTCTACTTTCTTTTGTGCTACGGAGATGACCGCGGCCCATGACTTCTTCCCCTCACCTTCCTTGATAACCCATATTTCTTCTCTCATGGTATTCAATTCTTCCATCATGGATGGTTGAATTTCGCCTTCTTCAAGCCGCCCACTTTCTCCTCGAGCGAAGCGATCCTCCTACACATGCCATCTCTTTCTTCAATCCATCTTTGAAGAATAGTGCTCATCTCCTTCCTTCACTCTTCCACTTCGTTTCTCCATTCTCTCATTTCCTCCTCTATTGCCGACATCCTCTTCTTGTCTGCATGAAAGAGGCTTTGTGGGCAACCGGCGAAGGATGCGTCTTCTTACATGTGGGGGAAACTTCTTTGATGCTTCCCATGAGTCAGTGAGAGAGAGAAGAAGAAGAAGAGGAGAGAGAAACAAAATGAAATGAAATGTTTTTCAGGGTTTCTTGCTGTTTTTTAGGGTTTTGTCACTGTTTTTTGCTGTTTTTTAGGGGTGTTTTTTTTGTTTTTTTAAAGGTTTCACAAGCGTTCTTGCTTTTTTTAAGGGTTTCTTGTATTTTTTTTGTTGTTTTAGAGTCTCTCTCTCTCTCTCTCTCTCTCTCTCTCTCTCTCTCTCTCTCTCTCTCTCTCTCTCTCTCTCTGTGCCTTGCATTCGAGCAGCAAGGATTTTCAAGGATTTTTAGGAATTTTTAAAGAATCTGCACACAAAATTTCAAAAACAAAAAACCCTAAAGAAATCCAAAAATTCAGATAGCATATTTTTTCAGCAGATGTATGCTTGATGCGGGAGACAATGTATGCATAGTGTGGATGCATATGTGCGCTTAGTGACTCCTTTCCGGATAGCGATTAAGCATGAGGAAGCTGAATGATAAAGCCGACCCCCTAGAAGATGCCATTCAAAAGTGCAAAGAGGAAATGACGGAGACCATTACCAAGATGAACCGCAATCTATTAGGCACAATAAAAATGCTCGAAGGACGCGTGTTGATCCAAGAAAGCAAGATAAATGCATTGGAAGATCGAGTGACGACTCAGGATGAAGAGATTGCGTCACTCAAGAAAGATCTCGCCAAAGCACGATCAAGAAACACAATGGAAGAGGGCGAATTGCAACCCTCAGTAATCGAAGAAATCGACACGATCAAGGAGCAAGTACAGGCCATGAAAGAGAGAGAAGAGCAACACAAAGAGATGACAACATCTTGGGTGGATGTTCTTACAAAAACTCAACAAAAGGCGGATGAAGCCGAGAAATGGATCAAGGTGGCCAAGAAAGGAAAATGCAAGGAGATAACATCCACGTCCATACCCACTATCATTAATTAGACACTAGAGGAGGAGCAAACAAGACATGTGCGCGCTTTACATGTGAGAATTTGCGGTCTTAAAGACAAAGGCAATGTGGACGAAGAGGTAAAAGAACTCATGGCCTTGATGGGGGTTCATGAGCCGACGCACACAAGAGCCTGAAGAGTGGGCAACATAAAGAAAAATCGAAGCAATGGGGAAACCTCAAAAGAAAGGGCACTCATCCTCCATTTTTCCTCCATGGAAACGAAGAAGTCCTTGAAGAAAAGGCCGAATCTTAAACAGACGGGCATCTTTCTCAGGGATGATCTTACCCTCTCGCAGATCGCTCATATGCAAAAAGTAATGCCGGAGATTAGTGAAGGAGTACGAGCGGAAGTGTGACGCGAGAGAGAGTGCGAGAAGAAGAGCACGACGATATGGTGAACTCGCTCTACTGTAATGTGTAGAGCATAGTGAGTTCTTATTAGGTTTTTACAAAAGAATATGTGTACATACCTGGCGGCCCGCCCACTTACCTGGGCGACCATATTGGGCTTTATACCCCAACAACCTCCCACTTAAAGTCCAATGTGGTACTTTAAGTGTGAGAGAAGCTACTATACAAGCTAATATACAAGAGATGTAGAGAAGTGATATACTACCCTACACCTAACTGCTTGCGAAAATGCGCAAAGCTCTCTGAGGGAAGTCCTTTTGTAAGTAGATCAGCAGGATTTTTTGTGGTGTGAACTTTGACAAGCTGAAGTTGCTTATCCTCGAGCATTTCCCTGATGAAATGATACTTCACATCCACATGCTTTGTCTTTGAGTGATAAACTGGATTGCGAGCCAATTGTATAGCACTTTGACTATCACAATATAACACAGGCATCTCTTCTTTGATTCCCAAATCTGTTACTAGTGGATTAAGCCAAATTGATTCTTTGCATGCCTCTGATGCTGCAACATATTCAGCCTCTGTAGTAGACTGAGTAACACAATCTTGTAATCTAGAACGCCATGATACTGCTCCACCAGCCAATGTAAAGACATACCCTGATGTAGACCTTCGGTTGTTTAAGTCACCTGCATATTCTGAGTCTGTAAAACCCTTTACACTTAGCTCCTGACTCCCATAGCATATACGCATACTCTTTGTAGCTTTCAGGTATCTCAATATTCCTTTCACTGCCTCCCAATGTTTCTTGCCTGGGTTTGACATGTATCAACTTACTACTCCCACTGCAAATGCAATGTCTGGGCGAGTAGCAATCATTGCATACATCAAACTACCTACTGCAGACGCATATGGAATCTTATCCATTTCAGCCTGTTCTTCCTCAGACACAGGACAATCTTGTTTGCTAAGTTTCACATATGGTGGCAATGGAACACTCAGTGCCTTTCCCTTCTCCATATTGAAACGTTGCAAAACCTTGTCAATATACTCTGTTTGAGATAACCAAATCAACTTCTTTGATCTGTCTCTCTCAATGCGCATACCAAGTATATGACTTGCCTCACCCATGTCTTTCATGTCAAACGATTTTGCCATCTTTGACTTCAAAGCTGAAATTTCTTCCAAGTGCTTGCCAGCAATCAACATGTCATCCACATACAAAATAAGTATCAGCCAACTACCATCCTTAGCCTTCTTTGTATATAGACAGTGATCTAACTCACTACGTTTGTAGCCTTGAGAAAGCATAAACTTGTGGAATTTATGGTACCATGCCCTCGGTGATTGTTTTAAGCCATAAAGACTCTTTAACAACTGGCATACCCAATCTTCCTTGCCTTTCTCAACAAACCCTTCTGGCTGCTGCATGTAAATTTCCACATCTAAATCACCATGCAAGAACGTTGTCTTGACATCCATTTGGTGCAACACCAAATCTAATATGGCAACCAATGCAAGAAAGCATCTCAATGTAGTCATCTTGACCACCGAAGAGAAGACTTCATCAAAGTCAATGCCTTGTTCTTGCTTAAAGCCCTTGGCAACAAGCCTTGCTTTGTACTTTGGCTGACTATCATGAGCGGTGATCTTATACCTGTAAACCCATTTACAAGGTAGAGCCTTTTTGCCCTGTGGTAATTTAACTAGCTTCCATGTCTTGTTTTTATGCAGAGCTGTCATCTCTGACTGCATGGCCAATTGCCAATTCCCGGAGTCCTTCATTTGCACTGCTTCCTTGTAACATGAAGGCTCATTACAATCAGTCAACATGACATAGTTCATAGATGGAACAAACCTATCAGGAGGTCGCGTGACACGTCCAGATCTACGCACAATAGGTGGCTCATACTCAATCACAACCTGTGGTTCCACTCTATCCTGTCCTTGCTCCTCTTGAGCCCTGACATTTTGTCTTGCACGTGCAGGTCCATCTTCTTGGAAGACAACTCTTCTAATCTCCTCAACCCTCTCTGGTTTAGAATGATATTTGGATTCATTACAGTGAACATCATTGCTGCGGACAACCTTTCTGGATTCGGGATCCCAAAGTCTGTACCCCATCTCACCAGAATTACCATTGCCTAGAAAGATGCACTTTCTACTCTTTGGCTCAAGTTTGTTCCTAAATTCCTTTGGAACGTGAGTATATGCCTCACAGCCAAAGACTCTGAGATGCTTGTATGAGGGCATTGTGCCTGACCATACCATCTCTGGCACTGAATCTTTCTGCAAAACCTTGCTAGGAGATCTATTTACAAGATGAACAGTTGTTGATACTGCTTCAGCCCAAAACCCATTTGGCAGTTGTGCATTAGACAACATACTTCTGACCTTCTCTTGTATGGTCCTATTCATCCTCTCAGCAACACCATTTTGAGGAGGATTGTAAGGAGCAGTAAGTTCATGTTTTATACATTTTGACTCACAAAAGTCCTGAAAGGCCTTTGAAACATACTCTCCACCATTGTCAGTGCGTAAGCATTTAAGCTTCTTGCCACTCTGATTCTCCACAAGTGTCACAAACGTTTTCAAAACACTAAACGCTTCATCCTTGTGCTTGAGAAAGTAAACCCATACTTTTCTTGACTAATCATCTATAAATGTCATAAAGTAAGAAGCTCCCCCTAGAGATAGGTTAGGCATAGGTCCACACAAATCACTATGAACAAGTGCCAACTGTGTATCTCTTCTACTGCTTCTATGCTTATGTGGCTGCTGTGTTTGCTTACCATACAGACAATGTTCACAGAATTCAAAATCATTAAATGAAAAGCCAGGCAAATAACCAGAACGAGACAAGACTTCCATTCCCTTCTTGGACATATGTCCTAACCGGCTATGCCACAAAGAAACGTTCGGCTGCTCGGTTACATTGATTACATTTTTAGAGACATTTGATACATAAATCATGTAAAGTCCTCCAGACTTTACTCCATGTGCTACTGTCATAGAACCCTTGGATATCTTCCACATGTTCTGTCCAAAAGTGGTGACGTAGCCAGCATCATCAAGTAAACCTGTGCTGATCAAGCTCTTTGTAATTGCGGGAACATGTCTCACATTCTTCAGCGTGAAAGAAGAGCCATTCTGAAACTTCAATTGAACATCTCCAACACCTAAGATCTCACATGTCTGCCCATTGCCTAGCCGAACATGATCTTTAGTGGTCACATAAGAGGTAAACCACTCCTTGTTTGGAGACACATGAAGTGATGCCCCTGAGTCTATAATCCAGTCACTCAATACATTTCCATCAGATGCTGTAAGAAGAGCTGAGTCCATTGTATTCTTCAAGAAGTAGATGTCTCCTGACACTAGACTGTCATCCTCTGCAACAGTGTTTGTCACATTTATTTCTTGAATCTTCACTGAGGACTTGTTCTTCTCACCATGGTCTTCTCTTTGCCTTTTTCTGCTTTCCATTCTCTGCAGTCTCTTTTCATGTGACCCTTCTTGCCACTATGGTAGCATTCTATGTCACTCTTGCCTTTAGCACTGCGGGACTTGCTACGAGACTGATTTCTCTTTCCACCTTTGTACTTTTATTTGGTCCTTCCCCTGACAACTAAGGCTGTTCCTTTGCCTTTGTCCATTATCTTTCTATTGGTTTCTTCAGTAAGCAAACTTCCTTCTACACCTGCTATGTTCAAACCATCTGGAGGTGCAGAATTACTCAAAGCTGTGCGAAAAGTGTCCCAACGTTCCGACAATGTGATCAACAGGAGCATAGCTCTAACAGGTTCATCAAACTTGACACCTTGAGCTGACAATTGACTATAGATTGTGTTGAATTCATTCAGATGATTGGACATAGGTGTCCCTTCTTTCATCTTCAAGTCAACAAGCTTCTTAAGCCAGTATACCTGTGAAGCTGCACTCTGCTTCTCATAAAGATCACTCAGCTTTAACCATGCTCGATAAGCCGAAATCTCGTCTGCTACATTGAAGTAAACGCTTTCTGCCAAAGTCAACATAATGGTAGAAAGTGCCAATTCATCCATTTCGCTTCATTCATCTTCGTCCATATCTTTTGATTTTATCCCCTTGAGCTTTATAGGTTTTATCTGCTTCTTTTGTACCAACACGTGCCAAATCTGCTTCTTCCACAATGGGAAATTGGTTCCATCCAGCTTCGTGATATTGTAAAGAGCAGTGTCCTGTGATCCAGCCATAGCTACGCTTCACAGTAGTTTACTTTCCTGGGAAAAATTCGACAGAGTTTCCCCTGTAAACTGACCTCTAAACCAATATCAACCTGTCAAATGAACCAAGAAAGCTTCAGATTCTGCAGAAATTTTGGCAAAGTCTCCTTTGTAAAATGGCTCTAGTGTACTAAAAACAGACCAAAAAACAGCTCAAAAAACCACCGTCTCTCTAACACTGTAAGCTGTGGGTAAACCTGTCGTGCACCTGTACTGTCTCTGACTGTCCTGTCACTGTCCTGTAAGCATAGACTGCGACAATGCCTCAACGGCAGTAAAGCAAAGATGCAATCCCAACTGTCTAACTCACACTCAATACATCCTAGCTGCCTATCTAAGGGTGCTCGAGGGATCGCTCCAAGACCTGTATCACCGAAAGGATCTCAACATTCGAGAATCCCCCAGCTCAATAAAACCTCACTCGACCCTCAACAAAGGCTGCAGTAAATCTGACAGTACATAGACTTCCCACAAAGTCATACATCCACAAATTTCCCATTGTATGTTGTAACCGCTGCGGCGGTTGTTTGCTGCGTGACTCACAACCAGCAAACCCTCAACAGACATACATCATCTCTGACAATATATCCCATGTGGAAGTACCTGCAATGTCAGGATGAAATCTGGAATATCAAGCAGCAAACACAAGCTACCTGATGAACTAGTGGATGTCGCCTACAGTCTGTGTGTAGATGCGCCCGTGTCGTATGTGACACGCCTCCAAGAACTGCGAGCCGTCCTTCGATGTGTAGACATCCACAAATCAACACTCTGGGAGTGTCGATATCCTCAGCACCTGCAGTCGTAGGCCGAAAACCCCAAATTTGCAGAGTCGGATCTGCACCTGCTGAGACCAAGTAGTCGAAAATGGCCTACGCAAAACTTTGTCGAAGCCGAACGGTGACCGAGATGACCTCAGAATGAAATTCTGAGCACACCGAGTCCTACGGGCTCGCCCACAAGATTTGGGGCCGTGTCTTTGCCTATCGAATTTCACCCCAATCTGAGCTGGTGACTCTAGCCTCCTACAGTGCTGCCCCGAGCCTCGATCTGAGCTCTGATACCAGTTGAAGGAGTACGAGCGGAAGTGCGACGCGAGAGAGAGTGCGAGAAGAAGAGCACGACGATATGGTGAACTCGCTCTACTGTAATGTGTAGAGCATAGTGAGTTCTTATTAGGTTTTTACAAAAGAATATGTGTACATACCTGGCGGCCTGCCCACTTACCTGGGCGACCATATTGGGCTTTATACCCCAACAATTAGAGCGGCAAGGGGAAAAGGCAAGAATGCCTTTTATCGAGATGGAAGAGCGGTAATACTGGAGCGACGCTCCACATAACGGTGCGAGACTTATGGGACCACACTCAAAGTGGTTGCTTGTAACTGTAATGGATCTATGCGTCTTCATGTGGGTGCTTTTGAGGATAGTTTTACTGGAAGAGACATCATCTTTTACTCTGAGACACACCAGGCCCTTGGGCAATCCATGCCTCACATCAGTGGATACAGATGGGAGACAACTTACAGACAGGAGACACACTCAGAGCACAGAGGACAGGTCTCGGGGGGAGTGGCAGTGTTATTTACAGAGGATTTGCAGCCATTGATACATATAGCCCGCAGGGATGAGCAGGCTAGGTACATGTGGGTGAGATTGAAAGCAAATACATGCAGATATCTCTACATTGCTATTTGCTACTTTCCCCTAAGTACGCCAGTCTATGCATCACCCAGAGGACAATCCCCCTTTTCTATTTTGGATGATGACATATGGGAGTTCTCTAGAGATGGTGACATTATCATTCTAGGGGACTTCAATGCTAGGAGCAGGCTAGGTACATGTGGGTGAGATTGAAAGCAAATACATGCAGATATCTCTACATTGCTATTTGCTACTTTCCCCTAAGTACGTCAGTCTATGCATCACCCAGAGGACAATCCCCCTTTTCTATTTTGGATGATGACATATGGGAGTTCTCTAGAGATGGTGACATTATCATTCTAGGGGACTTCAATGCTAGGACTACCCATCACCAGACAGTGTTTTATGATACTTCAGAGGAGATGCTGAGAGAGCTAGATGTTGTAGAGATGGGCCCGATGTGGAATATACCGAGTATGGGCGACACCTGGACTGGCCATCTTGAATGGCCTACAGGTTTTTCCTGCTACGAGAGGTTTCACATGCTTCCCACACAGACATGGAGCCAACACAGTGGACTATGTCATGGCACAACCGAATCTCATCTCTAGTATCCAGGATCTCACAGTTGGGCCCAGACCGGTTAGGGTGGCAGTGGATCATGCTCTTGTGTCGATGACCATCTCCTTCCAGTTCAGTGTAGCACACACGCCACGGGTAGTAGCCCCTACTCACTACACCTTCACGTGGGAGACGGATTCTATATAGATAATGGGATCTACAGACGCCTATGCACTAAGGAACCAGGGCGGCCTCTGGAGGAGCTTACTACTATACTGACACAGACATTACATGATGCAGCAGAGGCATACCCACACACCCAACCTGAGCAGAGACGCCGATCAGGGAGCATGCCTTAGAACAACTAGTACGATGAGGAGTGCCGCCAGACTAGAGCTAGACTTCAGAGGGAGGTGCTTTTGGGGGACGTCACTCACAGACAGTGACAGATTGACTTCCGACACCTGGTGCGGCGAAAGAAGAGGGCATTTTTGGCTCAACTAGAGCAGGATCTATACCAACTATTCTTGCGTCAGGACTCGCATGAGGCGTGGCGGCTCTTTCATGAGCAGTCCCCCCCCCCCCCCATTGTTACCTCCACAGAGACATGGGGTCAATACGCATCATCTTTGTACACAGTACTTGGACAGCCACCTCTTCCCGACCCCCCCGATCCATGCCCACACACATGTGTTTTTTTCACCGCTGAGATGGTGAAGAAAGCCATTGATAGGATGAGGACTAGGAGAGTATATGGTCATAATGGCCTGGTGGCTGAGCATTTCATGCATACCAAAGACCTACTAGCAGAGCTTCTAGCAGTTAGGTTTAACCGTGCCATGTGTGAGGGCTTACCGGACACTTGGAGCCTATCTACGATTGTACCTATCTTCAAGTCAGAAGACCCCATGGAGCCTGGGAATTATCGCACTATCATGATTGGACACACACTAGCACGGTTGTATGCATCTATTCTTGAGCGGCACTTGAGTAGATGGACAAAGAGGGAAGTAATGTGTGCAGCTGGGCAGGCAAGGTTCAGGAGAGGCTTCTCTACTCTTGACCATATCTTGACACTCAAGGCCATCATCGAGGAGGGCAGATCTCATGGGAGACGGATCTATTGTAGCTTTGTGGACTTCCGCAAAGCCTTTGACACAATACCCAGAGCTAAATTGATGCGCAGATTACAGGAGATGGCAGTACCCACAGAGCTCATTTGGGGGATCATGGCATTGTACAGATCAATAGTAGGGCATGTATGCACCCCTCAGGGACTATCTACACCGGTTCACTCCACTATTGAGGTGAAGCAGGGTTGCTCGCTCTCTCCTACTCTATTCGGTATGTATGTGGATGAGGTTTCTGACTACATTGAGAGCAATGGTGATAGAGGTGCACAGCTAGCAAGGACATGGATTCCACTTTTGTTATATGATGATGATATTGTGTTGATCTCCGAATCTCCGAAGGGGATGCAACGTCACTTGGATGCTTTGCATAGGTTTGCCCACGAAAGTGGATTGTCTGTCAACCTTGGTAAAACCAAGGTTAAGGTGTTTAATACCACCCCACAGTGGATCAGGAGGTCAACATCTACATACACTTACGGCCAGGAGATTGGGGAGTACACAGATGCTTATACTTACCTTGGAGTGGTTTTTAGCGGGCCTGCATTCTCACTCAGGAGAGTAGCAGAGACCAGATTGACTAGAGTCCATGCAACATTGGGTAGATTAGAGAGGATGTGTTCGCAGGTTCGGTTTCAAGAGCCTCACACGAAGCTCTGGCTCTTTGACACTTTGGTGGCTTCTGCATTGCTCTATGGAGCTGAGATATGGGGACCTTAACTGGATCACCACGAGAGGTCGGATCGCACTGATGGATGGGGGAACATGGAGAAACCTCTCGTCTCTATGATCTCGCAGCTCATTAGAGCCAAGGCATAAGTACCACGTGCCATTATCCGAGCAGAGCTAGCGCCCCCCCCACTAGTGGTTGAGGCGCTCACCAGATCAATCTCCTTCATACACCGCACATGGGAACTTCCTAGAGACAGATATGCTCGCATTGATGGCACGTGGTACTTATGCCTTGGCTCTAATGAGCTGCGAGATCAGTCTCCTTCATACACCGCACATGGGAACTTCCTAGAGATAGATATGCTCGCATTGCACTTGAGTCCTCTTGACAGTTAGCCATGCACGGAGATAAAACCTTTTTTTTTTTTTTAACACCCCTAAAAAACAGCAACAAACAATGGCAAAACCCTAAAAACAGCAAGAAACCCTGAAAAACAGTGACGAACCCTAAAAATTGTGAGACCCATGAGAGAGAGAGAGAGAGAGAGAGAGAGAGAGAGAGAGAGAGAGAGAGAGAGAACTACCCATTTCACAACTGGAAACAATTAATACACAATTACTACATGCCTACAAAGGGCATAGGCCAAAGGGACAAAATGTAGGGTATAATGACTGTAGACATGAAAGGGGCTGTCCAACTTATTAAAAGTAACTACCTCCTTTTCAAAGTGGGCATAAGTAAAATGTTAAAGTTATTTCATGGTATTCCTCATAAGTTGACTCTTAATGGTGAATTACTGGGACAATATAATTTTTTTGGGTGGTGAGTTTTGTCATTTTTGTATTGGCTGGTTTTTGTTAAGAATCAGCTTATTCCGAGCTACGGTCATTCTGATCATCCTTACGACATAGTTGCTTGAGGCAAACATGATCTGTTATGGTCATAAAGCTTGTATGATGGTCTATTAAGGGCTTGAAGGCTCCCAGCTATATTTCAGTGTGAAACACTTAACAGATTAAAATGATCCAAATTAGGTTTATAAAGTCCCTTCCACTAAGCTCTGCAGCAAGAGGAGTATCAGTGTAGGGGACAATGAATGATATAAGCTACATATGGACACAGCACGATGTAAGCTCACCCTGCCTTTGCAGTGATTTACAGAGCGTCCAGTTCATAGCTTTGAGCACCTTTATGTGAGTCCTGCATTGTCGAATCTCAATGATGATGATTGGGATGTAGTTTGAGGCTTTGAATTTTCGAGGGGACCACCTTGAGAAGGCAGGAACCTGTCCAACGAGCTTCCACAGTTGGGGCTTGGATGGCTGAGCTGATGCACCTAATTCTGATAAAGTAAAAATTTCTGAACACCGACACTTTCAACGGCGTGCTGATGAGTGTGGAAGTCCTGTCCATGTAGGTAAAGAGCACTCTGCATCTCTGTAAGCCTGGAAACCTGTTTAAATGCCACACAATATAACAGAACTTTTGATATCCACAAGGTTCCACAATGCAACAGCATGCCGGCAGCCAAAACATGGGCAAACTACGCAAAATGATTCAATTGATGCACAAACAAGCAAGGCTTGAACCACCAAAAGGTACGGTAACGGGCACTTACAGCACGTTGAAACGCAAAAAGCTCTTCCCTTCCAGAGAGGAGGGACTGAATGCTTCTCTTTTCTTCCTGACTACTTGCAACAGGGGCTACACTTCCTGAAAGAGTGACATCTCTCCTGAGGCGCGTGTTCTCAGCTTCTGTTTCAAACTGCAGACTGATCAAAGCTAAAATAGATCAAAGATAAATCTCATTGGCTGTCACTATGTCACAACTCGTCCACCCATTCACTAGAACAGTCTCCTTTGGAAGATTCATCAACTCTCTTGCCCACAAGCTTTTGTCACAAGCATGAAACACATATCTCACTTACCTTTCCAAATCAACCAAGAAACCCTCCTCTGAACCAAGGAAAAGCTCATCAATAGAGGTTTCCGCGGTGCATATCATCTGCCTCCGATGATTGTAAAGTTCATCAACGAGAGTAATAAATCTCCGAGCCTGTTATACAAGTCACAGAACAAGAGTTTAATTACAAGCCTAGCCACAAGCACCCTGCCCATGCCATAACACATAATCTACTTGCCTTATCACGATTGCGCATGCTCATCACAGGAATCCCAGTAATAAAGACTGTGTGGAAATTGCGAGCTACTGCTAAGTAGTCTGCAGCTCCAACCTACATAGCATCAAACAAACATTCCTCAGGAATCCCCAAATATATGGCCTTGTACGTCCTTAGGGACTTGCATTTAAGACTGCATACAGGTCTATCACAAATCTCCTCAAATGAGAATCGGGCCACTCCACTACAGCTCTGAGGCACTTCAAGAGTCCTGCATTTGCATGTAAGATTAAACATACTCAAAACAAGAGCTGGGGAAAAAAAATGAGAGAGAACTTTTTTCTTTGCTCCTATCAAGACTGAAACTTTAAAGTATCCACAACTTTATAAGTTTGCAATGCACCTCCCAAACATCACAGGAACTGTAGTCTGGACCACTTTGCCCCCAGCTTCTGATACTAATTGCTGCCACCTCAGCTCGAGGGCGTCGTGCGCATCTTTATTGAGGGGCCAAAAATAATTCTTCCAGTCGCTCTACCAAAGCTCAAGGATGGTACAAACAGAAATAAGCACATTTTCACTAAACTTCATGAGTTTGTGAAATTTGTCAATGAGCAGATTCTTGCCTTCTCATCGGCTGCCAGCAGCCTCCTGTAGTCTATTTCACTCCCCAACAGGATTAAATGGCAATGCTGTTGCAGCTCTGAAATAAACTTGTTGAATAACTCCTTCTGCATCCCCTCCTGCACAGGTACCTTGTATTACAAACTCTGTACATCCAACAAAAACAAATAAAAACATGCAATTTGATTGGGCAACAAATAAAACCTTATTCAAGTCAGTCGGTGCACGGTTGCTGGTCAAAACTACAACTGCCCCTTTCTTTATAAGGGCAGTGAAGATTCCAGCCAAAGCCACTGCTGTAAACACATCGACAACCTGAGAAAGAAAAAATCTCAGCCTCTGTCAAGGGCTTTTGACTTTAACTCCCATAAACTACACACCTTTTCCTCTCTATTTCAGCACCTGCATTTCATCAAAACATAGCAAGCTTGCACCTCCTTTGGCCGAGTCTAAGCTTTCACTGAGAAGGTACTCAGCGACCATATCAAGTATATTTGAGGGCACAAAATCCTCCTGAAATTTTCTCTCATTATCAAGCCACTTCTTTATTGTATTTTTCATTGTGACTTCTTGAGATTCAAGCGCATCCAGATCATCATCATCCTGGATTGTGGTATCGTACTCCATCTTTTTCTCCTGCTGCTGTTTCCACAATTTATGCATCCAATCATGAACCTCCAGCAGTGCCTGCAAAAATAAAATATTTTTTAACAGGCCAAGAATGGCACAATTGGAACTCCCTGTAAAAGATACTACTCACAGAATGAAAATGAAGCCTTCTTCGATGGTTCACAACTCCTTCAGCAGCATTATAGAACATGTCCATTAACATGGTCTTTCCTGTTATTAAATTAAGAAAGGAATTAGCATCGATCCTGAATTACAATCCTATTTGTGACTAGAAGCAGATTCTTTTTAAGACATAAGAATAACTTTCTAATTCCTATAGAATGTGTTTCAGGCCTCCGTGTTTATTATAATTTACCATTCACCATAAAGACAACAACCTTAACAAGCATTCAGAACCATGTCATCATTTTGGTGCCGAGCATAATTATAAGTATTTTCCTCAATCCTAAAGTGCAATAAGAAGGGTCACTATATATGGACTAGTTTATAACTATGCCATCGCAGTAATGACAACAAAGTTCTTGGAATTGTGAATATGTTTTGCTTCCTTGGTCTTTACATATGGTTTTAGAAAAGGCAACATAAAAATTACACAACAACCGTCACAAATAGGACCAGACTCCAGCAATGTTTCACTTTGAAAAACTGCACTCTTGGTTATGGGATTTCACAGCCATGGAGCAGCCAGCAGGTTTCTTAACTCTCACTTTTTAGATTCAATAGCATGCCTCTCTTCCTGTATTTCAATAAGGTACTTTATCATTTGCGAGGGTTTAAAGAGACCCATTTTTTCACTAACCTATACAGTTGACATGAAAAACAATCCAATTGCATTATCTTCAACAACATGAGGCGAGGTATAAAAAAGTGATGGATACATGCTGGAATATTTAGTCATACTCACCACAACCCACACTTCCATAGATATACAGACCCTTCGGACTTGGTGGTAGGGAAGGGCGAGGTCCAGCTAGCTGATCGAGCCTTTTTTCCCTATTGATATGTGCAACCATTTTTCCAGAACCAGCCTCTACTTGTCTATTTGACCTTTTCTCCCTGAACAGCAGTAAACAGATATATAAGTCCCAAGCTTGCGTGTGCCAGTAATTACATCCACTAAAAACAGGCTATAAAAGACATGACTGAATTTGCAATGACACTTTCATCCTGATAGGATATGCAAGTGGAGCCTATGCACAAACATCCTGCTAACCTTGATGCATCGCTTACTAAATTGCTTGTTGCGAGTCCATATGCACGCAGCTCCCATTGCCTTTCCCTCTCAGCTTCATGCTGGAGTAGCCGTTCTTTCAATTGTTTGTACCACCTTTAGCAGAATATGAGATGAGAATGTTACCAAAACCCATGAGAGAAAAAGCTATAGTATTAACACGTAACGCAAGAAGATACTATAACAAAGGATTGGAATAAATCAAAGCATTGAGCATGGATGTACCTGGAAACTGAATTTAAAAAAGACTTTTTCTCCGCAGCCTGTTTCTTTTCGACTACTCGCTTAGCAACTTTCTCTGCTTCTTCCTGCAGAAGTTCTTGTCGTAGCCGATGCCTCTGTGTTTCCCATTCCTTCAGCTGCGTCTGTTGAATCAAGCTGTCAGTTTAGAGAGCTTCAAGAGAGGAGAGAGTTGTCCTCATTACCAATTGTCCATCAACATTCCAAATAATAACACTGACAAAGAATTCCATATAATATTAATATAGGAAGGAGTGTGCTTTTTCTTCGAGACCTAGGACGACAGGAGCCTCTCTTGCCTGCGGTGTGAATCTGTCTTGGTTTTGGAGTGAAGTTTCCAGAGGATCAGAGTTCTTGCAGCTGCTCTGAGTGACAGTAAATCCTTCACCTGATTCCTGAGAAGGCAATCAGGAGAGCTTGGAGGACGTGGGCTTTCAGCGGTCACCCCCTAGCAAGGCTACAGTGGGATGTTTGGGAGTGGTTATGGAAGGACCCTTCTGCCAGCCCTGACCATCCTGAGATTCCTTTCTTTCAGTTCGCTGCTCAACTTGCCCGACACATCTTGATGGCCAGGCGAGAGGTCACACCAACGGTGGCGGAGTACTGATGACAGCAGGGCATTACCTAGGCGGCGTGGTCAGCTGGGTAAGAGCGAGCTTCAGACTATGAGACAAAAAGAAGTATTAGGGGGACCCCAGCATTGCCCTGCACCGGGCTTCTCGACAGCAGCTTGGAGACACAAGAGCAGCTAGGTGTTTTCGTGTGTTCAACGGGCGGGTGGCGGTGCAAGCCTTCTGGCTTAGAGTTGATCCACACACTCAGAGAGTAGTACGATAGCATCCAGGGCAGCTTCAACGGGGCTGAGGATGGCACCAGGCATTCATTAGTTTATGGTGGCCGCGCCCTTTCTTCACGGTGGAGCACGGTCTTCACCAGCACTACATGCCTCTTGTTTGGCTTTTTTCTCCTTCCATTGTGTGATGTAGACATCATATATTTCTATCAATGGGAGAGTCTCTCCTCTTTGTATAGTGTTCCATCATGGTAGTAGGGCCCTAGGGATGATGTAGCCCAATGGGAAGTTTTTAGAAGAATCTTAAGTTGTGCCATTGTTGAGGCTCTAACTTGATTCGGTTTCATCCGAACTCCATATTTGCAAAATTTGTGTCCCAAATGATGAATTTTATCACAAAGGACTCATGCTCTTTGCCAATGACAAAAAGCCCCCCCTCCAACCCCCCCCCCCCCCCCCCCCCCCCCCCCCCCACCCCCCCCCCCCCCCCCACCACCCCCCCCCACCCCCCCCCCCCCCCCCCCCCCCCCCCCCACCCCCCCCCCCCCCCCCCCCACCCCCCCCCCCCCCCCCCCCCCCCCCCCCCCCCCCCCCCACCCCCCCCCCACCCCCCCCCAACCCACCCCCACACCCCCCCCCCCCCCCCCCCCCCCCCCCCCCCCCCCCCCCCCCCCCCCCTCCCCCCCCCCCCCCCCCCCCCCCCCCCCCCCCCCCCCCCCCCCCCCCCCCACCCCCCCCCCCCCCCCACCCCCACCCCCCCACCCCCCCCCCCCCCCCCCCCCCCCCCCCCCCCCCCACCACCCCACCCCCCACCACCCCCCCCACACCCCCCCCCCCCCACCCCCCCCCCCCCCCCCCCCCCCACCCCCCCCCCACCCCCCCCCACCCCCCCCCCCCCCCCCCCCCCCCCCCCCCCCCCCCCCCCGCGACTTCCCTTGCAATAGCAGACACAGATGGAGGCTTGTGCTTCGCCACAGAGGGACTCAAATGAAGTCCCCTCGCCCGAAACAACCCCCCCCCCCCCCCCCAACCCACCCTCCGACTTGCTCTGTCGCTATCGGACCAAGCGAGCCTTGCAACAGAGGTGGAGCGCTTTCAGGCCACTTCTGTCATCTACAAGATTATTGGCAGTCGTCCAGCAGAGGTGAGGTGCACGACCTCTTACAAATCCACCTCCTTGCGGAGGTGGGAAAAATCATCGAAATAGAGCTTCTTGGGTGGGGTTATTACCAAATTGAGTTTGAGACTCCAAAGATGGCTTCCAAGGTCATTTCGATGAGCCCGCTGGCCATCTGAGCGGTCAGGGCTCATTTCTAGCAGTGGCGCCATGGGTTCGACCCAACTTCAGCTGTTCTTACCAAGGAAGCAAATCAACCCATTTCGGCTTGTTTCCCAGGCCTCAGGAGAGAGTACCTATCGCTTCTTTCCAGGATTGGTTCCGAGATTGGGACAATCTTGGAGACTCCACGCATGGCAACTTCAGTCATTGTCAAGGCTGCAAGTATACCCACAGTACGCATTCTGATTCAGGACACCCACACTCCCCCGAAGTTGGCTCAGTCAGAATGTGGAGTATTCGAGACTCTCAAACCACGGGCCATCTTGCGAAGGCCGGTCCCCGCAAGAGATATCTACCCACGTCGCACGCTCAGCCTCCCAAGGCTGATAAGTCACAGCAGACAGGTACCCAAGGCACACATGGCACATGCTGGTACCTCTTCAAAGCCCGGTGACCAATCAGCTCATGACTCGTAGCAAGTTCACGACCGTCGTCGACAGGGACGGGCTCGCCACACCGCCTCCCCCCCCCGGCGGCCAACCTACGGTAGTCCAGCAGCATTGGGTTCCTACACAGAACCGCTTTGACCATTTACAACAAGATACCCCTGAGAAGCCTCAGTCTACCTCAGCCTTGCCACTGCCTGCCCCTCCATCGCCACCTCCACACACACACACACATACCCCAATTTCCCCCACTGAGGCCTTAGCCTTTGCTCCTGACACTTCCCGCACTCCTCCCGCTCAAGGGACTAGACATCGCTCCGAAGCTCAACGTCCTCTTGGCAGTGCTTTCGCTACGAGCCGTTTGGCTCAGGAGGGACAACCCTACCTGAGGACACCACTGGTAGTGCAGCCCTCTCCTTTTGCCGGTTGACCACCTTTGACATTCGCCTACGGTGGGATTTCTTCGACTACGGTTTTACCCGATTCCTCGACAACCCATCCCCTGAACTTTTTTTTTTCCGAGAAAAAGATGCTTCTATTAGTTAATGAAACTGCCCATAGGGCTACAATCACCTCTACTAGAGAGGGCTACAACAATCATAAGGGGGAGAGATTCCCAATGAAAAAACAACATATGTACAATGAGGCTAAATCAAGAGATGGGAGGAGGGAAAAGCCACACAGGTGTACGATAGTGCCATCTCAGCACACCCTGGACCATCGTGAAGAGAGGCCCAGGGCGCCAGAGTCGAAGGAAAGCCTCTCTACGCTCTCGCATGTCACAAACTGATGACGTGTCAAAGCCCTAACGAAGGGAGCCAACTTGCAGATGTGGGCCGAGGGGCCTTAACCCTAAGTGAAGAGACAGAGCAGCAGGAAATAAAGCAGGGCTCACACACACACACACACAAGAACTTGCGAAGCAGGTTGATGACGTGGCAGATTTTTGAAAATCACGATGGCTGATGACGTGGCAGAACTGTACAGATTTCCGTTGTTCACGTTGGCGGTGCTGACGTGGCAGGACTGTACGGATTTCTGTAAATTGCGCTGGCAGCTTTTTGGCTTTGCTTTTGGACCATATGCTTTTTAGGCCAAGGGCCTTTAAATATGAGGTTAGGGCTCATTCTCTGGCATGCTTCCTGGTGAAGGTGCAAAGTCTGGAGTATCGGCTTGTACTGTGTTGATGCAATATAAAGAAATACCGAAAGGGGCGCCAAGGTTTGGGGCCAATACTCTCTGGGGTGGAGTTCCGCCACTCCGTGTCGCGTGTCGTTTCTCTCTCTCTCAGTTCAGTTGTTAATGAAGTGTTAAAAGCCTGTTCAGTCTGTTCTTTTCTATTGGCACGTGGTGCCCGTCTTGTGACAGTGGTATCAGAGCATTAGGCGTGTGCTTTTCTGAAAGCATACCGGTCCTACAAAAGAGTAGACAAAGCTATTGGAAATTTATTCGAGGTATCTTCGCCCTCCAACCTGGACCCGGACCTATCAGCCACTCCCACCCTTACTTCATCGCGCATCGGGCGTGCTCCCGTCTTCATCGCTGTGTCTTACAGGGCATAAGCCATAAACAACCCAAGACTTGGAATTCATGGATTCAACAAAATATTTGCAATTTCTGTTCAACGAGCTTCACGACATTCTTTCGCGGCATCCTCAACAGAATCTTTCGATGCTGCAAAGTTTTCAACAATGTTTGAGCTACATGTTACCCCCTCTGATGCCCCAGGTGGTACCTCCTCCTTCGGCACCAGAAAGTACGAGAGCTTCCAACCGGCAACCTTCTCGGCCGTCTGTTCCCATCGAGGGAGTCTTCAGGAATATGATGCAACCATTTGACCCTGATCCAGTGCAACCGCCTTTGCCACCGCCATTGCCTCCACCACCACCACCGCCAAGCTACAATGGTTGGAGCCCATATGGATACCCTTATTATCCATACCCGGGATATGCCCCTAACCAACCCAAAGATTTCAAAGATGGTGGCACGGCAGTCAAATTTTTGACTTTTTCCTAGGTGAAAAATAGCAAAAAAGCATTGCAGTTCCTACAGCAATTCAACAACATCTATGCTTTGGGGAACTATACAGAAGAATCCAAGATTTCTCGAGCAGCGGGATTTCTTAAAGATAATGCTATGCAATGGTGGAGTTCAATCGCGACACAACCGCATGCTCCAAGGACCTGGCAATCTTTCAAGACAATTTTTGCACGTAGTTACATGACTTCGATGTTTGAAGTTCGGATTTTGGCAGAGTGGGGCAACTTGAACCAAAGGTTTCTCGGTGTGTACCTTCCGGTGTCCTTTTTTAAGTTCATTCCCTTGGAGGACCAGTGCGAGCACTACACCATCGGACTACCGTCACCATTGCAGGAATATTGTCTCTCCAAGCAAGTCTCTACCATGCAGGAGCTTACGGACCATGCCGTGGTCGGCTACAAGCTCATGAAAGGAAAGTTGGAGTTTACCACAGAAGAACCTCCGACCACTAACCAGAACTCTTGGCAACAACGAACAAATTCTCGGGAATCCCGTGAAGACCAACCTCAACGGCCTCGTCTGACACAACGTCAACGAGACGCCTTGTTACAAGAAGGCCAATGCTTCGAGTGTTTCCAAACAGGGCATACGTTCAATACATGTCCTAAGCGAGCCTCAACGTACTCAGTGCAACCTTCTACTCCCACAACAGACAGATCCCAGGGGCCACCTCCGGCCAAGAAGGCTAGACCTGCTATTGGACTAGTACCCGATATTTACGGTATACACCTCAAGAGTTTTAATGAATTATGCAGAGCTTATGGAAAAGTCAACGGCTTGAAAGCCCTTATTTTTGCTTTGACCCCAGAGCTATGGAGAACTTCATCCAGCCAGAATTCTTAAAGCAGATGCACTTTGATTATGATGTAGAGGGTGGAGAAATTGAAGCTGAGCTAGCCACGGGGCAAACTCAGAAAGTGGTACCGCTCATTGGTGCACGTCCAGTGACTACAAGATTATCATGGAAAAGCCGATTTCCACATTATGAAATTGGGCAATTGCGACGTTCTCTTGGTGTAGCGCGGATAATGTGTCGTGCTCTCAACAATGTGGGGGTGCCCCTCAGTGCAATGTGCGTGACAATCTCACTCAAACAAATGGAAACTCTCTCAAACAGAATGAAGCATAGGAATGAAACACAGGAACAATGGATAACAACAGAGACACAACAGTGGACCAGAACATGCGGACTCGACTAGCTCAAAGAACCATGTACAGACTCTAGCGTGGCAGCACACTCAGCTCCAGCCCAGGACTCACAAGTACAAAATGGGGTGTTGAGGCTCAGATGTGCAGGGATGGTGAAGCAGTGCTCAGTGTAAGACCCGCTGCTCCCACGAGAACGATGCTGGACCAAAGGTGAAGAAGATCCCCCGATAACCGACCGCTACTACTCATATGTACCACCGTAAAGAGCCACCAACGGCTCATAAATGTCAGCCATGTGGTGACCTGGCCACGAGGTCCACTAGACCACCGTCGGTCGTCGGTAGGTATCCTACCACGTGTCACTCCCAGACCAGAGGTCCGTCCAGAGGGTCCGTCCAGTGTGAACCAGTCCCAGTGTAACCCACTGTCCAACTGTATGTCCTGTGAAGTGACTGTAACCCTGCTACAGGTTGCCCGCCACAAGACCGCTCACCGTCTCGATGAGAGGAATACTGAAAAACTGTGAAGAAAAACCACTAGCTACTGCATCCGTACGTCTTTCTTGATTGCAATCGCCTTAAGCTTGTAACTAAGCAGGAACCCAATATGTATGATTGCGTAGCCTGGTCCTTGCTTGCAGTTGCAGATAAACCTTGCCATACTTTTCTGCAACAACACTCTTCTCGAAAAGATGGATTACCATAAGCCCGAGTAACACCGCAAATAGGGTCGTAGTCCAAGAATCCCAACTGGAACAAGATGAGGGGGAGGGGGAGGAGAGACTAGGTAGGGGCTAGATAGGGGTGAGGGCAGAGAGGGGGTGGTTAGGGGCGAGTAGGGGGAGGGTAGGGGCAAGTAGGGGGAGGGGAGAGGGTGGGTGGGTAGGGGCAAGAGGGAGTGAGGGGGTGGGTAGGGGCGAGGGCAAGAAAGGGTAGGGGCGAGTAGGGTAGGGTAGGGCGAGGAGCAGAAGTATGTATCTCTGGTTAGGGGGAGGGAGAGGGTGGGTAGGGGCGAGAGGGAGTGAGGGGGGGGTGGGTGAGAGGGGGGAGAGGGGTAGGTAGGGGCGAGTAGGGGGAGGGAGAGGGTGGGTAGGGGCGAGTAGGGGGAGGGGAGGAAGGGTGGGGAGGGGCGAGAGGGAGTGAGGGGGTAGGTAGGGGCGAGGGGTGTGAGGGGGTGGGTAGGGGCGAGTAGGGATAGGGTAGGGGCGAGGGCAAGAAAGGGTAGGGGCGAGTAGGGGTAGGGTAGGGCGAGGGTTAGGGTAGGGGCGAGGGGGGTGGGTAGGGGCGAGAATGGGGAGGGGGTGGGTAGGGGCGAGAGTGGGAAGGGGGAGGGTAGGGGCGGACGAGAGTGGGGAGGGGGAGGGTTAGGGCAGTAGATGAAATCCATGGTCCCCTGGTTGAAAGAGGAGATGCTACAGAGCGCAGCCACTATGAGCAGGACAACTATCAAGAGAATGGAATTCATCAGGCAGGACAAGCCAAGGTGGAAAGGTACGTAAGGTACGGTACGTACTGTACGTAGTACCGAATGGATTGAGTGGTAAGGTACGTAAAATTCGTAAGGTTTTTTTCGAAAACGTCAAAAACCTACAATACGGTCCGTACTTGATAATAAATTCATAAGTATCACTTATAGGATATTAGCTCACTGTTCTACTATCCAAGGCTGTCATATAAATAGACAATCCAAGGCGAGTCATGACCACTTTCTCGACATTCAATATTCACAAACAAATACAATTCAAAGCTTCAGTTCTCTCTCAAATATACTTCAACAAACTTCAAACTTCAAACTACAGAGAACTTCATATTCATCATGATTTGCACACTGTATAGTATTCGACAAGAATGTTGATAATGTGGCGTCTGCGAATATCACTCCACCCGTCAGAGATGATGGTACAACCAAACTGCTGCCACCCAGCTTTCACTGGGACCAATGCTCTGTCAATGATCTCTCGCTGCTCATCTAACATGGATGTGCGCATCTTTTGATAATCCAAGCCACTCCAAGAATCTATGGCACCAACTTGTGCAATGGCTCGAACCATTCGCTTCCATTGCTCTGTCCGCAAGACATTAAATGCAATGTTGCACTCTATGAGAGTGCGAGCAATCTCTGTCTCTGCAATCTTTTGCCGCTCTTTTACCCAAGACTGTGCATGGACACGTGAAGGCAAAGTAGACTGTGTATACACGCGTGTCTCTTGATCTGTATCCTCATCTACATCTTGAGAACAACGAGCCCTTTTCCTGCTAGTGTCCTTTTCTTGCTGTGTCCCTGTATCTGACAAATTTGTAAACAATGCATCCTGCAAGGCATCCTGTGTTGCTTGATTTGCTTTCTTACCCTTGGACGAGAGAAGACCCCCTCCCGGGAAGTGCTCCAACCTCAAAGCATCCTTTATCGCTGGCGGAATAAGCTTGCACCCTCCGCACTGGCCAGTAGTGCCGATGCCAGTAAGGTGCCTCAACACACGCGTCACCGTACTTGTCTTCTGTTTTCCACAATATTTGCAGGCCCAAGTACGTGTTCCTGATCCTGCTTGCCCTCCTGTATTTACCACCGCAATGATAGTGGTGTGTGCGCTCCAGACTAGGTTGGGTTTGCGAGGCATGGTGTACCTACAGATTGGTGAACAAAAACATTGATGCTATCGCGAGAAACACACAAGGTATGCGCGAGGAAGACGGGAGAGACTCGCGAGGACGAGCACTTACCTTTACCGCGCACAAGGTTGCTCTGCAGGTGAGTTTGCAGAGCTCTGTCTGCAATAAACAGGCGCCCAAACTCTCTCTGTAGTACTCTGTAGTCAATAGTTTGCAATAAACAGGCGCCCAAACTCACTCTGTCTCAATAACCAGGCGGCCAAACCCCCAAAACAGAGGCGAAATTAAATCCGAAAACGCTAAGGAGAAATTCTTTTTTTTTTTTTTTTTTTGGTACAATACGGATCCGTACGGTACCGTACGGATCCTACCTTGGGACAAGCTCTGTGAAGGGAGCTTTATTCTAGGAGAAGCAGACACCAATGGGGCTGATTTTTGATGTTGGGTGAACTTCTGTCGAAGAGATTTCTTCCCACTTCTATTTTCCTCCATAGGCTCACCAAATTCAAAGACTTCCCCCGAGGGCGCATCCAGAGTTTTCTCTAAGGCCTTCAACCTTTGAGCTGGCTCAGGTGGCTCATTGGGGTTAGTTACTGTGGAAACAATGGAAGAGGGTGTACCTTCATGCAAAGAGTGAATAGAGACCCCATAACAAGGCATAGATTTGGTAGCCTCTAACCACTCCAGCAGATCTTCATCTGACCCTTCAGGTGTAGTAGGCTGTTCTTGTTCAGGTTTGGTTTCCATTGACAAAGAAACTTGCTGCACCACGGGATCCATACCACCTTCTAAGAGAATGGGTTGCATCGAGGAGCCAGAATTATGTATCCACATTGCATCATTTCCCCAATCGTGGAGTGCTTTAGTGTGTCGCAGCCATGGTCTTCCAATAAGCAAGGGAAATCCGCCCTCAACCTGGGGAAGACGAACCACCACAAAATCCAAGTTAAAAGTAAAGTCTTGTACCTGCAGAGGCACATTATCCACTATGCCCACTGGGTAGACTGTCCGTTGGTCGGCCAATGTAACTGTGAAGGGAGCAGGGCGAGTAAGCTGTAGACCTAGAGCTAACATAGTGAACTCGGGCATCAGGTTGATGCCAGATCCACCATCCACTATCACTCCTGAGAATTGCCGACCAAAAACGGACATTGTCAGGCGAGGGCTTCTATAATCAGTGAGTGGAGCAGCAGGATTGGATATCATATAGGACTCTGACTGTCGCACTGGGAGGTGCCCGCCACTAGGACCTGCTCCAGGGTAAAGTGACTGAATAACTGCAAGGGTGTCACTTCTGAAACTCGCATCTAGTCGAAGCATGTCATACAATGACACTTGGTGAAAGGTATTCTTCAATATAGTCTCTGCTGTAGGTTTTTCTCTTGGGATCAGTGTCTTCTCAGTTTCCTTGATCTATTGTAAGTCAGCAACTGCTTCTAAGAAAGCCCCATCAATATCGGAGAGCATAGTAAAAGATCCTTTCTTAGCACTAGGGGATGGCATGTCAGCTGTTGAAGGAAATGTAGGCATTGGGGAGGAAAGGGTTGTACCTACTGGAAGATTGAGGCCGAGGGCTGCCCTCTGAGCTCGTGTGAGGACACCAGCTGGCTCCTCTACCAAATGCAACTTGTCTTGAGAGGCAATCATATGGGCAGAAAGTGGTGGCTTGGGGTTGGTACTAACTGCTATCAAATTGATCTTGGGAAAGGTGAATTCAGGTTGGCTCTAACTTGGGCTCGCAGAGGTAGAGGCGCGTTGTTTTGGACAATCCTTAGTGTAGTGATCCAGAGCCTCAGGGCAAAGTTGGCACGGAGAAGAGCCTTCTGGCAGAGGGCATTTGCTCTGATAATGCCCATATTCTCCGCATCTGTAGCAGAGTATGGGCCGATTGGAAGGACGAAACGGGGAACGAGGTGGTTGCTGCATAGAGTTGGAGGCTGAAGTGTAGAAGCTCTGAGGGGTTGAGGTGGCATTAGCATTATAAAAACTTTGAGTCGGGAGAGTACTTGACATACCTTGGATAGGGGGGGTATTGAGCAAAGGTGGCATGTAGTTGGGATGGCTGTAGTGGGAAACCATGTTGGATGCTGGTGCTAACCCCTATTCGAGAGTAGGACCAAGACTTTGCTGTATTTTGTGCAATCCCTTTATATAGTAGCAATCCTTATCTTCATGACCCGATTTTTCGCAGAAGTGGCAATAAGAGCGAAGGGGACAGTCCTGTGGAGGGTGTCCTGGAGAGCGGCATGAACTACACCATACCATAGCCTTAGTCTCCTGCTGAGCCTTGAGCTCTTCTAACTCTCTTTTAAGTTGATCATAAGCCTCTTGATGTGGAGGTTTCTCCTGTCTGAGAGAGAAGGATCTCTCTTCGTGAAGGGCCCGCTGTAACTTTAGGCCTTCCAGTTCCCGTCTTAAAGAAGTCAAGGGGTCTGATGGACTTTCCACGAGTACAGGGGCAGTATCTAACTGAGCAGAGTCAGTGAACTGCCTTCCTGCTCCCTCTATTCTAGTAGCAGTAGCAACAAAGTCCTCCAGACTGGCTTCAGGACGGAGACTTTCTCTGAGCTTTTGTTGAGAAGTCTTTGGCAGAGCCTTCTCTACCCACTTCTTCACCATGAATTCCCCTAGTTGCTGAGGCAGCTTGGCGACCAGGAACTTTGCTCTGGTCATTAGCTCTGCAAATGTCTCCTTGGGCTGGAGCAACAGGTTGGCCAACTCATCTAGAATCTTCTCTTGATAATCCCCTGGTCGGAAAGCTTCACAGAACTGCTGTCTTAACATGGTCCAAGTAGTAAAGTGGTTTTCAGCAAACTGACTGTACCATTTATCTGCAAGACCATCCAAGGTGGACAAGAAGAGCACGAGGTATGCGTCTTCTCTGTTGAGGCCACGACCTCTGCAAAGAGAGACAAACCTCCGAGCATGGTCATTTGCATCTTCTGCGGAGAGACCTTTAAAGGTAGGGAACTTGATGTTCACCTTTGCCAGAACACTTGTGAGCTCCTCCATGGCCTCTTGCTCTTGAGTCTGTTGCTCCCTAGCTTGCTGTAACAAAATGGGGGAGAGCCTTACCGGAGAAGGTGACCTGGAGGATGTAGAACCGGTCGAAGGAATGGAGGTAGCCGTATGAGTAGGTATGGGTGATGGGGTTAATATGCTTCTACTGGGCACCAAGGGTTGACGCCTTCTGTGGTAGTACTTCAGAGGACTCAGTAGTGCACTTTGACGCTCCAAAGACCTCCTTGTATGTGCCATGCAGTAACCGCCAACCCCACCAAGCTTTGGGCAAGAAGACCTTCACTTGGGCAAGACAACCTTCACTTGGCTGAACATTGGTCTAGACTCTACTAGACCAAGGCGAGTGACTAGACCACCTGGCTGGACCAGGACGAGGAAGGACTAGACCAGGACGAGTACTGGGTGGACCAGGGCGAGAGAGGACCAGACCAACAAGGCGAGAGACTAGACCAGCTAGATTAAGCTGTCAAGGGTGAAACTGGACCAGACCAACAGGTTGCACAGACGAAGCGAAGAAACCAGATACTCAACAGAGTGAGACTTCAGTTGAGGTCCCACCGTGATCGCCAAAATGAGAGCACCTGTAGCACGGATAATGTGTCGTGCTCTCAACAGTGTGGGTGCCCGCCCCTCAGTGCAATGTGCGTGACAATCTCACTCAAACAGATGGAAACTCTCTCAAACAGAATGAAACACAGGAATGAAACACGGGAACAATGGATAACAACAGAGACACAACAGTGGACCAGAACATGTGGACTCGACTAGCTCAAAGAACCATGTACAGACTCTAGCGTGGCAGCACACTCAGCTCCAGCCCAGGACTCACAAGTACAAAATGGGGTGTCGAGGCTCAGATGTGCAGGGATGGTGAAGCAATGTTCAGTGTAAGACCCGCTGCTCCCACGAGAACGATGTTGGACCAAAGGTGAAGAAGATCCCCCGATAACCGACCGCTACTACTCATATCTACCACCGTAAAGAGCCACCAACGGCTCATAAATGTCAGCCATGTGGTGACCTGGCCACGAGGTCCACTAGACCACCGTCGGTCGTCGGTAGGTACCCTACCACGTGTCACTCCCAGACCAAAGGTCCGTCCAGAGGGTCCGTCCAGTGTGAACCAGTCCCAGTGTAACCCACTGTCCAACTGTATGTCCTGTGAAGTGACTGTAGCCCTGCTACACTTGGGCATGCCCTAGCACGACAAGAACGATGCAACTCTCCAGGTCCGGAACCGGACCATCACCATGATGCAGACGGGCAAGCCTGTTACCTCAAAGTTCCGTTGTCCGAACAAAACCTGAATGACCTCTCTACTTGTTTCTAGTTAGATACTTTTGAACATTGTTTGAGAAAGTATTGTTTGAAATTTGTTTGAAACGGATGCTATCTGTTTTAAACCTGTCTTGGTGCCGATTTGAATTGTTTGACTCTGGTTTTAATACTCGTTTCAATAATTGGTGATTTTACTCCCGGGTGGAGAAGTGAGAAATATTGTTATGGTATTGTTTGAACCTCGGAACGACGCAAGCCGATGCCTGGAGAGCGTTCTTTCTATGCTAGAAAACCTCCGAACGACGCAAGCTGATGCCTGGGGAGCGTTTGGTTGTATGCTTGAACCTCCAAGGGACGCAGACTGCGGTCTGGGGAGCGTTTGGTTGTACAGTCCTCTGAGCTCATGGCCCGGACCTTTTTAGGTTATTTGCGGGGGGAGTGACAAGGTAGTCGTTGAGTAGCTTCATACCGTAGACCGTTTGTCTCAGAGGAGTGCTCAGTGGCACTGTTTGTTGTGTCTTGTAACATGCATATGAAAGCATCTGTGTTGCATTGTGATGTGCCAATTACTGAATATTCCTAATTGGATGAGATTGCCTGGGTTTGTAATTTTAGTGGATCCAGACACCCGTGGACGATCAGTACGGTCTGGGTGTGATGGCTAATTTTACTACGCAGAAATATCAAGAGTTCCGATCTAGACGAAAGGAGAAGCTAACTCCTTGATAAAAAGAGCCGAAAGGAGAAGCTAACTCCTTAACAAAAAGAGCAAACTAATTGTCCCTCGGAATGACCCTTGGAAATTTTTTTGAGCTAACTTGAGTTGTTTTGCAGATATGTTGTAATCGCGGACGATTTCTCTCTTTCAAGAAGGGGAGATGTCACAAACTAATGACGTGTCAAAGCCGTGAAGAAAGGAGCCAACTTGCAAATGTGGGCCGAGGGGCCTAAACCCTAAGTGAAGAGGCAGAGCAGCAAGAAATAAAGCAGGGCTCACACACACACACAAGAACTTGCGAAGCAGGTTGATGACGTGGCAGATTTCTGAAAATCACGTTGGCTGATGACGTGGCAAAACTATACGGATTTTCGCTTTTCACGCTAGCAGTGCTGACGTGACAGGCCTATACAGATTTTAGTAAATTGCGTTGACAGCTTTTTGGCTTTGCTTTTGGACCAGATGCTTTTGAGTTTGAAGGCTTTTCACTGTAATTGCTTTTTAGGCCAAGGGCCTTTAAATATGAGGTTAGGGCTCATTCTCTGACATGCTTCTTGGCGAGAGTGTAGAGTCTAGAGTACCGGCTTGTACTGTGTTGATGCAATATAAAGAAATACTGAAAGGGACGCCAAGGTCTGGGGCCAATACCCTCTGGGGTGGAATTCTGCCACTCCGTGTCGCGTGTCGTCTCTCTCTCTCTCTCTCAATTCAGTTGTGTTAATGAAGTGTTAAAAGTCTGTTCAGTCTGTTCTTTCTTATTGACACGTGGTGCTCGTCTTGTGACACCGCATGCGGTCAAAGCTGCCCTGGAGTCTCTCGAACTGTCCTCTGAGAGTATGGATTACCTCTAGCCAAAGATCTCGAACAGTCTCTGCTGGTGGTACAGGGCGAGTCTCAAAGGTGCGGAAGCAACGGGCCTGCCAGATGAACCAGAGTGTCAACAGGCGGCAGATGGATTGCCTCTAGCCAAAGATCTCGAACAGTCTCTGCTGGTGGTACAGGGCGAGTCTCAAAGGTGCGGAAGCAACGGGCCTGCCAGATGAATCAGAGTGTCAACAGGCGGCAGATGAGCTCCCAACACTCCTCTCTCACTACACCACTCCTGTGGAGTAAGCTTTGTACCAGGCTGGAGTGTAGGTCGACCCCCCTGCATCACTATCATCCTGCTAGTGGAGGATAGCTCAAACTGAAGTGCCGGGCCCATGAGAGTGGACCAAGCAGCTGCCCCCCAAGTGTACTGCCGCGCCGTGGTAAGAGCTGGCATCAGCCAAAGGACAATCCCAAAGACAGTGACGTTGACTCTCCACAGGATGGTCACAAGCTGCACATGTTGCCGAAAGACCACTATGTACAAGCCAACTCCCAACTGCTGTAGCTTGATGTGCAACCAGCCCACTGGAACAAAGTGACTAGCCGCGGCTCTCAAGAGTCCCACAACCTCGCCCAAAAAGCTGACAAGAACTCAACTGTGAGACTCTCCTCCTGCCAATGAGGTGCAGCAGCACGAGGAGCCTCTCTCCATGCTGCCAGTATGTGACGTCCCAGTCGAACAGTGTACTGAAAGAAAGGGACACCTGGATGGTCAGCTGAGGAGAAAGGGTCCCTCTAAAACCACTCTCCAGGATTCCACTGCACTCGTGCCAATGGACAGCTCTCCCAAGTGACCAGTCTCAAGAGCTGTTGGGTCAAGATCTATGACAAAAGTCCTCCCATAGATGCCCACAACTCGGATCCTCTAAAAACAGCACTATGCCACCTGTGGGGCCTCTACTGCAACTCGGTGTAAACGACCCTCACCTTGTAGCTAAAAAAACAAGGAGGGTACAGTCTCTGAGCAAGCCCGAACTGCGATGAGAACCTCTAGTCGCGTGAAGGCCCCCATCCATCTGGGCGCTGCTGACTCGAGAGGAGTGAGCCACACAGCCGGTACTGCCTCTATGATGTCCTGACACATGCTCTGCACCCCTCTCATGCCCTGTAGCTGGATGCTCTGAAGCTCTTCTGACAAGCCTGAAAACTGTAGCCAGTCTCACCTAGAGTGCGTGCCGGACCCTCTGCCATGGGACCCCAAGAAACATGAGGCCTACTACCAACCAAGTGGCCTCTCAGAGTGCTAACCATGGGGTTCCAAACAAGGGGCTGTCTCAGGCGCTCCTCCGTGCAAGTAGGCTGACGTTGTTCCAAGCCTCTCCGCAACCGCTCCAAGGAGCTGAGCGCACTCACAGCCCCCGAACTTGAGGCAGCTTGTTTCCAAAGTACAGTTCTCTTTGTGGTCGCCAGAGGCACCCACACCTTGGATACAGCGGTTGGCTTCTCCTTCCCGTTGTGTGGCAGAGATCACACAGAGTGGACTTTGCATATAGTCCTAGATTGGCTCCAGGTCCAAACTCTAGAGTTCTCAGGGGACCTGAGAGTGACAAACTTGATTCAAACGCTTCGGCCGCTAGCCAAGTTAAGTGTGACACCACCCAATGCAGCCGGATGTAGACACATTGTGGTTGACTTCTTTGTAGACACTCTCCTTGCTATGTCTTTTTACATGAGGACTCCTAGACAGAGGATGTAGCCTTATGAACTCACGATCTTCTTGGGCCTCGGTTGGACAGTCACTTCAAACATGCCTATCTCAAGGTCGCTTGGATGTGGATTACTTCCCATCCAAGGCGGCCTCAAGGTTGGCTGTTGTAGCACATCGTGTGTAGCGCTTACTAGCACATTTTGTACACTAGAGAGATGCCAGACAGTATGAGTGAGGGCTTGATCTTTTTTATCCCCAAGAAGAGAGGCTCCTTGGACGAGATTCAACAGTGACGTCCCATCACTTTTCTCAACTCAGCCTACAAAATCTTAGCAAAAGCTCTGAGTTTGAGAATTCAACCACTACTTGAGAGCATTATACATGAGACTTAGACACATTTTGTCATGGAGTGCAGCATCCTTGACAACATTTTTACCTTCTAGGAGGCGACTACCCTCGCACATCTTCGAGGAGAGAATATTGTGGTACTCCTCAATTTTGAGAAGGCCTCCTTGGCAGAACTCTGCATCGGATGGGGTTTTCAGATGCATGGATTAGGGGAGTGTCAACTCTCTACAGGTGTGCGCACAGTCAGGTGAAACCGGCCCGTGGGGCGGTAGGCTTTGGCTTTCACCCGAAATTCTTTACTTTACTTTAGACACACACACACACACACACACACAAAGAGAGAGAGAGAGAGCACCTTGCAAAGGGAACCTACGACGGGAATTAACACTTAAAGCTTACACACGGCTCGGAAGCTAGAATGCTCCGAGCAGACACCGACAACCTGTAGGCCCCAAAATTGGCGCCCCTTTCGGTATTTCTTTATACTTTAAGAGGGTAAATTACAAAGTAGAGTCCTGGGAATTCTTTACAACTAGATACCACCTGTTTTGGCAAAATTACAGCAGTATAACAAGCCCCAAAACTTGCCCGAAACCAATTCCCCTACTGGAACTCACTTCCACTGGCATAAACCCTTTGATTTCTGCCCAAAAACAGTAAATTCAGCGCGCTGTATTTACTGGTTTTTTCCCTGTTTTCAGCCCTAAATAGTCCCGGAGCTGTCCTCTAACAGTGGGGCTCTGTTCCCAATGGTTCTGGCGTCCGTATGGCTGAAAAACAGTCCAATTTCAGCGCATAACCAGCCCTGAAAGTGCACCTATACGGTGAGGTTATCACCCTCTGTACTGCCTGCTTCTGGAGTAGCAATTAGCTACTCCTGTTCCTGCTCAGAGAGGCTCTTGCCTCAGCGAAAACGCATGTAACCACACAGCGGTACATGAGTCAAATGAAGAGCCCTCTTGTGGGGCATCACATTGCTGCACGTAGGGAAGAGAGAGAGCATTGTGAGGTGTGTAGGACATGACTTCTTGCACCACACTGTACATGAGAGGGAAAGCGTGCAGTCAATAGCTCTTAACCTGTGGTGGCAGGAGCTTGCAAATGAAGCCTCCCAGCTAGCAATCGAGCGCTACCCCTGGCTGCATGAGGAAAGTCCGCCATAGTATGCCACTTGGCACATTTATAAGCAATTTCCCGCTTTGGGCTTCCCGCTGAAAAATCTCCCGACCGGTTGCCCAGTTGACTTTGCAACAGAGTTCTAAAATGTTCCCCTTGTCATTCCGGAGGTTTTTCGAGCAAGAAAAAGCGAGCAAATCCCACCAAAGAAAAAATGGATTGGTCTTTGAGATACAAACCAAGGTTTTGATGATAACGATGGGAAATTTGAAAGCAAATTTAATGGAATATTTATAAGTTAAGCACTAAACATAACTAATGGAGGTTAAGGTGATTGTCTAATGAAAGTAGCATGTTCAAGGTGGAGCATCACGACTGATTTTACAATTAACTTGCCAAACAGATTTAAACATAGGGTGGCTTGATATATAAGGGTGATACATTGAGTTTACCCAGGTTGGCAATCTGCATTTGAAGATATAGACCAACGGGAAAAAGATGGCTAGATTAGTGTGGGTAGCAGAGGGTTTATGAGTTGCATAGTCTTGCAATACAAACTTATTCACTAATAAAGGAATATCCTTGCAACTAGTAACGAATCTCTCACATGATGAGTTAAGGTTTATAAATTTTTTTATAAACAATTTATGATGTGATGAAAATGGTGCAACGTTTTGTGACAAACTTGAATCTCAAACGTGTCATTTTCTTGTCTATCTAGAGAAATGACATAACCAATACAAATGAATTTTTGTGGAAAGATCTCTTCACTTTGTCATCAAACTGAAATTGGTGCTCATGTAGCTTCATAAAAATTTGAAACTAATGATCCATTACAAAGTCTTGGTTGAGGTTCATAAGGTGACTATTTTTTAGACGTTTCTATACTAACTCCCTCAAAATTTTGTAGGGTTTTTTACCTTTTACTTTAATTTTGCAACAAAAGGAGAATACTTCACTTCCAAAGGTATTTAATTTTTACGAGCTATGACAGACGCGGGATAGTTACCCGGAACAAGAACGGGGAACGGGAACGGGAGGGTCCGGAACGGGACGGGAATGGGGAGGAGGAGGGGGAACCGGAAATGGGAACAAGGCCGGAACGGTCGACTAAAGTAAGGCTTGAATTACCTCCATTCAGATCAGTCCCAAATAAACTCCTAAACAACCCCAAAATTGCGCCCAAACCTGCCCTCAAACTGCACCAAATATGTCCCCCAATCAGCTTCAAATCTGCCCCCAAAAGCCTACTTTTTTGCCCGTTCCGCCCCGCGTTCTGCCTCATGTTCCGCCTCATTCCCACCATTCCAGAACACCGTTCCGTTCCTGACTCTGTTTCGGGAACGGGACTCGTCCAAAACGCCGTTTCCGAACGTTTGGGCTGTGGTCCGCCCGTTTGAGACGCGGCCTTAGATCGCTACTCATATTTTGTGTTCATGATCCGGCCTTAAATCTACTCATATCCTTTTTCATCATCCATGGCTTAAGCTTTAACCCCTCTTAAACAACAATTGCATTGTATGTTTCGTTCTCGCTTCACTGTTGCTCACAAATTCGACACCTGAGACCCTGCATTCTAAGTTTGCGCCAGATAGTAATGTCATAATACCATCATCTCGTGCAAGGCTCCAATACTTCCTCCTACACTACCATCACTTGGGTCTGCATTGTATTCAATTGGTGAATGACGAAACATTAGCCGTTGCAAATAGCAGAAAAACACCTAGAAATTGACTGTCCGTGGTGAGGCTGGTCAGCGGCAATGCATCTCCAGCTCCTTCTTTGCGAGGCTCGTCCTCCTCTCAACGGCCTTAACAATTTCAGTGAGAATGCTCATAGGGGTGTGTGTGTGTGTGTGTGTGTGTGTGTTTGATTTTGACTGTTTCTGACTTCCCGTTTGTAGTATTTCTCATGGGTTTTCCTCGTCTTGAGGTTTGCCATTGGTAATTCAAAATGACATTACAAAAACAAATGACTACGAGCGGGTTGCTCCAACTCATTAATTGATTCCAACACTCAGCCCACATCACTCATTGCCAAGGTTGACCCAATCGTCCATGATCTCTAGCCGTAGAGTGCTCTTCATCCCCTTGGTGAGTTGCATATCCACACTATTGATTTCACAGACCCCCTGGCTGGCGGGCTACCTTACTTCATCAAGCCCTACTCCAAATCACCACCTCAAGCTCAACCTTCATTGCATAAACATGCACCCTCAATTATAATGTTCAAACGAAATAGTTTAGTGCGAAATTTCATGCCATGCACACATTAAGCTTCAAACAAAACCTCCTCAAACCAGTCCGTGGCGCCGCGGACTGGTTTGAGGAGGGTTTTGGCCTCATGACCTTAAAGCAATAATTTTAACTTTGTCTGTCACATCTAGAGAATTTCAGTTTCCTCGAGGAACAATCTTGAGGCATATGGACAATTGCTCATGCTTTGATATCTTGCTTGCAGCTTTTCAAATGGGTAAGAGCGACTCCCTAGACCAGGCTTTAGGAAAAGCTTGTTCTTGAGAATTCAAAAAACCTACACATGAAAATTTTTAAAAGTAAATTGAATATAACACTATTTTCTATACTTTTTGTATGTTTTCTCACCTTAAAAGTTAAAATTCAGACATAAATTTCAAATTTTGTAAGCACTAAAGGTAGGTTTTTTTGTAGCACTACTTTTAGAGGGGCTAGGGGCTAGAACCTTCCTTTTGCACAACCGCCATCTTCAGCCTTGCTTAATGAGAGGGATTCCTCCCCAAAAAACATCAGTCTAACATCAATCAAAAGCAAAAATCAATGCATGGCCTTTTACTATCCCTAGAACCTGCCTTTTGCACAACCACCATCTTCACCCTTGCTTAATGAGTAGGATTCCTCCCAAAAAAACATCAGTCAAACATCAATCAAAAGCAAAATCAATGCATGGTCTTTCTATGAATGCAAAGATCTAGTACTTGGGTGACCTAAATGAAAAGCAAGAACGGTGTTTTATAGCTCCAAGTGACTCAGATTTTATATTGTTGCTCACCCATTTGACACGAATGCACACCCATCTAGTTTTTCACCTATAGAAGATCCCCTTACACGAATCAACAAAATAGCTCCTGTTGATGGAGCCCTTTTCAAGGCTTTGTCTTGATGCACATATGTGACTAACCACATAAATTTTTGGTAAACTACAAAAGACAGTGGATTTTTTTAGAAGGAAGAAAGTTCATTTAATGCTTCTATGAGGTTAGAATGGACATCATTGTAAGGAGATGATTGAATTAGGGTTAGTGAAGGCCATTTTCTCTTTTTTATACTTTGTCTTACTTGAACTATATTCTGAAATTTGATCAATGGTGGATCCAATTATTACACTTCATAAAAGTGTTTACATACTAGGATAACCATTTTGTGAGGTGAAGTGTGCCACGACGACTCTTTAACTTTGACTGTACTTTTAGACTCATTTTGTGACCTTGCTTCCCACAAAATTTTTGCCTAGGTTCTTTGTATGAAAATATTCTTATGAGGGCTTCTCTTTGCAAATATTAATTTTTAGTGAGTTTTATTATATGTGATAAAGTTTGCAAGGTTACATAAGTTCCAATTTTTGATAGGGTTATTTTGCTCGGTTTTTGGTTCACTAAAAAAATCTTGGTCGGTGTTTGGTATTCCTCAAACTGACCCCGGAGTGTATGGATCAGCTCTAGTGAGATTTCGTGAATAGTCTCTACCGGTGGGACAGATGGAGCCTCGATGATGCGAAAGCAGCGGGGTCGCCAAATGAACTAGAGTGTCAAGCCACAAATGAGCTCCCAGCACCACTCCTGAGAAATGAGCTCTGTGGCGGGCTGGACTACAAGCCGCCCCTCCTGAAGCACTATCATCCTACTGACGGAAGCCACAGAGCTCATTTCTCAATGTGGCGAGTGCACGTGCAGAGTTTTGGTCCCATATTGTGGTGTCTCTGCCGCAGGCAGAGCAATGGTGCATTGGGGGTGACTTTAACATGTTGGAGGACCCCTTTGACAGGATTGGAGATAGCCATTCTACTGTGCATGAAGTTGAGTTGGCAGCTTGGGAGAGGTTATGTATGACTCTGCGGGTTTCAGATGTGTGGCAGCATTCTAGCTTTGTGAGGCCTCCAGACAGCCGGCCTTCTCTCGTTCGAACCGCAGAGTGGGAGGAGTGAATCTATCTCGGATAGATCGCTTCTACACTAGTGACCAGTTCTGTGACTTGGGTGGGTCAGTTTGCATTTTGGCTGGGACTTCTTTTTCGGGCTATGCACGAGTGATCCTCGCAGTGACAGATAGACAAAGGACGGGGAGCATGGTGCTTCGCATCCCTGAGAGGGTCTTGCTGGACTCTGCGCTCAGAGAGCGAGTGGTGGCTCTTTGGACAGAGGGCTTAGACTTGCAAGTTAGAGGAGCTCCACGCGGCCCTAAAAGCACTTCCCCATGGTAGTTGTCCAGATGAGGATGGTTTGACTTCCAGCTTCTTAGAGTACTGGGACCTGCTTGGCCCAGATCTTTATAGTGCTTTTCAGTACATTTTGCACACAGGAGTGATGCCTGACAGCATGAGTGAGGGCCTGATCTACCTCATTCCCAAGGAGGGTGGCTACTTGGATGAGATTCGACAGTGGCAGCCCATCACCATCCTCAACTCAGCCTACAAAATTCTCGCCAGGGCTCTGAGTTTGAGGATTCAGCCACTTCTAGAGAGCATCATACATGGGACACAGACAGGTTTTGTCAAGGAGCGTAGTATCCTTGACAACATCTTCACTTTCTGCCCTCGCGCGCCTTCGTGGTGAGGATCTGGTGATACTTCTTCTCGATTTTGAGAAGGCCTACGATAGAGTTGACGGGGACTTTTTGGAGGGCACTCTACGTAGGATGGGCTTCTCAGATGCATGGATTAGAGCTGCGTCAGCTCTTTATAGACGGGCACACAATCAGGGACTTTTGTCAGGTGGTAGAGGAGATCGTTTCATGCGATGAGTAGGTTTTTGGTTTTACAGCAGGTTGGTCTACGTGGCTTAGCGCTCCCTATTCGAGGAGATGAGCTATTGGATGTTGAGTTTGCAGACGACTCAGCCTTGTACTTGGAGGGCCAGGTGGCCAACCTTCATAGGTGTGAGCAGGCTCTTGAGACCTTTTGTTGTGCATCAAGCGCACAGATCAACTGGAGAAAGACAGTGGCTTTCTCGGTTGGTAGTGCTCATATGCCTGATTGGCTGCAAGGTGAGGGCTTCAGATGGATTCCCCCAGGGATTGCAGCTCGATACTTGGGCTGTCAGGTTGGCTTGGACTTGTCTCTTGAGCAGCAGATTGCTCCCCTCCTCCTGTCCATCAGGAGGAAGTTGTCACATTGGAGTTCCGCACGACTTTCTCTGGCAGGTAGAGTTGTAGTAACCAACCAGGTGTTGTTGGCTACTATGTGGCGCATCACTTCTTGTTGGATCCTTTCGAGTTCTTGCATCAGCCAAGTAGAGAGGCTGATCAGGAACTTCCTTTGGTCATGGCATGACACTCAGATAGCCCGGGCCAAAGTGGCCTGGCACATCATTATTCTTCCTTGTTCTAAGGGAGGGTTGGGGATCATAGACCCAGCACAGTAGAGTAGAGACCTTCTTGGGAAGTTTGTTGTCAAAGGATTACTGCTAGGGGAGGAGCCCTGGAAGGAGTTTTCGCTGCAGCGGCTTAATGCTCGAGCACCTCAGGCTGGAGGCCCCTGGTGACCTTCGACCAGATGGATTTTCACTGAGATGCGCAGAGTTGGCCTGAGCAGGAGACTAGAGGACCGTTTCGCTGAGACTGCTCCGTTCCTGGGAGCAGCTGTGGAGAGGCCTGGAGCACCATCAACCTACTAGCACGGAGGAGCACCTGAGACAGCCCCTGGTTTGGAACCCCGTCATTAGCACTCAGAGAGGCCACTTGGTTGGTAGTAGGCCTCATGTTTCTTGGGGTCCCATGGCAGAGGGTCCAGCACGCACTTTAGGTGATTGGCTACAGTTTTCAGGCTTAGAGGCAGTACTTACAGAGTGGCTCACACCTCTTGAGTCAGCAGCGCTTAGATGGATGGGGGCCTTCACGCGACTGGAGGTTTTCATCGCAGTTTGGGCTTGCTCAGAGACTGTACCCTCCCTGTTTTTCGAGCTACAGGGTGAGGGTCGCTTACACCGAGTTTCAGTAGAGGCCCCACAAGTGGCAGAGTGCTGTTTTCAGAGGATCCGACTTGTGGACACCTGTGGGAGGACTTGTGTGGCATAGACCCCGACCCTACAGCTCTTGAGACTGGCCAATGGAGGCTGTGGGCTTGGGAGTGTTGTCCACTGGCACGAGTGCACTGGGATCTTGGAGAGTGGTTTTGGAGGGACCCCTTCTCCTCAGTCGACCATCAAGGTGTCCCTTTCTTTCAGTACATTGTTCGATTGGGACATCACATACTGGCAGCACGGAGAGAGGCTCGTCCTGTTGCAGCACCTCATTGGCAAGAGGAGGGTCTCACATTTGAGTTCTTGTCAGCTTTTTGGGAGAGGTTGTGGGACTCCAACCAACCGCGGCGAGTCACTTTGTTCCAGTGGCTGGTTGCACATCGAGCTACAGCAATTGGGATCTGGCTTGTACATAGTGTTCTCTCGGCAACGTGCGTAGCTTGTGACCATCCTGTGGAGAGTCAGCGCCATTGTCTTTGGGTCTGTCCTTTGGCACAACAGGTTTGGCTTCGTGTCCTTCGACTGATGCCAGCTCTTTCCGCGGCACGGCAGTACACTTGGGGGGCAATTGCTTGGTCCACTCTTACGGGCCCGGCACTTCAGTTTGAGCTATCCTCTACGAGCACGATGATAGTGATGCAAGGGGGTCGACCTACACTCTAGCCTGCTACAGAGCTTACTCCACAAGAGTGGTGTAGTGAGAGAGAGGAGTGTTGGGAGCTCATCTGCGACCTGACACTCTGGTTCATCTGGCGGGCCCACTGCTTCCGCATCTTTGAGGCTCGCCTTGTACCACCAGCAAAGACTGTTCAAGATCTTTGGCTAGAGCTGATCCACACTCTCAGAGGACAATTTGAGAGACTCCAGGGCAGCTCCGACCGCATGCGGGAGCGTAGAGAGGCTTTCCTTCGACTCTGGCGCCCTAGACCTTTCTTCATCATGGTCCAAGGTGTGCTGAGATGGCACTACCGCCCACCTGTGTGGCTTTTCCCTCCTCCCATCTCTTGATTTAGCCTCATTGTACAGTTTTTCATTGGGAGAGTCTCCCCTTATAATTGTTGTAGCCCTCTCTAGCACAGGAGGTTGTAGCCCCATGGGTAGTTTCAGTAACTAATAGAAGGATCTTTTTCTCGGGGGGGGGGGGGGGGGGGGGGGGGGGGGGGGGGGAAACCTTTTTACCTAAGCTGGCTGTCCATAATGCTTTAGTATAAACTTTCTAAAGTCCAAAAAAACGTACACATTTTTTGGCGATGCTACATATTACACGTGAAGAAAGCATACAATAAGCATGTTATAGCTGCTATGACTAACAGAAACTAAAAGAGGCATGAAATGTCAAGTGATAGCCACTCCCATATCAGAATTGAAGTAAAATGACTCTTGTAACTGGCCAAGGCTGTCATTTATCTGGCCAATAGGAAATCTAACTTTATGCTTGCCTTCTTATAAGTTATTGTGCAGCAATCAGTAAGAATTCTCCAAGAACCATCCTTCGTATGCAATGTCAAAGCAAGTGAATGAAAAGGAGAAAATAGTTGAACATGCCCTATTCAAAATAATTTAATTGACCCATGATCTTGAAATTCTTAGCTTGATTGTGCCTTCCCACTAAGTAAGCACCTTGCAAGTGCAACGAACCAAGGCATGCTTCACAATATTAAGATCCATGATGCCGAAATCAACATGGCCACCATATCCTTGATTTTCGACATAAAGAGAATCATCAATTGGTATAAAATGAATTGTAACTCCGTTTGCAGCCATCTCTGCATAAGTTGAGTATGCAACATCATTTTAGTGATACCCATTCATTTGCAAATTATTTTACAAGGCCCTGAATCAACGAGAATTGAAGCTTCTAGATCATGCACTTGTAGCAAGCTCGGTATGATTTTTGAAATCTTTTGACAAAAACAAACCAGTCACATCAGCAACAAGTCGTATCAAAGAATAAGGCTTTTAAGCTGGATTGTTCCTCCAAGGTAGTAGGCCATATATTTGAAGAAAGTTTCAGATTGCTCACGGCTGCAGGACATTTGAGCTTCACAAAGATCTAACTTTTTACCAAAAAGGAAAAATTCTCTCATGAATTCATACAAAAATGCATATATTTCGATAAAATCTAATCTTTTGTTAGTATATATGTCAAAATCAGTCTTTGTCATTCATACATGGCGTAAGTTTGAGATTTCTCCTAAGATTAAGATACAAAATAAAAAGCAATGTCAGGCATCTTTGTCAAACATAAGTTCTCAAAAACTTTTGACCTACATGATAAAACTCCATTTTCTTCTCATACTCTGCAAGCTGTTGCAAAAGATTATCCAAGGCTGCCACGACATTTTCTTGTTGCAAATCTGGCTGCAAAACTCCACGCTTGACAAGACTATTATAATTCACAGCAATGCCTGCAAACACATATGGCAACTAATGATTCAAATCCATATTTGAAGTGTCATTTGGTTTTCAACCAAATGAGCTCACAAGCAGTGGCACTTGTCGATTCAATGTTTCATGCCATGAAATCACAATTTCATTAAAAAAAAATCAAGAGAGAGAGAGGCCCACAGACTGAGAGACACACCCAAAGACAGATCACAGTGTTCTTCCACCCACAGATTGAGCAGAGATGAAGCAACAAGAGGGGAGGGATACAGGGCATATCAGTATACTAAGTGATCGAGCAGCAGAGCTGGCCTAGGATGAGGGGATGCTCCCATCGCCAGATGAGACATGGGAGACATCTTGTGCAACTCTCATCATGGAGGACATTGACACGATCATGCACCAACCAATGTGAGCCAGTTCCAAATTCTGATACACACATATCCACCATTATGTATCTGTTGCTTGAGACATACCCACCTTTTATATATGTACCCCTCAGGCTCTTTATGCCCATCCTTTACAGCTCTACTGTGTTTTTGTTTAGTTAGTTTCGTTCTTTTTATCTAGACCTTGTATCATATTCACCATGATGTAACTCTTAGGTCTCATATGTCATTTTGACCTTTAGCAGACGTTTCATTCATGTGTGTGTGTGTGTGTGTGTGTGTGTGTGTGTTCCAGCGATCGGTAGAGGCTTTGGTTGCGCACTATGGAAAGATCTTTGAAGCGTCGCCCCCTTTTACCCAAGAAGCTAGACAAGCACGCAATCTTTTTCTATCACATGTGGCTCCAATTATCTTTGTACAACAAGCACAAGATTTGGAGGTTGCGTTCACTGGGGCAGAGTTGCTGTCACGTGATACATCCAACCCTATGTGTCCGTGGACAAGCTACAGCATAATCAGGGTTCAGTTCAGTCAAGTCAGTCTAGAATAGGAAGTGATCTGGCACTTTTGTGAGTTTGTTCGAAGACCGTGCATGTCCAGACACTTAGATTAGATGCATATCCTCTGGTTGCACACAGCATGACCATCAAATTCCAGTCAAATCCCATCAGTAGCATTTTTACAGTGCATAGACCTATTTCCCTATTTTTGACATTTTTCACTTATTTATTAAGTGACTTTTGTTGGAAAGTAGGTAGAGCAATTTTGCTAAGTTTGTATAAATAAAAACCTAGCGCTAGCACTTTCTGGCAGAAGAGGCAGAAGAGGCACTTTCTGGCAGAAGAGGCAGCAAGAGCACCTTGCTCAACAGGCAACTTCTCAGCAAGACCAACACCCACAACAGCCTTGCGTTTTCTCTCCACAAAAGACCTAGCTAGCGTTTTTGCATCAGATCAGTCCTGGAGTTTTGTGCACAGCAGATCGGCCCCGGCGTCATCACGACACAACAGATCAGCCTAGCATTTTGCATTTGCAGAACCACCGACGACAGCAGAACAAATTTCAGACCTAGCGTTTTTGGTTTGTAGTACAACCTCAGCGTTTTTGCAGATCATCGCGACAGAATCAGCCATAGGACCATCGTTTTCAGTTTTCAGCCCTTAGACACTGCAGATCAAGTCCCGAACCTCGCAGATCTCACCTTCCTGCAGCACTTCCTCGCCGCACGGTCACACCCCGCATAGTTTGCAAATTCAGCCCGGAAAGCGCAGATTTCAGCATCTGCGTTTTCAGCACGTCGTCATTGTACCATCGTCATCGAGATAAGAGTCAAAATTCAGCAGATAAAGATTTGCAGATTTCAGCCCTTAGTAGTTTCAGATTTCAACCCGTCTCATCGGCATCCTCATCGTCATCAACATCGTCGGCAAGTCCAAGCATTGTAGAGATTTGTACAATCATAAGTAGACCACTCTCGCCATAGAGAGTGGGGCCTTCGGAGGAGGGTTTTACAACGTCTCTGGTCTCGTATTCTCTTCTCTCTCTATTTCTAAGTCTCATACACTTTCACGCACAGTGTCCATTCACTTTGTTTGTGTCCATTGCATTCTCTCATTAAGAACGGAAGTCTCTCCCTGCCATAAGAATAAAAGGAACCTTGACCACAGTTCGGAGCACTCATCTTGAGCAGAGTTCAAACATTCATTCCGCTGCACCTTACATTGGTATCAGAGCTTTGGCAGTGTTCTGTATCACTCAAGGAAAGAACCACAAAAAAAATTTTGCTTGTTGCGGTCGCACGTAACCCAAGTCTGAGAGAGTATAATGATGATTTGAATGATAATGATGAGCATGATGATTTGAAAGACAAGCATGGTGATTTGCATGAAGATGATGTGATTGTTCACAAGGATGATGTGTTAGTTGATGCTTTTTTTAGCGAAGCTAACCACGTTGCAGATTCGATCGATCACGAAGAACCGATCGTAGCTATCGAGTCGAGGTCCAAAGAACCCCCAAAGGAAGATTCGATCAAACACGAAGAACTGATCTTGGCTTTCGAGCCTAGGTCCAAAGAACCCTTACAGGAAGTACTATGTGTTCGCATGATTAGTCAGCACGCATTGTTCGAATGTTTCATTCGTGATCATTTCCTGTTTTTTGTCAGCGTCTCTATGTGATCCATTTCTCTAGGCATGACATATTGTACGTTGAGCACGTTTCACTCATGAATGAGCACAAATGTATGCGGATTTTTCATGAAAAGCTGAAAAGTATGCATTCAAGGAAGTCACATTTCATGTCTCTTCCTTGGCACGACACAGGTGTAGAAAGAGCACATGAAAGTATGAGCAGCTAGCATGGGCATTTCTGTTGTGAATTGCCACAGTTGATTGCTTTAGATCCGATCTCATAGTTTCTGTGTGTGTGGTGAACGGTTTCGCACTCCGTATCTTTGTTCATCTACATTGCATGCACAGTCTTTGAGGATTACAAGATTTTTTCCAATCACTTTACATGGAATGGGTATGTTCATGTTTTTGTGTTGGAAGTGGTTTCAGAAATTTTCAGCCATGGAGATTCTTGAAAAAGATAGACGCATGACTCTAGACGAAGTTGAAGCATTGCAAGAACCTCATAAGATTTTGTCGCTTTCGGCGCAGCCCAAAGAAGCAAGCGTCGCAGACCTTTATGAAGTTCAAGTATCGCAGGACCCACTGATCAGAGTGGGCCGCCGTGAAGAGTCCCTTCCAAGATTCCAAATGCTATTGGCGATCTCCCTCGACGCCATACAGTTCGGTACCAGTACCTCACTTTGAAAAGGAGGGGATGTCACATGACACATCCAACCCTATGTGTCCGTGGACAAGCTACAGCATGATGAGGGTTCAGTTCAGTCAAATGAGTCTAGAATAGAAAGTGATCTGGCACATTTGTGAGTCTATTCACAAATCGTGCATGTCCAGACACTTAGATTAGATGCATATCCTCTGGTTACACACAGCATGACCATCAGATTCCAGTCAGATCCCATCAGTAGCATTTTTACAGTGCATAGACCTATTTTCCCTATTTTTGACATTTTTCACTTATTTATTGAGTGACTTTTGTTGGAAAGTAGGTAGGACAATTTTGCTAAGTTTGTATAAATAAAAACCTAGCGCTAGCACTTTCTGGCAGAAGAGGCAGCAGGAGCACCTTGCTCAACAAGCAACTTCTCAGCGAGACCAACACCCGCAGCAACCTAGCGTTTTCTCTCCTCAGAAGACCTAGCGTTTTTGCATCAAATCAGCCCTGGCGTTTTGGGCACAGCAGATCGGCCCCGGCGTCATCACGACACAGCAGATGAGCCTAGCATTTTGCATTTGCAGAACCACCGGTGACAGCAGAACAAAATTCAGCCCTAGCGTTTTTGGTTTGCAGCACAGCCTCAGCGTTTTTGCAGATCATCGCGACAGAATCAGCCATAGGACCATCGTTTTCAGTTTCCAGCCCTTAGACACCGCAGATCAAGTCCCGAACCTCGCAGATCTCACCTTCCCGCAGCAGTTCCTCGCCGCACGGTCAGATCCCGCATAGTTTGCAGATTCAGCCCGGAAAACGCAGATTTCAGCATCTGCATTTTCAGCGCATCGTCATCGTACCGTCGTCATCGAGATAGAGTGAGAATTCAGCAGATAAAGATTTGCAGATTCCAGCCCTTAGCAGTTTCAGATTTCAGCCCGTCTCGTTGTTGTCCTCATCGTCATCAACATCGTCGGCAAGTCCAAGCATTGTAGAGATTTGTGCAATCATAAGTAGACCGCTCTCGCCATAGAGGGTTTTACAACGTCTCTGGTGTCGTTTTCTCTTCTCTCTCTATCTCTCAGTCTCAATACACTTTCACGCACAGTGTCCATTCACTTTGTTTGTGTCCATTGCATTCTCTCATTGAGAACGGAAGGCTCTCCCTTCCACAAGAATAAAAGGAACCTTGAGCACAGTTCGGAGCACTCATCTTGAGCAGAGTCCGAACATTCATTCCGCTGCACCTTACAGTTGCATGCAAGTCTGCAAGATTTAGGAAGATCTCCTGGTTGGGACGGGCTTACTAATGAGTTCTCTCTCCTTTTGGGAATACCTTAGGGAACCTTTATTGGTAATGATGAATATGGCTTGTGAGAAGCAAGATGTACCCCTTTCTGCCTACTCAAGCTATTGCTTTGCAAGATGTACCCCTTTCTGCCTACTCAAGCTATTGCCAAAGCAAGTCTTTTGTGATCAATTTTCCCATTGGCGGCCTATCACCCTTATGCCGGTAGTCAACATGTTGATGGCCAAAATGAATAGTCAACGATATTAAGGATTATCTGCATGAAGGACTTCATCAATCCCAATTTCATACCTCGCCGGCACATCACTGACAATTTGGCGAACGTCGTCATAGGCATGGAATATGTGAAATACACTCGGCAATATATGTAGGTTATGCAAGTTGACATTGAAAAGGCTTTTGATACTGTTTTATGGGATTATATCGTAGAAACAATGCAAAGGCTTGGATTTGGGCCAAAAATTTTGCAAGTGGTCTTTCTCCTGTATGCTCAAAGCATTTCTACAGGTCTGTTGAGTGGTTCTATCACAGATGCTTGGAATTTAGGGCGTTCGAACTTCGGTCAGACAAGGGTGTCGTCTCAGTGCTCCACTTTATGCAATTGCTTCGCTCCCCTTGTTGTCATATCTTGAGGCTCTCACTTCCTCGGGTCGTCTGCATGGTCTTGCTCTACCTTCTGGAAAGCAAACTATCGGCCACGCATATGCTGATGACTCTCTTTTCATGCCCAAAAACGTTAAGGAGGATGTACAACAGATTACGCATGCTCTGCATTTATTTGGCCTGGCAGCTAGACTGCATGTTAATTTTCGTAAATCCAAGTTGATGCCCCTGAAGGGATTCGATTGGCATAGGGTTTTATGGCCACGAGAGATTGTTCCCCCTCATACCATAGTACGCCATCTCGCATATCCGATCGGTTGGAATGTCTCCGCAACGCAGAAACTTGAATGGGTGCTCCAAAGAATGCACTTAAAGCTTAGCTATTGGAAATTGTCCACCTGGCCATTGCATGTGCGACTCAGAATTGTCCAAAGCATAATGATGGCCTATGTGCAGTTCTATTTGTCACTTTTATGATGGCCCCAGCGGCGCCTTGGGTCTTTTATATCATGTATGTTGGACCATTTCTGGCGTACTTTCTCCCCCACAAGAAAGGATTGCGGTTTCTATCAATGGATAAGTTATGCACGCCTAAGCGGCTGGGAGAGATTAATATTTTGGATTTACGTCGGCATTTTTTGGCTCAAAAAGCTATGCTTCTGCCTACGCTGGTGGACCAACGACAACCATGGACACTCATGGTTTCACATTTATGTGATAGCATTGTCACAAAATCTTTTGGTCATTGGCATCCTTCGTATTGGGATGTCATTTTTGGGCAGTTGGATGGCCATATTCCAAGATGTCCCTTCACTTCGTCTCTTGTTGCACATTGGAAGGCTGTTACTTTGCACTTAACCTGGCATGGTCATCAATCTCCGCCAGGAAACTCACTTTGGTTGGAGAGCATCCATTCGAGCAAAGCATTCTCTCTTACTTTGGTTCAGTGCTCTCCTCGACAAGCTTACTTTCTATCACAAAAAGAGACTTGCCAGGTTGATCAAGTGGTGGATAATGGGGGACAGGTTCTTTGTTTTCCGGTTGCTGCTCTTCGTTATGAGTTGGGAGCTCATTATAGACATTTGTGGCAACAAATTCAGCGATTACTTACAGACATTTCTCCTGTGCCTCCACTGTTGGGGACTCTCGGCTTTCTGATTGGAATCTCGGCCATATTAGGATGGACTGCATATCCGATCGGTCTATTAATGCCTTGCTGCAGTCTGGTGCATGGATTGTGGCTCATGGAAATCAATTGTGGTCACTCTCCAAATCTCAATTGTGGTGGCAAAAACACTCTCTTGCATTTGGAAGAATCACTCACCACTCAAGGGACGCATTTTCTTGTGGAGATGCATGGTGGGTTCTCTATCGGTTGGTACTTTGTTGCATGCACGACGCATTGCTTCCGCTCATTGTGTCCAGTGTCTTGGGGCTGACGAGTCTGTTACGCATTTGCTTGGGATTGCCACTACTCCCGGACTTTCATCAGACAGGTGTCCTCTGCTCTGCGCCTTCGTTTCCCATCTGGAATCTTTCATAGATGGTTTTGGATTTTTGGAGTTCTTCAACCGCAACAGTCTCAGTTTGAGATCTTCAATTGGGCCAGATTTTGGGTTATGTCGACCATATGGCACCAACGCAACTCTCGGATGTTTCATGCATTACAAATTGGCCCTTTCCCTTGCTTCAAGTTTTCGTTTGGACAAACCCGGCATTATGCTTATGATGTGGGAGATATCTCTCTTGAAAGATTTTCTTTGATTGCTTCTAGCTTTCAGAGCATCACAACGCTCCGCTTATTGTACTTTTTTACTGTGGGTTTTCCTCGTTTTGAGGTTTCCCACTTGTAAATTCGATCATGATTTACAACCAAAAAAAGTGTGTCTATGTATTCTCGGCATGTTGGTGCATGTGCCACGTCATCATTTTGTGACAAAGTGGGAGACTCAGGTTCTACCCACATGAAAGGAAAGAGAGCACGCAAGTTTCCTAGAAATCTTTGGGGAAGGGGGACACAAGTTTTATTAAAATAATTGACTTTGGTCTTTCGATACACCAATTGAACGAACATTTCAAATAAAGAGAATATCAAGAAATGTCCTCGAAATATCTGCAAATTCCCAAGTCCCCCCCCCCCCCCCCCCCCCCCCCCCCCCATTCTTTGCAAATTTCCCCCAAAATTCCAAATTACCAAAACAATTTGCAAAAGTTTACCCCTGGTCTTTTCACAAACGTCTTTCGAGACATTATGTTTTGCAAAGGAAATTGTTGCTCCTTGAATACATGATGATATGCCCAAAACCCTCTCTAGATAGGCAGTGAAAGTGGCCATGTCTCTCATAGTATGCTATATAGTGCCATATATAGTGGAGCTCTCTCTCTGGCTCCCTTTGATACATCTAGCACAGCCCCGCCTCATATGAGACCTCGAAATCGGCCAATCTCAATCTCCAACTGGTGTGATGATGTCCGAACCTGTCCAATAGCACATCATAAGCCGTGGGAGAAGTGAGCGTCCATGTAGGCAGGCCGAGATAAAAACCCATCCTCTGTGAGCTGGAGAAAATCCTCTCTATATGTAGTATGCATTGTTCAAAGGTTCATCACGTAGCATTGAAACCAGCATTGCAACCAAAATCAAACAAGTTCAATCGGCACCAAAACACGTTCAAAGAAGATGTAATCTATTTCAAACGATTTCTCAAATAGTTCTCTCAAATAGTATTCAGAATCTCAAAGAAGTGTTCTGCATCTCCCATGCTTCAAAATGCTTGTTTGAGTTCTCCAGCATATCCAAATTCTCATCCTTTGAAGAGATTTTTTAAGGTCTCTGAAACACAGAAAAGTGCCAAAAAAGCATGTTTTTGGAGCTTTAAAACGAATTCCTGTTTTTTCATCTCCACTTTCTGTTGTCATCTTTTCTTCTTCCACGTCCATAGCTTCCAATTGTTGGTTGATGTAGGACCGGTTTGCTTGTCAATACAACATAAGGCTAACGCTCTGATACCACTATAGAAGTTGAGGGCACCACGTGCCAATTGAAAGAACAAAAAAGAAACAAATTTGAGCACTTCAACACAACTTGAAACTCGGAGAGAGAGAGAGAGAGAGAGAGAGAGAGAGAGAGAGAGAGAGAGAGAGAGAGAGAGAGAGAGAGAGAGAGAGAATCCACACGGTAGACATGGAGTGGTCGAGTTTCATTCGCAGATGCACTGGCCCCAACCTTGTCGCCCCTTTCCGTATTTCTTTTATACTGATCTTCAAAGAGTACAACCTCGGGAAAGAACTCTCTCCATCACCATCTTCCCCACCGCCACCTATGTATAACAAATGGAGCCCATATGTCTACTCCAATCATCCACCTCCATGCTAGCATCAAATCAGCCCAAAGACTTCAAGGATGGTGGATCTACAATAAAAAACTTCCTTTTTTGGGAGTAAAAGATCGGAAGAAAGCATTGCAGTTCCTTCAGCAGTTTGCAATATCTATGCATTTTGGAGCTACACAAAAGAATCCAAAATATCTCGAGAAGCCTCTTTTCTCAAAGACAATGCTATGCAGTGGTGGAGTTCTATAGCAACAAAGCCTCATGCTCCAAGGACTTGGTAAATTTTCAAGTAATTTTGTTCTCAATATGACCTCCTTGTTTGAAGTTCGGATTCTAGATGAATGGGGCAACTTGAAAATGTTGGCCAATTAAAATATGGACGGTTACAACCACAAGTTACATCTACCTTACGCTCTCTTTTCTTCAAGCTAATAACCTTGGAGAACTAGTGTGAGTGCTATACCATCGGACTGCCGTCACCACTTCAAAAATATTGTTTTTCCAAACAAGTCTCTACTATACAAGAGCTCATAGACCATGCTACGGTTGGTTACAACAACTAACAGAGGACCAGCCGGCAACTACACAGAATCCTCAACTACAACACACCAATTCTTGCAACACTTCAACCCCAGTTGCACGACCTCACTTAACTACTCACCGATCAGATACTCTTCACAAGAAGGCAAGTGCTTTCAATGCTTCCAGACGGGACACACTTCCTATGTCTTGCTCCACAAGGGTGATAGATCCTCCGAGCAAACTTCTGCCAAGAAAGCCAAAACCAAATTGGGACTTGGTAAGTGCAATTTCTGAACACGATGTTTCCAAGGAATTGTGCAGAGCTTATGGAATCATTCGTAGCCACAAAGCACTTATCTTCTTTGATCCAAGAGCCATCGACAACTTCGAGTTCCTTAAGCTTATGGACTTTGTTTAACAGGCTTGGACACCCAAGCGAGTAATCACTAGCAACGCACGAACAGAAACTGCAACAGCTGAACTTGAACAAAGAGAGAGAGGGGAGTTGATACGAAGTGGTGGAGTTCCGCTTCCACATGCACTAACCCCAAAGACTTGCGTCCCTTTCGGTATTTCTTTCTTTAATGATGATTCACAAAGTACAATGGCCAAGAAGCACCTCCTCTGCAATCTGCATGTTGTAGACTGCCAGAGGGGGGCCTTCAAGGCTCATATTTAAAGGCCCGAGACCAAAAAGCATCAAATATAAGAAATGCTGGCGGCATGGCGTCCACATGGGACATCCTTATTAATTCGAGATTCCCTAAAAATCCACCGCAAATTCCAAGATGTCGGTACAAGCGCCACATCATCATATTTTGAGGTTCCAAACTCATGCCCTTTGTTTCGGCCACTTTCAAGCGCTTTAAACGGGGCCTCTCTAAAAGGAAGTCCACATCATTGCATTTGTGACCCCCCCACGCCCCCTTAAAGAAAAGTAATCGCCCTCAATTATGCCTACAAAACAAACAAAGGACAAAAACTAGCTCAATAGACATTGAATGGTACCCATGCACCACACTACACATATCTAGCACTTGCACAAAGACAACAGTCACTGAACGGTCACCTCACATTCACATCATTATCCCCGTTAAGATCTCAGATACAAATCATGATCATTGTAACTTATTTAGCAATCACAGTCAAACCGCGCTAATCTTTTCATCGATATCTTGATCTACTAAATCTCGTTACTATCATATTCACATCACTTCTCAGTTTTCATGTAGACATCCCAACGACCATCCCCACAAGACAATACATCCAGAAAGCAGACATCTACAGAAATCCTAATCCACACTAGATTTCGGATCATCACATCGTTCACACTAAACACTCAAATGCAAACATGAAGCTAGTCATCTCATCTATTCCAAAATTAATGATGCATATAGATTACTATCCCGCCATCTCATCCTTTCGAAACTTTTGATGCGCTAGGATTCGTATTCAATCATCTCATCCAGATAGAACCCTTGATACGCTAGGATCACATTCACAAATGAAATAAATTGTTTAGCCATTCTCACTGACCACTAGCAAACATCTAGATGCACTAAATTCATCATATCAATCATGTGCCGGTGAGTAGAGCAAAATGTTGCAGACATTTCACCTCTCACATTCAAACAAACACATGTTTGCATGAATACATTGATCGATCAGTTCTTTGGGAATTCCCATTTCAATGTACAGCTTTTCATAAAATCACTTCGTACAATATTGTCAGCCTGTCAATATCTCTAAAATCTCAAGAAGAAATTAAAGACTCCATTCCATCTAGGTAATTCCATCTAGGAGACGAGTGGCTCCCCTCTTGTGTAGCACACACCCCACCATATTCAACCTGCTCATTCGACGTGCACTTATAGAATAGATGATGCTAAACCAAAGCCTAAAGGTACATCTTTAGTAACTGAGGAGATCTGCTAAGTCTTCCTCCTCCATCCGCTTTGCATCAAGAGCTGAATAGTTCCTGCTCTTGACCAAATTATCGGTGGACCACCTTATCCTTCACTTTCATTTCCTTGTGCGCTAGTACTAGGTGGTTGTAGCTCCGGCTTCGTGACCTCTGGCACCTCACTTTGAAAGGTCTAAACAAGCTCACATGAAACGCAATGTGTATCTGGAACCTTCAGATGAAAGGATACATGGTTGATCTTTTCCTGAACCTCGAAGGGCCAGTAGTATAGCATACTAAGATTTGACAAAAGCCTCCCCTTATTGATGCTTTCTCAAATTGGAGTAGCAACCAACCATTCTTGAGACTTCAGTAAAGCATCCTTTACCTTAGCAAAGCAATCTCCAGATCCTGTGTGTATTGATCTGCTTGAATCCATTATCCACATCAACAAATGTATTGTGTCCAATGTCAGGTGCAGCAGCATTGAAATGGTGAAGATCTAGGTTTTACAATTCCAAAAATCTTTTCTTCCTTCCTTGCGTTAGTGTTTTCCTTTAGCTAAATGATGGTTCCTTTTACCTTTCCTTGAAGAGAGGGAATGAGAGAGCGCTAGAGATGTGGGGAGAGAGAGAGAGAGAGAGAGAGAGAGAGAGAGAGAGAGAGAGAGAGAGATGATGATCATGATGATGATGTATTTACGTCCTCGGGGGGCCAAAATGACCCTTGGGACCCAAAATCTCATATATGAGACTCCCCCCTTCCCATGTGAAGGAGGGGACGTGTCATGATTCTGTGGTGATTTTGTTTGTGAGTGTGGTGTGATGTTCTAGCACTTTGGCAAGATAGATGCCTAGTGCTACTGGAGAGGGATGTGTTCTTGAGAGAAGCTCCTCAAATGTAGTACATCCTTGAATAAGTTGGGGAAAGTCGACCCGAATGTGTGCATATGGTGGACATTCAAGGGTTACATGTGCCTCATTTTCCAATGAGTTCAAGTTACATTGAGTGCATCTCCTCATGTTTGCATCAATATTCAGCCATCCTCCCGTTTCACTTTTGAGCATGTGTGATCTTGTCCGCATCAAGGTGATGGCCCGTCTCGCACGGTAAGACATGGGTGTCCTGATATGTATTTGGGTTTCCCCGGTCTTGTACTCTTCCCAGTATCTCGTGTTTATGTGCTTGCAATAGTATTCAAACTTGGACCTGTGCATTGCATTCTTCCATTTGCTGTGGAGGGCCTCAAGTAATTGTAGTTCAAAATTCAGCTCGTGCTCATGCTCGGTACCTGCCTCTACATGCATGTCCACATGTGCTCCCACATTCCATTTAGAGAACCATTTCCTGATGTCCTCAACAAGGCTAGAGGTGAGAAACTTGCTTTTGTGGTTCTTTTGCGGCTTACATCCTACCTCCCATGCTATGTGAGGCAAACGGTTATGAGGCATCAACTTCACCTTCAAGAGATATCTATGCATTCTTTGCAAGGCAAGCATTTCCAATGGTCTTTGTTTAGTCTCCAATAGCATCACTGAGTATGGTGTTGTGGTTTTTATCCCCATATGTCTACATAAGAACCTTTTCTGAATTTTCTCAATGTCATTCCATGTGCTGGCCGGAATACTTGGTCCCCATACCTCTACCCCATACAATAGCGTTTGGACCACACACGCATTGAAAGCCATAGACTTTATTTCCCACCTTCTAGTGACGCTTTGTTTGCACATGTTTTCAAACTCGTAATACCTTGCTTGTCCTGCTTCAATTCTTGTTTTTGCACATTGCCCCCATCTATGATTCGAGGGTATAATGATGCCCAAGTATTTAAAGTTGTCCACTGCTTGAATCTCTTGCCCATCATACATAAGGGTGGGCTGATCCTTTGATTTGTGTGTACAAATCGCCATACATTTTGTTTTCATGACATTCACTGAAAGTCCTGTGGCAAGTATGTACCACACCCAAAAGTTTTTGCAAGAGAGACATGCTATGCGCTAAAAGAACCACATCATCAGCATAAATGAGTAGCAGCAAAGTAATGAGACCTATGTTTGGTGCATCTCCATTATCTTGCGTCGTTTGGTAGATAAAGTCCTCAAGCTCATCTATGCATAGCCCAAATAATGTTGGGGACAGAGGGCATCCTTGTTTGACCCCTATTGTGCTAAAGAACTCTTTGGAGAAGCCTATTTGCATTTTCAGTTTACATCGAACCGCATGGTATAGGCATGCCACCGCAACCCTCAAGTGTATGGGAACCCCAATGGTCTCCATACGGGACCATAACCCATGACGAGGTACCATATCAAACGCTTTCTTAAAGTCCACAAAACAGCAGTACATAGTTTCCCCTTGAGTCGCCCCTCTTCCATCATAATCCAGATTGTAATCAAGTGATCTATGGTACTATGTTTTGCTCTAAAACCTGCTTGACCGAGAGCCCTCTTTCCACTATTTTCAGCCCATGTGCTAATATCCTTTTCTATCAAGCTCCCAAAAAGTTTTGCCATGCAAGAGCCCACCATGATGGTGCGGTAATTCGTGAGTAGGTTACGGTCTCCACCTTTAAACAAAGCTTTGACCCAATTCTCTTGCCAATCTTCAGGCATGCCTTGGTGGATAGCTTGATTTATCATGCAGTGTATCCATTTCTTGGCTTCATTGCCCGACCATTTCAGCATTTCGGAGTTGAAGTGCAAAATGTCAAAGGCTTTCCCAGTGGCTAGTTTTTTCAAACCTCTCAAAGCCGCTGCAAAAGTTATAGGTTCCTTAGTGTCAACCTGAATTTCAGCATTCATCATTATTTGAGCATCGGTGGGAGCGGGCATAGAGTGTTTGTGCATATACATACATTTCGTCCATGCTGAAATTTCCCATTATATCCTCCTTTTTTCCTTTCATGTTGCGCCATGCTTTCTTGGGCTCTTTCTTAAATCTGATCACCTCTTGCTCCTCCTTCAAAAGTTCATGCATCCTTCTCTTTTTCTATAACAAACTTGGACACTCCAAGTCAATAATCAACCGCGACAGCACCAAATAACCACTTCAAAACAATTCACAGATCACAATAGATTTGCACTGGCCCGGCGGAGTTCCGTGCCTAGAGATATTGGCCCCAAAGACTGGCGCCCCTTTCGGTATTTCTTTTTATATTAATCAGATCAAAGTACAAGAGAGTGGCTAGGGTTTCACTCTCAGACTCTGCGTCCAGATGCTCTGAGAAGTGAAGCCCTCTCCACATATTTAAAGGTACAAGGGATGCCCAAAAGCAGAGCCCCAAAAGCTTTCAAAATCAAAAGCATCAGTTCTCTCTCTTAGAGAGAGTCTCTTTTTTTTAATTAAAAAAAAAGCAAGTTCTCTCTCTTTCATGCAAAAAGGAACGCCCAAAAGCTGCCAACGCAAATTGCGGCGCAATTTCCGGAAAATCCGTACAACCCTGCCACGTGGCACTGGCGCCAGAAATTAGGGTTTCAGCCAGCAGTTAGGGTTTCCAGAAATTAGGGTTTGCTGCGAATTAGGGTTTCTGGCAGATTTTAGGGTTTGCAGGAATTTTAGGGTTTCTGCTGTCAGCCACGTCATCACTTTGTGACATACCCCCCTCTTGAAAGCATTGTAATCGACCGCGATTACGCCTGCAAAACCGACAAAAGCCATAAACCGTCTTAGCAGACACTGACTGTTAGTACCTACGTACTAGGAACACACATCTAGCACATGTACAAAATCGACAGTCACATCACACGACATCACAGGACATCACCAGACATCACAGGACATCACATGACATTCAACATTCATTCGGATCTTAGACCATGATTTATCGGCAATGTAGCTAGCAATCACATCTAGGTCCAATCGGGACCTCATCGATGTCCGATTGACTAACCCCTATTGCAACCATGTCTATTCGAGATCAAGTAGACCAAAATGCTGCAGTCATTTCGTCTATCAGTTCCTGCACTCATAAGAAGTCAAGAACAAATCAGTATCATAATCAGGAATTCCATTTCATAAAGTCATACAGCAGAATACTGTCAGCTCTCAGTATCCCTGAAGCTCAAAGAGACATCAGTGACTCTAGTATCTAAATCAAGGCATCTGTTGACAAAGGAGTGGAGTGACTCCCCTCTTGTGCATCCCACTGCACCAAATCCTCGGCCAAGCTGAATTCTGGGTTCCATTTGGAGTAGACTATGCTAAACCAAAAGCATCGAGGTAAAGTTTCACAATCTGAGGAGTATCTGCTAGGTCCTCCTCCTCCATCCACTTCGCATCAAGTGCAGGATAATTCTTGAACTTAACCAAGAACCGCCTTCGGACTTTACCCTTATTCTTCGTATCCTTATGTGCCAAAATCTTTTCAGGAACAAGGATCTCCTCGTTTTCGTCCACTTCGGGTTGCTCATCAGGCTCCCCATCATCAGGCACATCACCTTTAAAAGGTTTCAAGAGATTCACATGAAATGCATTGTGAATCCTCCAAGTATCTGGCAGTTTCAGTCGGAAGGAGACTTCATTTATCTTTTCAGTAATCTGGAAAGGGCCGTAGTATCGCATACTAAGCTTTGGAAAAAGCCTCTCCTTTCCCTTGTTCTTTCGTAGGCGTGCCTTCTCAAAACGTAAGAGCACCCAATCATCCTCCTTCAATTTCATGTCGCGACGATGGCGATCCGCTGCCTTTTTCTGTCGTTCTTGAGACTTCTGCAAAGTCTCGCGAACCTTGGCAAAAGCCGTATCCAGATCTCGCGTATATTCATCCGCTTCAAAGATCTTATCTTTTGTGCTCAGGAAGGGTGGAACCTTTGTAGCACCTTCAACAATCCCAAATGGCGCCTTCCCCGTCGACGAGTGTATCGTGTTATTGTAGGCAAATTCCACCAAAGGTAAATATCTTTCCCATTGAGTCTTCTGATCTGAGATATAAGACTTCAATAAATCTAGAACCACTGAATTGGCAATCTCGGATTGCCCATCAGTCTGCGGGTGGAACGATGACGAGAACTGCAACCGCGTGCCAATGTTCTCCCAAATTGCCTTCCAAAACAAACTCGTAAATCTGGGGTCTCTGTCGGAGACAATTGTCTCAGGCATGCCATGTAATCTGAAAATCTGGGCCACAAACAATCTCGCTAATGTGATCCGGCTTGACTGTTTTCTTCACTAGAATGAAATGAGCCTGTTTGCTAAATCTGTCAATAACAGTCCAGATATTATCGTGACCACTCTGTGTTCTCGGGAGATCAAAAATGAAATCCATCGCTATACTTTCCAAGGGGCAGGTGGGTATGGGTAAAGGCTGTAACAATCCCTGTGCTGTATGCCTGTTAAACTTGACCTTCTGGCATACCAAGCAACTGCGCACAAACTCTTCCACATCTTTCTTGAGTCTCGGCCAAAAGAAATATCTCTCTACCCCTTTCATGGTGGTAGCAATGCCGCGGTGACCCGTAAAAGGTGGACAATGGCATTCAATCATAACCTTTTCCCTCAACGGCTGTGTAACGCACAACATAGTCTTTTTCATCAAGTAGCCTTCCCGAAGGGAGTATCCAGCTACTATCTCCCCATCCCGTATCCGTGTGAATATATCTGCAAAATCTGTATCTGTGGTATACTGATCGACCATATCCTCGAAGCTCCTATGATGTATCGCAGAAATAGCCAGAACCAACAGTTTCCGAGACAAAGCATCTGCCACCACATTCTTCTGTCCCTGCACATGGACAATCTGGAAGTGGAACTGTGACAAGATGTTCGCCCACCGCATCTGTTTTTCCGAAAGCTGCTTCTGTGACAAGAAGTAGCGCAAACTCTTATGGTCTGTAAAGACAGTGAAATCCGCTCCAAGTAGGTAATGCCGCCACTCAGTAAGAGCATGGATAACCGCCAAAAGCTCTTTCTCATAAATCTGTGTTGTCATCTCCGGCCTTGAGAACAAACGGCTCTCGTAAGCTATGACATGGCTTTCTTGCATCAAGACCGCACCCAGACTACGACCACAAGCATCACAATATACTTCGAATGACTTCTGCAAGTCCGACAAAGTCAAAATAGGTCCCGTAGTCAATTTCTCTTTCAACGTCTGAAAGGCAGTCACCTCTGTGGGTCCCCACGAAAAAGGTACTCCTTTCTATGTCAAGATATGCAAAGGGGAAGCAACCTCTGCAAACTTTCGTATGAACCGCCTGTAGTACAAACACAGTCCCAAGAAGCTTCTAACTTCATGGACATTCTTCAAGTCGGGCCAATTACGGATAGTCTCTATATTGGCCGGATCCATTTGCACTCCTGCGGCTGACACAATGTGTCCCAAAAAGTGTATCTCTGGTAGGAAAAATTCACTTTTCTTTGCATTAATCACTAACTTGTGATCTCGTAATGCATGAAAAACCTCAAGCAGATGATCTCTGTGTTCTGCCTCATTCTTGGAGAAAACAATGATGTCGTCAAAGAAAGTGCCAACAAATAGCCTGTACTCTCGAAAAATCCTATCCATCATCCGGTTAAATGTCGCAGGAGCATTGGTTAAGCCAAAAGGCATCACCAAAAACTCAAATAACCCAAAAGTCGTCCGAAAAGATGTCTTGTAGACGTCTCCCGGCGCTATTCTGATCTGATGATATCCACTCTTCAAGTCAATTCTGCTAAAGCATGAGGATCCCTGTAACCTGTCAAGTATATCATCGATCCTAGGAATCGGAAATCTGTTCTTGATGGTGATTTTGTTGAGAGCTCTATAATCGATGCACATTCTCCAAGATCCGTCTTTCTTCAAAACCAACAACACTGGAGAGCAATACGGTGAAGTACTAGGTTGGACAAGACCCTTTTCCAAGAGGTCTTTCACTTGGTTCATAATCTCTTCATTCTGTGCTCGGCTCACATGGTAGGGTGGCCGGTTCGGTGGTGTACTACCAGGTATCAGATCAATGGTATGATCTTCAGAATGGTATGATCTTCAGGACGAGCAAGTGGTAACTCTCCTGGCAGGTCTTCTGAGAAGCAATCGGCGTGAGGGTGTAGAAAATCTTGGCGTTCTTTATCAAGTTTAGACATATTTGTCCTATCATCATCACTCAACTCTTTCATAAAGATCGAGTAAACAAACAGACTGGATTTCATTAATTTTGAAATGGCCGAAGCCGATATAATAGGGACAGACTCGCCCTTCAGTTTAATATCAAGTACAATTGTTCTGCCCTTTTCTGTAGTCAAAGTCGCTTGTCTCGCCCGATAATCGACCACGGCGTTGTTCTTGTGGTACCAAGGAATCCCTAAGAGAACATCACAACCCTCCAAAGGCATTATGAAGAAGTCCTCATGCCCCAAATACCCCTGACAATGCAACCGAAGTTTGCCAATGACAGGTGTAATGGCTACGTCCCTGCCGGGTGCCGCTAGAACTGCCTCTGCAAGTGGTCCCATCCGATCGGGAGTAATCTCGAGCCGCGCCGCCAATTCCGGTGAAATGAAGTTGGCCTTGGCTCCTCCATCAAAGAAAATCAGGGCCTCTTGATCTTTCACTTTGCCCCAAGCTCGGCAAAGTTCTGTACTCTCATCCATGGTGTCGGGATCACTACCCACACAATCTGGAACCAGTCCTGTTTTCATCTTGCCTTTTCGTACACGGTCCTCAGCTGCTCTCGAACTCTCAGGCCTTTCGTCGTCCTTGTCATTCTGTTCTTTCTGTGCCTTTTTAGGGCACTTCGCAGAGATATGTCCAGTTTCCCCGCATCCAAGGCACTTCCCCTCCCTGATGTAGCGAGTCCGCTCCTGAGGAGTAAGTCTGGGTCGTGCATCCTTTTTCTCTGGGTTGCTCTTTCTTTTTCTACTTTCATTCCCAGAAGTCTGTCCGGTGCGTTGTGTCGTGACCTCATCTGTGGGGTAGGTCAGACTGCCAGAGTGAATTGCAAAGCCCCGCTTCACATGACTCATCAACTCCTGAATAGAAGCTGACTTCTGTTCCAAGCAATGGTTTCGGATCTCTGTAGGTAGACCCAATGTAAACCGCTCAATCTGTTCTCTGAACGAGATCTTCTTGAATGAAGAGGCAGGTAGAAAAGAGTTCCAAAACCTTTCACAGTAAGAATTCACTGTATCGCTCTTAGTCATCCAGAGATGGTTCCAAGCAGCTCGTATATCTCGCTCAAACTCTTGAGTCAACCAAGAAGAAATAAAAAGCCTCTTGAATTTCAGCCATGTAATTGGCACAGTCTTGCTTAATAGAAGCGTGGACCACCAAGTGCGAGCATTCCCCTTAAAATAAGAGGTAGCTCTCCGAATCTTGGAGTGCTCTGAATAGCGTCCTCCCGCGAAAGCGATGTCAAACTGCTGTATAAAAGACAAAGCCTTCGAAGCATCGGAGTATCCCGAAAAAGTATCAAACTTAAGTGCTTGGCCACCTTCCTTAAACTCTCGGACTTTCTTGCTTTTATCTTCGAGAAAGTCATACTGGTTGGCTTTGTAAAAATTCCTCTTGTTCGCATAAAAGTTTCCGTTGTTAGAGTCTGAACTGTCCGTAGACGAGTCCTCTGTAGAAGTGTCACTCACTGGGCGAGACTTAGATTTCCTTGCCTTTTTCTTGCCCTTTCCGAAGCGTTGTTTCTTGCTTCGCTTTTTGCTTTTCCTGTCTTCTTCGCTCGAGTCTGAAGAGCTAGAAGAACTGTCAAAAGAAGAAGAAGAACTGGGTAGGCCTTCAAACTTGACGCGCTTCTTCAGTTTCTTTGCTTTGTCGAATGTCGACTGACGACCCAAATATCCCGGGAAGTCAGTACCTTTGTTCTGCTTTTTGCCTTTCTTTTGCACGTCGAAAAGCTGAGCAATCCGTGCATCAACCACGTTCTCTAGTTCCTTCTCCGTATATTTCTTGGAGGCAGAAGGTTTCTTGAGAGCGGGTTTCGGGAGTGGTGTTGTGGTTCTCTGCCACTCCCTCTGTACCTCTTCCAAAGAGGTCTGGTTCATATATTTTGCCATCTTCGGGTCCTTGGCAAAATTGAGCATCATCTTTGTTGCATCATCGATCAATTTTCGACGCTCCATCTCTCGCTGCTCCGCTGGAGTAGGCCTAGGCGGGCCATACTCCGTGCCGGAATCTTCGTTGTGATCGTTACCCGCATCTCCAGATGCAAAGGGAGTCGACTGATCATTGCCTGAAGCCATAGGTGCCGCGGAAAAAAAAATTTGGGGATCGGATTTCCCGTAGAAGAGAAATCGGCCGTGCTCTAATACCACTGTAACAAACTTGGACACTCCAAGTCAATAATCAACCGCGACAACACCAAATAACCACTCCAAAACAATTCACAGATCACAATAGATTTGCACTGGCCCGGTGGAGTTCCGTGCCTAGAGATATTGGCCCCAAAGACTGGCGCCCCTCTCGGTATTTCTTTTTATATTAATCAGATCAAAGTACAAGAGAGTGGCTAGGGTTTCACTCTCAGACTCTGCGTCCAGATGCTCTGAGAAGTGAAGCCCTCTCCACATATTTAAAGGTACAAGGGATGCCCAAAAGCAGAGCCCCAAAAGCTTTCAAAATCAAAAGCATCAGTTCTCTCTCTTAGAGAGAGTCTTCTTTTTTTAATTAAAATAAAAGCAAGTTCTCTCTCTTTCATGCAAAAAGGAACGCCCAAAAGCTGCCAACGCAAATTGCGGCGCAATTTCCGGAAAATCCGTACAACCCTGCCACGTGGCACTGGCGCCAGAAATTAGGGTTTCAGCCAGCAGTTAGGGTTTCCAGAAATTAGGGTTTGCTGCGAATTAGGGTTTCTGGCAGATTTTAGGGTTTGCAGGAATTTTAGGGTTTCTGCTGTCCGCCACATCATCACTTTGTGACATTTTCCTTTTCAACATCTTGTATTCCTTGGCTGCACTTTCCCACTCCTTTGTGGACTTATTGAAGCACTTTAACTTGCGTTTGGTTGCTTTACATTCTGCATCAAACCATGGGTTATGAGGGAGACCTTTCACTTCTTGGTGATTTCTTTTAGATCGCCCCATAGTGACCTCTGCAGCCTCTTCTATTGCTTGACGAAGGGTAGCTCAATTTTCTGAAATGTTTTGGGACATGCATTGGCTACTCAATAGGCTGTCCAGAAAAGTGGCATAATCGAATTTCTTTGTGGCTTGCATTCGATATGCCCAACTTGTCGCCTTTTGGATGCGTTGTGTAGGCATGTGTGGGAGGTCTAGACATACATGAATTGGAGTATGGTCCGAGTTCGGTGACCGAGCCCCAATTTTAAAGTGTCCAATTAAATCCAATGCATTGTGGCTAACTAACGCATAGTCATTAGTGCTTCTTCCATGGTTTGATGTATAGCATGTGTATGTTCCGGAGCTTGCAAATTTCTTGGTGCCATTCATGGCTACAAGTTGCATAGAATTCATCATGGATATCAAAGCCGAACCTTGTTCATTCATGAGGTGATCGCATGAGCATCTATCCCATATTGCATCTAATACAAGATCGCCATCTTTGTCGACGGGATGGGTTGAGTAGTCAACCAATTGAACCTGTATGTTGGCTATGCGAGCATTAAGATCCCCAAGTATCATCATTGCTCCCTGTGGTGTGTAGGTTGCAATATATGTATATAGGTCGGCAAAAGGGTCATTCTTGGAGAGATTATGCAAATCATAGAACGGGGATTCCCGATGTGGGATGTAGCATCCCGCAATGAACATCGATCTCCCAAATGTACAAAGCTCAGCCCATATGTATCGTTTGTGTTCGTCTATCTTGCATATCTTAACCTGATTTTGCATTTCCTCCTTGTACATTATAGCAACACCCCCTTGCCCGCGCATCTTAGTACCAGGCCACCAAACCGAGTGTGTAATATATCCTGGAATACTTGGCAGTCTACATGTGTCCTGTTCACACGTTTCAAGTAGAAAAAGTATGTCTGCTTGTGGTAAAACCTCTGTCAATCCTTCCCCTTTGTGCCAAGGGAAACCTCGGCAATTCCAACTTGTGACGTGTATGTTCATGGTCCCATGAGTTTCCCCCTGTCATGCTTCTGGTGGTGTTGCCCCTGTGGGGGTGGTGTTCTTTTTCATTCGTTCTTCATATGCCTATCTTCTTTCCTTTTGTTTCGCGGGTGTCCTGTCTTCACTGATGTAAATTGGGCTGTCCCTTAGATAAATGCGAGCATTTTCGAGTATGATGGCCCTTTTACATGCATCCAACATTGTGCATACAATTGTGCGATTATTCTCAGGTCTCTGCTTACCCACACGGTGTGCCCCATACACCACTACATCATGCATGCCAAATGTGTTTGCAAGTAGGTCCGTGACCTCCGCATTCAACATGAGTACTTTCTCATTGTCAGATTCGGGTATGCCTCGGATCACAATATTCATACTGCTTTTCTCTCGCTCATTATACTCTGTGTCATCTACATTTGCATGTCTCATGTGTCTGCGGAATGGCATTTGGAGTACTTCTTACTACATGTGCCCAGGAGGTCGTATTTCCTGTTGCATTATCACTGATGTGTGCAAGCTTCTCGTCGTGTGTAGCTAGAGCGTCTTGCACATTGGAGACCTGTTTGTTTAATGCATCTTGCAAGGTCTGAATTTTCTCATCTTGATGTTGCATTTTCAGATTCTGCATTTGGATTGTGTGCTCCAATTCCTGGTTCTTTAGTGCAAGACTTTTGATGTCTTCACCCTGCTTCATCACCATTTCCTGTAAGGATGAGATAAAACCCCAAATGTCTTGCATCGAGCATAGCACCGATTTCTCGGTTCCTGCACCTGTGTCTTTACCTATCCCTGTATTTGTACCTGTACTTGTATCCATCTTGGATGGGGGTGTTTGTTTATCCTTTTCATTTGGCATGTTTCTTGTCGGTGACGATCGCACGGAGAAACCCCTTCTTGAAATCCGCAAGTTGACTCGTTCACTCATTCATATGGGGTTCACCCTTGCTGCAGTGTTGCGCACAGGTGTCCACGGCAGTTCTGCGCAGTGTAACAGGGCTGGCGGGGGCAATGGCGGCAGGCGAGAGAGAGAGAGAGAGAGAGAGAGAGAGAGAGAGAGAGAGAGGAGAATGACACCTGATGGGGTCCCAACCAACCCTTGCAAGGGCCCCCCGCACCATTGCAGATGTGGCATTTGCATTTGATTGCGTAAATTGAATGTACACACATGTACTACCTCAAGTGCGGACTCTAGTGACTCACTTGCAGTATTTCAAGGGTGGGGTGTGTCACCAGGAGGTGTATTTTTTCCTATTGCCTTCTCTAAATATGTACTACATATTTTTATTTATTTTTATTTTTACTTGTTTTCCCCGGAACCCTTGAAAAGGTGCAAGTGGACATTGCATGGCCAATGTGAAACGGCTATGGCCAAACAAGTTTCGCACATCGGGAGTCTAGGTCGGTCAGTTTGGGACTGGTCGGGCCAGTTAGCACTGAATTCTGATGAGTATAGAAGCCTCTGTGCACCAAATGAAATTTAGGCCACTCGAAAAGTCACTTATAACTTTATAAGTTAGTGGGAACTAGAGAACTAACTCAAAGGGACAAACTCGACACTTGGTAGAAGGAGAGCAACCTGCAGGACACATCAGCAAAAGGGGGCGCCCATTTTGAGAGAGAGTCTGATTTTTGTTCATTGAAGTGAGCTACAATGTGTGTGAGTAGTGGGTGCAGGTTCACAGCTTTAATGGAAAGCTTGCCTTCTCCTTTGTCTCATGTAGCGCAATGATTTGCTCTCGTGCATCTCTCTCTCCCCTTTCACATATGGTAATGCCCCACTAGTTGGGCTACTCAGATGATCATGTACAATTCTGAGGGTTTATGCGCGTTTACCAAGGCAAGAGCCTTTTGAACAGAAACCAGATTAGCTAATAGTTAATCCCCCACAGGTACGCACAATTCCATCGCAGAAGATTGCGAGTTTGGAGAGTTTTCTTGCGTGAAAACTCGTCCAATTCACAGGGGAACTGTCCCATTGAGTGCGGGAGCCCTTGGGACACACGTAAGTGTCCGCTCTGCTAAAAACGATCCAAAATAGAGAATTACAGCATGCTGTGTTTTTCTGCAGGTTTAGGGTTTTGCACCTAAACTGCAAGGGAACACCAAGGGAGCCCCAAGTAAGCCTTGGGATGCGTGTATAGGGTTTTGGGCACCCGACAGCAGAAAAACATCGAATTACAGCACGCTGATATTCTGTTATAGCTCACTAAAAAGCTTCTAAATTGCGAGGGAGTCTGTCCTAGATAGGTGTTTTTAACCTATAGGAGTTTTGGTGTCGTTATGCTGCCGAAATCAGGTCGGAAACCTACGTTTTCAGCCTTGCCAGGTTTGGACAGCTTTGTGAGGGCTTGGTCTAAGTGTTCAAATCGTCAAAACTGTTAATTGAATAAAGAAATAACGAAAGGGACGCCAGCTTTTGGGGCCTACCGGGTGTCGGTCTCGTGCACGCAGTGACATTGTAGTCGCTGGACGAAACTGTGTTCACTTTTCTTCACAGTGCTCTGTGTAAAGTTAACAAGTAATTGAGATAATACCGCCCTCTACGTTGTACACGCCGGTTAAATGGTTCCATCGACGGGATAGTCACTTTTTCTTCAAAAAGTGCAGCGTGGATTGTTGTGGGTGAAAGCAACACACAGCTTGTCATTATGGCAGAGAAGAGGGCTGCGTTGCTGCATGGACATGTTTCAGCAGTTGGCTAGCAACCCAAGGATGTAGGAGTTCTTACAGGCTCCTACACAGCAATCTCAGGCTCCGACATAGGGTTTTCAGTCTCCTACACAGGGCATGACTGAGCCGTTGCAGGAAAAGAAGATTTCCAATGCATAGAGGACTCGTGATGCTCGAGGAAAAGCCCATGTGGTTGAGCAACCAACGGTGTCCAATGATCCAAGGCAACTTGCTTTAGCTGGACAGGAACTGTTTGTGAATGGTCAAGGGAGTAATGTACGGGCTACGCGTCAGACCCTGCCATTACCTATTACTTATCCTGGTTATTTTGGAGGTAGTTCAGTGTTTCAAGCTATGGCTGGACCTTCCACAGGTTATATGCCAAGGAATGTGTTCGGGACAATGCAAACAGGCATGGCTAACCCTATGTATGCGAACATGGGTGTCCAACCAGGTTTTCAGGGTGCCTATGGTCAATTTAGAGTGCTTGGAACACAAATTGGCATGGCTAGTTTTTTGTAGCCATACGACAAAAATGCAGACATGACAAGTAAAACAGGTGATGCGAATGCTGGAATGGATAATCAAGGAGCAGCACTTTTGCGGGCACCTGTTTATGATAATGTGGCTCCTTTGAGTCAACCCAAGGATTACAAGGAAGGTGGGCAGGGATTGAAGTTTGAAACTTTCCGAGGAACTGAAGATCAATTGAAGGCTTTGACCTTCATACATCAATTTGATGCAGCTTATGTTGGAGGAAACTTCACAAAGTCTTCGAAGATATGCAAGGCTACCACTTTCTTGAAAGGGAATGTGCTTCAATGGTGGACCGCACTGTTGAATCAGGGTCAAGTCCCTACAACGTGGGTCCAGTTCAAACAGCTTTTTGCGCCTGCATGGCTGACAAGCACTTTTGAAGTAGATGTGATGATAGAATGGCACGAGTTGAAATGCTAAACAATTTTGGGCCACACTGTTGCGAGTCACCTCTTACAGGTTTAGACCATTGTCAGAACAGATTGAGAAGTACTGTTGCGGATTGCCCAAGAAAATCAAGGACTACTGCACATAGACTACTGTCATGAATAGGGTAGTTTTCGTACGTCGAACGGAACCTCTCGTTCCGTCCGGCCGGACCCGTCCCGTCCCGTGCGTTCCGTTCGTTCCGTCCGGTGACTTTTTTCGGCAGTTTATGACCGTTGGCAGCTTTTTGACCGTTTTGCAACGTCCAGTTTGTAGGCCTTTTGGAACCGTTTGCGGGCAGTTTTGAAGCCAAATGCAAGCCCATGGCCCATGGGCCATTGCCATGCTTATTGCCCAAGGGCCAATGCCCATTGCTCAAGAGTCAAGCCTCACATGCTCTTCCTCTCCTATTTAAGCAACCCTTCCCCTTTGTTATCCAACACAACCTACAACTACAAGCTACAAGCTTTAGCCCTAAGCCTCTCAATGCTCTACCCTCTCATCTCCATGTGCTTCCATTGAAGCTCTCAAGCTCTCGAGTCTCCATTGGGTCTACCATCTCTCTCCTTCAAGCTCCCTTGGGTGACGGGTCTCTCCTTCAAGCTTCCTTGGGTCTCTCTCTCTCTCTCTCTCTCTCTCTCTCTCTCTCTCTCTCTCTCTCTCTCTCTCTCTCTCTCTCTCTAATCTATTGATACATCATACTAGTAGCTACTAGCTACATACTACATAATGCCGCCTCCTCTTCATGAAGCCTTTGAGAAGCATTGCCGATATTTTGAGCGGGTAGGGGGCAAGCAAAACTCTTGCAAGTGGTGGTGCAAATATTGCCCAAAAGCTATGACCTCTTCCGTCACCCGTCTCCTCATCCACTTGACAAAGATGGGAGGACAAGCGGGGCCATGTCCTAATATCCCCGAAGATATCCTTGCGGAATGCAAGAGAAAGTATCTTCCATTGAAGACACGCAAGGGTAGAGTCACCTCGGATGAGTTCGTGTCGCCGGATGTTGATAGCTCCGATTCGGAGGAAGAGGCCTCTCCAACTATGTCCATGGCTACCGGTGCCACCGCGGCCTCATGTGATGGTAGTGCCTCCTCCAAGAAGTCCAAGAAGTCCAAGGGGTCTTCAAGTGATGGTGGCCGGCCTCCGAAGATGGCAAAGCAAACTTCTCTTGCGAAATCGGTGGGTGGATGCTCCGGCCCCTTGTCTTTCCTCAAGGAGAGACAAAGAATCGCGGAAATAGAGATTGCCCGCACTGTGATTGAATGCAATCTCTCCTTCAACATTCTTCGGTTGGAGCGATGGAAGAGGATGATCATAGCAATTGCGGCGGTTGGTCCATGCGAAGGGTGGACGGGTGTGTCATACCATGACATGAGAACAAAGAAGCTTGATGAAGAGAGGGCAAGGATTGACAAGTCACTTGAGCCCGTACGTGCGGGTTGGGCAAAGTATGGATGCTCTATCCTCTCCGACGGATGGAGCGACCTCAAGAAGAGGGGCATCATCAACATTCTTGTTTCTTGTCCTCTTGGTACGTACTTCTTACGGGCGGTGGATGCGGGTTCGAGAGGGAAGAAAGTGACCGGGGCATTCATTTGGAAGCACATCCGCCAAGACATTCTTGAGGTAAAACCGTAAATCGAGCCTTTATGTCTTGAGCAATTGCCAATGAGTCCTATGTTTTAATTTTTAAGTTTTAACTCTTCTTGTCACAAATGCCTCTTGTGTAGGTTGGTGCGGAGCATGTCGTGCAAGTGATTACCGACAATGCTTCAAATTGCAAGGCAATGAGTAAGAGGCTAGAGAAGGAATTTCCATCCATAGTATGGACTCCATGTGCCTCTCATTGCCTTGACCTTCTCTTTGAAGACATAGGGGAGCTAGGTTGGGTGAAAGATATCCTCAACCAAGCACTCTCCATCATCAATTTCATCAATGGCAAAGTGAGGGTGCTTGCCATTTACCGCACCTACTCCGACCTTGAGTTGAAGAAGCCATCGGCCACTCGCTTTGCCGCCATGTGGCTACTTCTAGAGCGGCTCTATGATGTGCAAAACAAAATACAAAAGACCATGGTCTCCGATGAGTTTAAGGAGTGGATGAATGGAGAGTCCGCCGCTTCCCAACAAGATGCAAAATTTGGCTCTCCGCATGACCGACATAGAAGGGGCAACTATTGGGCTTCTATGGCACTTCATGGAGGAAGCTTACAAGGAGATTGAGAAGTCTACAATCCTAGATGGGGCTCCCGATGGAACACGGTATAACTACATATTTATTATTACATAATACATTCTCTATATATCTAAATTCTACATGCTTGTTTCTCTACTTAGTACATTTCCTCTCTCTTCTTGTAGTGATTACCTCGAGGACTCTCCCAAGAGAGACGACATTCTCCTCCTAATCACAAAGCGGTGGGATTGGATGAAGAGACCTATCCATTACTTTGCGGCTCTCTTGCATCCGGCTTACAAGAAGCCCGAACTCTTTGCAAATCAAGAGCTTATTGAGGAGCGCAACAATTACCTCTTTAAGGTGCTAAAAGAAGAGGACATTGGAGCATTTCTCCAAGAGGTAATCAACTATAGCGACCAACGAGGCACCGCATTTACTTCCAACTTGTGTTGGAAGCGGCAATCCTTGGTGAAGCCTTCATTTTGGTGGGAGAGCTTTGGCTATCAATTGCCTACTCTCAAACGACTTGCTTTGAGGGTTCTTGGCCAAGTAAGCGACAAGCCTCAAACTTTTACATTTTGTGCTTAATCTCTTCAAAGTTCAACTATAGTCTCTTATAGCTTATGCCTCTCTTGATGTGTTTTAGGATTGCTCATCGGGAGCATGTGAGCGTAATTGGTCCGCATACTCCCTCATCCACACCAAAATCCGAAACAAGCTCTCAACGAAGCAATTAGTGCGACTTATCTATTGTCGCTCCAATTTACGCATGTTGCGCTCTATGCATGAGATGCCTATGGCTCGACAGGTATAAATTATAAATTATAATCACGACTCACTCCATTTTCTATACTCTAGAGTCTAGTCTTTAATTAGTTTGAATATACTAATTATGTTTTCATTGTCCAATGTTGTAAATGTCAAATAGGTCAACGTGGATGAGCTCACACTTACGATTGACACTCTAAAGAGTGTCAATAAAGAGCAAGACCCTGAGGAGAAAATGATTTTTCGTGAGCTCTACTTGGAGCTTGAGGAGATTGATCGCCGGGTTTCTCGCACACGATCACGCAAGAAGGTCGTCATCCATGGAGTTACATCGGCTACAAGAGGCAGAGGTGCCAAGGCTACAAGAGGTAGAGGCAAAGCATCAACAACACCCACGGAAGCTCCTAGGACCTATGTGCGGCGAGGCTCCGAAAGCGGCTCTTGTGCGGCGGCCATCACTATGGAGGATAGAGAGCCTCGAGAGCCAGAGTATGATGATGAAGGCAACCTCATTAGTGATGGAGATTATGAGCCGTCATCCTTCGACTCTTGTGAGGAAGAGGATGATGTTGATGAGCAAGGCTCAGAAGAGGAAGATGAGGAAGATGATGAGAGCACTAGTGACTAGTGACTTTACTATTTAGTCTCTCTATTATGGTGTGCCACTTTTTGAGTACTTTGTAGCCCTTGCCACTTGGTCCCCCCACTTTTTTGTATCCCTTGCCACTTTTTGAGTACTTTGTAGCCCTTGCCACTTGGTCTCTACTTATCAAATTTCAATGATCATTTTGGTTTATGTAATGCTCATTCTCTTTAGTCTTTGAGTCTTGACTCTTTACATTGTAGTATTGTAACTACTAACTTGTAATCTATACAAATGTCAAGTTTCTATAAGTAAGTATTAAGGCCTAAGCGTTAGGCCCTTACACTTGAGAATTATTTGTTTTTTTAAATTTGAACGTACATAACGTCATCGTACATCATAAATTTTTTTAGTTCGTTTAGTACCGCACATCATCGTACGCGTACAAAACGTACGGGACCGTACGAGACTACTATGGGACTCATGAATATGTTCCGATTGATTGAGAATGCGAGAGTGGCCAGCAATGTGTCGAAGGGAGACTCCAATGGATTTAATAGCCACAAGAAAGGGTCCCAGGGCAAACAATTTTCAACCACGGACAATGTTGCAGCAAAGCCTTCTGTGCCCTCCCACAAAGAAGCCCTCCACTGAAGAAGTTGACACGTCCAAGTAGTCTAAATCTTCTTGAGGACGAGGACAAGGACAAAAAAGGCATTTTTCTGGCAAAACTTTTGAAGAAAGGAAAGCTCTTAGAGAGGCCAAGAAATGCTACATTTCTGAAGAGGAAGGACATTTTGCAAATGAATGCCCACAGAAGAAGTCACAAGATAAGGATGACAAGTCAGATCATAAAGGAAAGAAGCCAAAGCAGAGTGCAAGACTTGTCCCAAATTTGGTTGGTGACCAGCCAAACATAGATGCCACAGAACTGTGTAGAGCTTGGGGCAAAGTTAGGACCAGACAGTGCTGGTTTTCTTTGACCTAGGAGCCCGTGTAAAATTTTTATCACTAGAATTGGCATCAAAGTTGGGCATTCGTGCAGAGGAGATGGGTATGACAAGCGAAGCACGTTTGGCATGCCTAGGTCATTCAGAGTGTTACTCCCATTTTAGGGAAGATTCGTATGCACATTCAGAGTTATGTGGATGCGGAAGAGTTTCATATTATGCCACTTGAGGGCTGTGATGTGTTATTGGGTATCCCATGGTGTTATAGGTTGCACGCTATGGTGGATATGTACAACAAAAAAATCACCCTTGTACATAGAGGAAAGACTCATGTCCTTGATGTAAAGCTTAAAAGCGAGTCTGTTCCAGTTGTTTCTGCTTCTACTATTTCATCTGTAATAAAGAATCAGCTTTTTGCGTACTTGATCTTTGCAAAAGAAGTACCTCAAGTTGTATCAATTTGTCTACCTTAGATAAAGACAAGTCAACTTTTTTTAGTGGTTTCAGTGATTGTTTTCCGGACTCTTTGCCAAGGGAGTTACCTCCTAAGAGACCTCAGGATCATAACATAGATCTTGTGCCAGGTTCTAGTCCACCGAATAGACCACCGTACATGGTTAGTGCAGCCTAACAGAAAGAGATTATGAGTCAGGTCAACAAGCTTTAGAAGGTGTTAGGTGCAGCGGAATGAATGTTGTATTTTCTCAAGATTAGTGATCCTTATTGCTCAAGGTTCCTTTTAGTTCTTAGGGAAAGAGAGAGCTTTCCGTCTGTAGAGTGCTGTGGTCACGAACAAAGTGAGTGGATATTGTGCGTGCAAGTGAATGAGACTGAGAGAAGGAGAGAGAAGAGATACGACACCGAGAGGTTGTAAAACCCTCCTCCGAAGGCCCCACTCTCGTCGGCGAGAGTGGTCTATGTCTTGATTGCACAAAGGTGTACAATGCGTATGCAATGGACTATGCAACTTGATCTATGCCAATGACGACGACCACAACAACGATGACGACGGCAACTACGACGATGGCTGAAATCTGGGATCTTCTTGATGCTGAATTTCTGGGACTGTTTCAGTGGCTGAAAATGACTGTTTTGGTTGCGTTTTCTTGGCTGAAAAATGAGGTTTCTTAGGGCTGGAAACTGATTGTCTTTACGGGCTGAATCTGCTACACTTTAGGTGAATAATGCCGGTCTTAATTTGCTGCTGAAATCCAAAAACGCCAGGGGCTGAAATTGGTCCTTCTGTCACAGGGGTTCTACAAAGGCAAAACGCTTGGCTGATCTGCTGTGTCGTGATGACGCCGGGGCTGATCTGCTGTGCACAAATCGCCAAGGCTGATCTGATGCAAAAACGCTAGGTCTTCTGTGGAGAAAACGCCAGAGTAGTCGCGGGGGTTGGTCTTGCTGAGAAGTTGCCTGTTGAGCAAGGTGCTCCTGCTGCCTCTTCTGCCATTTAGTGCTAACTTGGGTTTGCTTATATAGAAACTTAGCAAAATTACCCCACCTACTTTTGTAGGAAAGTCACTTAAACATAATAAGTGAAAATCCCAATAAATAGGAAAATAGGCTAAATGCACTGGAAAATTCCCCTAACTGATGCTAATGGATTCTGATGGGAATTCCGATGGTCATGCTGTGTGCAACCGGAGGATATGCATCTATGCTAAGTGACTGGGCATGCACGGTCTACGAATAGACTCACAAAAGTGCCAGATCACTGCTAATCTAAACTGACTGAACTGATTGAACCCTGTTGTGGTGTAGCTTATCCACAGACACATAGGGTTGGGATGTGTCACGTGACATCCCCTCCTTTTCAAAGTGAGGTACTGGTACCGAACTGTATGGCGTCGAGGGAGATCGCCAACAGCATCCGGAATCCTGGAAGGGACTCTTCGCCGGCCCACTTTGATGTGTGGGTCGTGCGGTACTTGAACTTCATAAAGGTCTGCAACGCTTGCTTCTTTGGGCCGCGCCGAAAGCGACACAAAGTCTTCTATGGCTCCTTCGATAATTCAACTTTGTCTAAAGTCCTGCTTCTTTCGTCTTCAAGAATCTCCATGGCTGAAAATTCCTGAAACCATCTCCAACACAAAACCGTGAACATACCCATTCCATGTAAAGTGAAGGAAAAAAATCTTGTCTTCTCTAAAGACTGTGTATGCAATGTAGATGAACAAATAGACGGAGTGACAACCCGTTCATCAAACACATGCAAACAATGAGGTCGAATCTTTTCTGTTTGATCGAAACCAATCAACTGTGGCAAATCACAATGGAAATGCCCATGCTTGGTGCTCATACTATCATGTGCTCTTTCGGAAACTGTGTCATGCCAAGGAAGAGACATGGAATGTGACTTCCTAACATACAGACTTTTCAACTTTTCATGAACAATCCGCATACATTCGTGCTCATCCATGAGAGAAACGTGCTCAACATACAATATGTCATGCCTAGTAAAAGGGATCACATAACGATGCTGACTAAAATACAGGAAACCTTCACGAATGAAACAATCGAACAATGCGTGCGTATCAATCATGCGAACACATAATACTTCCTATGAGGGTTCTTTGGACCAAGGCTCGAGTGCCAAGATCGCTTCTTCGGGCTCTATCGAATCTTCTTGTGGGGGTTCTTTGGACCTCGACTCGAAAGTCAAGATCGGATCTTCGTCATTGATCGAATCTACAACGAGGTTAGCTTCGCTAGAAAAAGCATCCACTAACACATCATCCTTGGGAACAATCACATCATCTTCATGCAACTCATCATGCTTGTGAGAAATCACATCTTGATCATGCAAATCATCATGCTTGTCATTGTCATCCAAATCATTGGCATCCAAATCATCATGCTTATCATTGTCATTCAAATCATCATGCAAGTCATTGTCAATCAAATCATCATCATGCTTCACACAATCATGCAAATCCTGTGTGTCATGCTTGGGAGAAGAAGAGACTGAGAGAGTCTCCTTTTCCCTATCCTGTTGAATTTGTGCCTGTATTCGAGAAAAGAGTCGCAACATCTCTTGCCTTATTTCTTTGTTCTCGCGATCAAACTTGGCTTGCATTTCTTTGTTCTCTCGATCAAATTCTGCTTCTCTTGCTTTGGCTTCCAAGCGTGCTTGCTCGCTCTCACATGCTATGGTTGTCATTCTTTCTTGGTATTGGCGCTCTATGGCTGCCATGTCTTCTTCGTAGGCTTTTCTTTCTACTTCTCTTTCTTGGTCTAACTCCTCAATAGGAGTTCGTGCAATCTTTGTCGTAGACGGGGAAGGGTCAGAAAAACCTCCTGGTGGGGAAAATTCTTCTTCGCCTCTCTCGTGCTCATCACCTCCAAGCGAAGTATCCATTCCGCTTGGAGTGATGACCATTCTGCAATCGTGGGTTCTTGTGGGTTCTTGGGGTCTGGGTTCTTAAGTTCACGAGGAACTTGGGTTCTTGAGGGTCTTGGGTTCTGAAGTTCACGAGGAACTTGGGTTCTTGAGCGTCTTGAGGTTCTTGAGGTCCTTGATCCGTGAGAATCTAGGGTTCTTGAGGTTCTTGAGTCTTGAGGGTCTTGGGTTCTTGGGGTTCTGGAGGGTTTCTTTTGCTTGCAAATCGCATTGGAGAAGGATCTTCTCTTCACCCAAGTTCTACCCTTTTCTGCGGGCGCACCCCTTGGCGGCCTTGCGCTCACACCAAGGTTGCTTTTTCCCACCTCACGTCGATTGGCCGGCCGCTAAGTGCACGGTCCGCTCTCAATGAGTGAAAAGAGACACAAGGGGAGGCTGGACAAGCCCTTCTTTCTTGGGATTCCTGTCACTCTTCAACAAAACACGATTAGGAATCGCCACGCCCAAGTAAACTTGGGTTCGTGCGATCACAACAAGAAAAAAAAAATTCTTGTGGTTCTTGTGGTTCTTTCCTTGAGTAATGTAGAACACTTCCAAAGCTCTGATACCAATGTTAGGTGCAGCGGAATGAATGTTGTATTTTCTCAAGATTAGTGATCCTTATTGCTCAAGGTTCCTTTTAGTTCTTAGGGAAAGAGAGAGATTTCCGTCTGTGGTCACGAACAAAGTGAGTGGATATTGTGCGTGCAAGTGAATGAGACTGAGAGAAGGAGAGAGAAGAGATACGACACCGAGAGGTTGTAAAACCGTCCTCCGAAGGCCCCACTCTCGTCGGCGAGAGTGGTCTATGTCTTGATTGCACAAAGGTGTACAATGTGTATGCAATGGACTATGCAACTTGGTCTATGCCGATGACGGCGACAACGACGACGATGGCTGAAATCTGGGATCTTCTTGCTGCTGAATTTCCGGGACTGTTTCGGTGGCTGAAAATGACTGTTTTGGTTGCGTTTTCTTGGCTGAAAAATGAGGTTTCTTAGGGCTGAAAACTGATGGTCTTTACGGGCTGAATCTGCTACACTTTAGGTGAATAATGCCGGTCTTAATTTGCTGCTGAAATCCAAAAACGCCAGAGGCTGAAATTGGTCCTTCTGTCGCCGGGGTTCTACAAATGCAAAAACGCTAGGCTGATCTGTTGTGTCATGATGACGCCGGGGCTGATCTGCTGTGCACAAATCGCCAAGGCTGATCTGATGCAAAAACGCTAGGTCTTCTGTGGAGAAAACGCCAGAGTAGTCGCGGGGGTTGGTCTTGCTGAGAAGTTGCCTGTTGAGCAAGTGCTTCTGCTGCCTCTTCTGCCATTTAGTGCTAGCTTGGGTTTGCTTATATAGAAACTTAGCAAAATTGCCCTACCTACTTTTGTAGGAAAGTCACTTAAAAATAATAAGTGAAAATCCCAATAAATAGGAAAATAGGCTAAATGCACTGGAAAATTCCCCTAACTGATGCTAATGGATTCTGATGGGAATTCCGATGGTCATGCTGTGTGCAACCGGAGGATATGCATCTATGCTAAGTGACTGGGCATGCACGGTCTACGAATAGACTCACAAAAGTGCCAGATCACTGCTAATCTAAACTGACTGAACTGATTGAACCCTGCTGTGGTGTAGCTTGTCCATGGACACATAGGGCTGGGATGTGTCACGTGACAAAAGGGGCTGATTCAGCCCAGTTCATCCCCTTTTTGTTCGATTGTACTCCTAGTGCAAAAGAAGGATGGTTCATGGCGCATGTGCATTGACTATCGCGCCTTGAATAAAAATACCATCAAAAACAGGTTCCCCATAGCGAGGATAGATGACATTCTTGATTGGCTTGAGAGAGCGTCATTGTTTACAAGGATAGACCTAAAGAGTGGGTACCACCAAATACGCATTAGGCCAGAAGATGTCTATAAGACTGCGTTCAGGACAACATTTGGTCTCTATGAGTTTCTTGTCATGCCATTCGACCTCACAAATGCTCCTGCCACGTTCAATAGAATGATGGACAGAATATTCAGACCACATAGAAACTACATGGGTACCTTCTTTGATGACATGATTGTCTACTCAAAGTTTGAAGAGGAGCATAGAGATTATTTGACCGCAATTTTCAATGAGTTACGCAGAAACAGGCTACTCATTAATGCTAAAAACAGTGAAGTCTTTCTGGAAGAGATTCACTTCCTCGGACACATAGCAATTAGGTCATGGCCAGACTTGAAGTGCGTACATGACATTCGAAGCTTTCTAGGCTTATGTTCCTACTACAGGAGGTTCATCCAAAATTTTGCTAAGATTGCTTCTCCACTCCATGCACTGCAAGAAAAAGGAGTTACTTTCAAGTGGACAGCCAAGGAAATTTTAGCCTTCAAACACTTGAAAGAGAAACTCACTTCAGATCCGGTAATCATTTTGCCAGATCTTTCAAAACCTTTTGTGGTTCAATGTGATGTATGTGGCCATAGTCTTGGAGCAATTCTAATGCATGGCCAAGTAGTCGCATATGAGAGCAGAATTCTTTTGAAAACTGAAAGGAACTTGCAAGTTTATGAGAAAAGTTGGAAACACTATCTATTGGGGGCTGATTTTGTTGTCCAAACAGATCATTAAACCTTGCATTGTTTTCTTACACAAACGAAGTTGTCTGAGAAACACATGCCATGGACAAACATCTTGTCAATGTTCCATCTTCAGATTGTGCATGTGCAAGGGAAAAAGAATGTGGTGGCTAACACGTTGTCACGAAAGTCCCAAATTTCAGCAATGTCAATTCCGTACCATTGTGAACTAGATGAAATGAAGACACAATATGCTGAAGATTCAGATTTTGCAAGGATCTATGATCAGCTTGTTGATGGGCAACATCATGAGCACTATATGCTTAAGAATGACTTTCTCATGATGCATGGAAAGTTATGTGTTTAGCAAAAATGGTCAAACTTAGAAGACACTCACTAAACAGTTACGGCCAAAGGTTTTGATGGAAAGGCATGTTCCACCTTATGTTGGACATCGTGGAATTGATGCGACAGTGAAAGGGGTTGAGGCATTCTTCTATTGGCCAGCTTTGCGTCAAGATGTTGACACATTTGTAAGATCATGCTTAGTTTGCCAAAAAGTCAAATTTGACAGCCAAAAGAAACCAGGATTAATGCAGCCATTGCCGATCCTTGATAGGCCATGGGAAAGCATAGCGATGGACTTTATCTTTGACCTTCCAAGGACGCAAACAGGTAATGATGGGATTTGGACTATCATTTCTAGGTTCAGTAAACAGGCCCATTTCATTCATGTTAGGAACAAGATAAAGCCAGAACACATGGTCAAGATATTCATGAGCAATATCTTCAAGTATCACGGGATGCCTCAGTCAATTGTCAGTGACAGGGATCCATGTATGACGAGTCTTTTCTGGAAGGCATTGTTCGAGAACATGGGCACTACACTAAAGTTCTCTTCTTTGTTTCATCCACAAACCGATGGACAGTCAGAAGAGGCAAATTCTACTATCCTAGATCTGCTCAAATGTTATGTGTCAGAGCACAAGGCAACTTGGGAGCACCATCTCCCATTGATTGAATATGTTTATAATAACACTCTGCATACGTCAACAGGTAAGGCACCATTTGAAATAATGGAAAGAGGGAAGAAAGTACTGCCCATTTTGTAAACTAAGGACAAGATATTTGAGGCAGACAAGTATGTGCAAGATATAGATGAAACATACAAGAAGATAAAGATTGCTCTTGAGAAGACTCCGGCTAAGCAAAAGAAACCTGTTGATCGTCACCGTCGTAGACTTGTATTTTCACTTGGTGATTGGGTACTTTTGCGCTTTGAAAAGGCCAGGTTAAGGAAAATGAAAGGCAAGGAACGTTTGTTTCCTAAGCTCAATATATGATATTATGGTCCTTTTCAGATTTCAGAAAAGATCAGCGATGTAGCTTACAGGTTGAAGCTACCAGAAGGCTGGAAAATACATAGTGCTTTCATGTCAGCCTTCTAAGACCCTTTGTTGGTGATGTTGAACGAATTTTGATTCTATCAATTTCAAAAAAAAGAAGGGAGTTTTTAGCAGCAAATTAGTGTTTCTGCAAAAAAAATTACGATGTGACTTCCAGAAGGATTGGCATAATCTCTTGGTTAGTGTTGGTAGGAAAGTTGTAGTTGGCAAAGACTTTTCGACAAGTTATAGAATTTGCATGTCACGTGCACATGGCATTATGTGCCACGTGGACATGCTTCATTGACTTCTAGAGCCAATTTTCCAGTTTTGGAACCCTCTTGTATCAATGCATTGTACACGCGTTTTGACAGATGGTATTACACTACAATGAGCACGAGCATGTAGGTCTTGGTTTAACCGGCCTGTACAACGTAGAGGGTAGAGGGTGGCACTATTTCAATCACCTATTAACTTTACACAAAGCATTGTGAAGAAAAGAGAACACAGTTGCGTCCAGCAACTAGAATGTCATTGCGCACACGAGGCAGACGCCCTGTAGGCCCCAAAAGTTGGCGTTCGGTATTTCTTTATTCAATTAACAATTGACGATCCGAACACTTAGACCAAACTCTCATAAAGCTGTCCAAACCTTGCAAGGGCTGAAAACGCAGGTTTCCGACCTGGTTTCGGCAACATAATGACGCCAAAACCCCTATAGGTCAAAAACACCTATCTAGGACAGATTCCCTCACAATTTAGAAGCTTTCTGGTGAGCTGTAACAGAATTTCAGCGTGCTGTAATTCGCTGTTTTTCTGCTGTCGGGTGCCCAAAATCCTGTACACACATCCCAAGGCTTTCCCGGGGCTCCCTTGGTGTTTCCTTGCAGTTAAGGTGCAAAACCCTAAACCTGCAGAAAAAGACAGCAGACTGTAATTCTCTGTTTTGGATCGTTTTTAGCGGAGCGAACACGCCTACGCGTGTCTCAAGGGCTCCCGCACGCAATAGGACAGTTCCCCTGTGAATTGGACGAGTTTTCACGCAAGAAAACTCTCCAAACTCGCAACCTTCTGCGATGGAATTGTGCGTACTTGTGGGGGATTAACTATTAGCTAATCCGGTTCCTGTTCAGAAGGCTCTTGCCTTGGCAAGCACGCATAAACCCTCAGAATTGTATATTATCATCTGAGTAGCCCAACTAATGGGGCATTACCATATGTGCAAAGGGGGGAGAGAGATGCACGAGAGAAAATCATCGCGCTACATGAGACGAAGGAGAAGGCAAGCTTTCCATGAAAGCTGTGAACCTACACCCACTACTCACACACACACTATAGGTCACTTCAATGAGCAAAAATCAGCCTCTCAAAATGGGCGTCCCTTCTTGCTGATGTGTCCTGCAGGTAGCTCTCCTTCTGCCAAGTGTCCAATTTGTCCCTTTGAGTTAATTCTCTAGTTTCCACTAACTTATAAAGTTATAAGTGACTTTCCGAGTGGCCCACATTTCATTTGGCACGCGCGGTGCAAAGGCTTCCATACTCGTCAGAATTCAGTGCTAACTGGCCCAACCAATCCCAGACTGACTGACCTAGACTCCCGATATGAAAAACTTGTTCAGCCATAGCCGTTTCACACTGGCCATGCAATGTCCACTTGCACCTTTTCAAGGGTTCCGAGGAAAACAAGTAAAAATAAAAATAAATAAAAATATATACTACATATTTATAGAAGGCAACACGAAAAATACACCTCCCGGTGACACACCCCATCCTTGAAATACTGCAAGTGACCTCGCTTGCATGCTAATAATACATGCTGATATCTCCCGATATCACATAAATTCTATGATGGGAATCCAAGATATACATGCTTCCGGAAATGTAGTGTTGGACGATTAAACAATCCCACCAACCTCGCTACCACACATATATCAAGCAGAGAAGTCTTCTAGTGTACTCTCAAGCACAAACTTCTCTAGCTAGATTCTGTATGGAAAGAGTAGATACAATTGCTTAACTACTCTCTTGAGCATCATGAACCATGCTCTTACTTTGCTCCAAAAAGGCTACATCAAGTCACTGTGGATTCCATCCAAAGGCTTCAAGATATATCAACCAATTCAAACTCTTTCATCCATTTGGCATCCAAAGATGGATAGTTCTTGAACTTCACCAAGTAGCGTCTTGCAACCTTTCCTCTTACCTTCCTTTCCTTATGTGCCAACATCTGTTCAGGAAATCACTAACCGGTGATCCATTTGATATGGGAACTCAAGGTTGTTCTCGTCCGTTGGACGGAACGAGTCATCTGGTGGCGTTCCATCCGGTCAAGGCATTCGATCCGTCCGGTGGCTTTTTTAGTCGGTTTGACCAATCAACGGTTAGTGTGACCTGCACTTTTTTGGGAGGTTTTTGGGTTTCCTTTTGGCATAGGATCCCTCCCACCTAGCCTAGCATCCCCCCCCTCACGTCCCACATGCCTTGAGCCTCCTCTCTCACACCTCCAGGGCAGTGCGGAGCCGAGCAGTACTCACAGCAGCAGGCGGGCAGGTCGATGTGGTTGATTCATATGTATACCTGGGGGTGACTTTCACTGGCACCACTGGTAGATTCTCCATGGCACAGACAGCCCGAGACCGGCTTACACGAGGATATGCAACGCTCGCCACCTTGGAGCGCAGATGCCATCAGGCCCACTTCCAGGAGCCCCGCACCAAGGGGTGGCTTTTTGACACTCTAGTCACACCTGCCATGATGTATGCAGCCGCTGTATGGGCTCCAGGGCTATCCGCATCCCTATGGACACAGATAGAGCGCCCACAGATCATCATGATCTCCCGTTTGCTCCACAGCAAACCCTCAGTACCACATGATATCATCAAAGCAGAGCTAGCTACCCCACCGATGCTAGTAGAGGCTCTCTTTCAGACAGTTTGTTTCATCCAGCCCATGCGAGAGCTCCCACCAGACAGACTCACCCGCAGAACTTTTGAGGCATCGATACAGCTGCATCAAGAGGGGGACACGAGGACATGGTACTCACAGGTCATAGAGTGGTTTACATCCCATGGCTTGGACATCATGGATCTGCCCTCTTTTCAGTATGATCCCGACTCCCCTCACATACGCCTCTCACACACCAAGAGGAATCGAGTTCTCAGACAAGATCTCTGGCAGCTATACATCAAGGAGACATGGATCACACCCAGAGAGCCTCTTCCCACGAAGAGGCAGTACTTCAGAGACCACTTCCTCACTATTGTAGCAGATGGTTTCATCCAGAGACCGAGATACATGGATGTCTATTTGCCACATAGAGCACGGGTCGCCATCGGACAGCTCAAAGTATCATCACACCAGCTAGAGATTGAGGCAGGGAGAGCGGCACATGTCCCCAGAGCAGAGAGGATATGCAGACTTTGCACAGCAGAGGTTGAGAGCGAGGAGCATTACGTATGCAGATGTAGAGCATATGAGGAGATTAGAGACAGATATCTGACCTTGTTTGCAGATCAGCCCACTCTACATCAGATCTTTGAGTCCAGAGACCAGCGACAGCTTGGCCGCTTCCTCATAGAGGCACAGCAGCATCGGGACTCCCTCCTCCGGGCAGCACTAGGGATGAGAGACGAGCGCCAGACACAGCTCACGGACTTTTTCCAGAGGACCATAGCAACACCATCACTTTCGACCACCCAGAGAGGAGTGACTCTACAGCAGGCTGAGGAGGTCCGAGCTCGCAGACGCCCACGCACACATGGACGTAGGGCACCCCGCCTACACCAGAGAGAGATCCAGGAGATCCAGGAGCACTACTACAGATCCTTGGAGGAGCGACGTACTCGGGCTTTTGCAGATCCAACCGCCATCTTACGTGGATTGTCCACACTCTACCCTTCCATGCATCATGTATTACACCCTGATTATGGGACTGGATGGAGTTAGAGATAGGATAGCATCTCATGATTGTATTTACCCCAGCATATAGGATTGCATCTCTCCCCCAGTTTTTGGAGCTCCACCCCCACCCTCTTTGTATCACCTCCCCTTAGACATTACATAGGATAGTTTACTTTTACTTTTGTACCCTTTTATCCTTTATGGATACACAAAGGACACCCACCTCATGTACTTTGATTTGTCTCATAGGCCAATTTCGGCCTCTTTATAGACGTTAAAAAATCTTTCTTTCTTTCTCTCTCTCTCTCTCTCTCTCTCTCTCTCTCTCTCTCTCTCTCTCTCATTGCTTTGGACCTTGGTCCTTCAACCTTAGATTCCACTAGGCTCCTCTCTCTCCCTCTCTCTCTCTCTCTCTCATTGCTTTGGTCCTTCACCTTGGATTCCATTAGGCTCCTCTCTCTCTCTCTCTCTCTCTCTCTCTCTCTCTCTCTCTCTCTCTCTCTCTCTCTCTCTCTCTCATATTTCGGAGGAAGCTCTTAGACTTTAGAGTCTCTAATATCTTTTTTGCCCCTACTTCCATTTTTTGCACGATTGAGGCTTAGAAGGCCTACTTTTTTGTATCATCTCAACTTAGCTTTTTGATTTATGACATGTAATGCGAATCGCGGTTCATGCCCATTGTGTCTCATTGTCTTGATTCTCGACTCGAGTGTCGGCATTTGGCACTTGCAAGTTGCCTTCTTGTCCAATGTGATAATCAATTGTCTGATTGTCTCGAGTGTAAAATCTAGGCTTGAGAGTTGCGTGTTTTTATTTTTGAACGTACATAACCATGTCGTACGACATAAAATTTTCTAGTTCGGTGAGTACCGTACGTCTTCGTACGTGGACAAAACGTACGTGACCGTACGAGAGCACCCTGTGGGAACTAGACCAACACGTTCTTCTATAACCCTACGCTACATGTTGGTGTTGTTGGATGTCCAACGCAAAGTAACAAATACAATCAAACACCTGTGCACAATGATTTATGCAAGAGGGTTCCAGAATTAGAAAACCTAACCTAATAGACTTGTCCAAGTATGCAGGTCTTGCAAATAGGACCGCAAAATTGCCAGCATAGAATCCCCTAATCTCTATGACTCTACACGACACACGATTGGGTCAGGCATTGATGTAGCATGTCCCACAGAGCCATGTGCATGTGACAATATACAAAGTCGATCACCAATGAGGTGCTATATACAACGACTCACCGAGACTATCTAGCAACTTTCAAAAGACTCTCTCTCTCTCTCTCTCTCTCTCTCTCTCTCTCTCACACACACACACACACACACACACACACACACACACACACACACCGGCAAGAGGCCCTTGTAAGTTAAGCCAATCACTTTTCAGATTTGCTACACATGGATTGGCATTCGCAAACCAATATATAGAAGGGCTTATAGCTTAGCTTATTGAATTTACAGCAAATGTCGAATTATCCAGACCTATTATTGCCAAATGTGGGTCACGTACAAACATATGTGTTAGTCAGCAAGAAGGAATTAGGGATATGTGTATAAGAATTTCTCGCATGGTAAGGCAAAAAGCAACGATCTTCATGGGAATGTCTTGAACAGTTCCTTCCAGCAGGCAGCAGAGGCCTTCTAGTATGCAGGAGGGAACAATACATTATGCATGAACAGCGACAAGAAAACAAACCACTCTGCCTTCCACTCTAAAGCAGAAAAAGGTAAGAATGCAAACCGGGTGTGCAACTTGTGGACGTGGAGAGAAGGCGGGAAGCTCCAAGCACTCTAATGTCGCTGATGGGTGTAGACGAGGAGCTCAGCAATTTAGCTCCGAGTGACAGTAGACGCCGCCTCATCGCGACTGCTCCCGGTGCTAATGCAGTTTAATGTGAGCCCAGTTGCATGGTCAACAAAAGCTATTCTTATAAAAGTGGCTAGCATGCCACGATTAACCTCCCGGTCTACAACAAGTAGAGTAGATGCTCGGAGAGATTACAGGAGCCAATCGGGAAAGCACGCGATGTCCCAAATTCGGAATCTGAAAGATCTCTCTCTCTCTCTCTCTCTCTCTCTCTCTCTCTTTCACACACACACACACACACATTGCTTGTGGCCTTGCAACAGACGCTCTTGAGCCATAGTGAAGCCCCGGATGCTTTTTGGCGCGACACAGGATATCTATGAGAAGCATATGCTTTTGTGTGTATGTCTGCACGTGCACACAGCTTCCAGAGCCTCATGTTGCAAGTGAGAGCCTCTCTCTACCTGTCTGCTCTTCACGAACAGCTCGCCTCATGCCAGCCATGGCCGTCTTTCTGACAGGGTTCTTTGTGTATGTGCATCTGTGTGTTGACAACGCTCAGCATTGCGGAAGCAAATGTGGGGGAGGAGAGTGTCGACTGGAAGCATGTGTAGGCCAGCAAGGTGCAAGCATAGGTGATTGCATCTGGAGAGAGGTTTTCACTTCACGCGCAAGCCAGCAAGGTGAAGCATACGCGATTGCATAGGCTGTTGGGATGTAGAAGGTGCAAGCATAGGCGATTGCATTTGGAGAGAAGTCTTGACTTCGCATCACAAGAGGAAGGGAGGCGCAGAGCAGCGCTGGGAGGCTGGGAGGCTGGGGCGAGGCAGAGGCGGGGGACGAGCCAGAGGCAGCGCAGATGGGAGGGGAGGGAGGAGAGAGTAGGGTAGAAAAAAGGGCGAGGGGGTATCTAGGAAAGAAATGGATTTCTTTTAAGTTGACCCAGTAGGATGCATTAATTAGTATGCCATGATTACTTCGTAAAAAAAGGCCCAACATATGCAAAAATGTGGTGTTGATTTGATGTAAAAACGTTGGGTTGAACTAATGCAAAACGTTGTTGATGCATGACCTAATGAAATGTAGAGAAGATAAGACTAATGAGAAAATAAGAATTAGATCAATCAAGAAGAGCTTACTCTAATTACAATGATTAACACTAGCCTCTTAAGCATGGGCAATAAGCTCAAGACTAGTAGGCCATAGATGAACACTCAAGAGAGAGGGAGCTCTCAAAAGTGGATCCTCAAGAGTGGATACTCAAGAATGAAGCCTCCTTGCATAAAAGCTTCCTTTTAAAAGCTTCACCCACAATCCCTTCTACTATGGGTTTAAGCTTGAGCCCTCAAACTAGCATTTACAACTTTGGAACTCCAAGTGAGCCCAAGACTTATACGAAGTGAGTAGAAAATAGTGAGTCACATCCATAGCATATCTCCCGCTTGATGCACAATCGATGTAGCCTATGTTAGCCGCTGCTAACAAGGAGTATTATGCAATTTTGTTTTGGTTATCAATTTTAGAGTTGTTGCCTTGAATATCCATATCTATTTAGGTTTGTTGACCATGATTGATTTCTTTACCCTTACCTGCCTTCTTTTTGTTCATTGAAATGGCGTACATATGCATTAGATCGCCATCAAAGGGTAATATTGTACTTGTTTTTGTCTCAAAAATCGTCTCCAAACCTCACAAATATGTAGAAAGTAGAAGATGTCGGTAGGTGTACAGACATAGGTTCAAAAAATCATGATCAATGCACTATGTGCGGCCACACTGGGAACCTCTAGGGCTCTAGTACCATAGGCGATACATGTGAGTGAAGTACCAAATGAAGCTGAGATTTCTCTTCCAGCTTAAGATTTTACATTGTGGCACTTTGATTTTTTTGTTTGTTTGTTTTCAGCATTTTAATTTTGTAGCTTTAGGGGGTCATATAACACTGTTACCCTCTCCACGCTCATCACACTAGTAAACTCCCTTTATAATACTTAAGCTAAAGGTCAATAGGGACTAAGCCCACTAGAAAGCCCTAGTACATTACACACAATGCTGCCTAAATCGGATTAAGGACCTAAAGTAACCATTGATTATTAGGAAGACATTCCCCATGGTATTAAGAGAAGATCTCTAACGCCTAACTTGGTCAAACTAGCTTAGTCGGACTGCTTGATTTTTAAACCTAAACAAGTGATTATGACAAAAAGTTACATTGAATTTAATGTTTGATACTAAGAAAATGCGTTGAATATTATGCTACCAATCACAATTAAAGCAAACAAACATGGATGCAAAAAAGATATGGGGCAATGCTAATGGATAAGAAACACCTCTTTGTGTTGATGATCGCGCTCCAAATCCTAGCAACAGCAAGACGTTCTTGTACACACTAGGAAACACAAAGAATACCTCTAAGAGGCACATCAGTGGGAAGAGGTACCAACCCTTATTGAACACAATTAAACAACATAAGAAACCCTAACCTAATTATTTGCTCTCCCCTAGAGAGTCAAGAGAATAGGATACTGTAGAGATTGGGGGGGGGAAAGGCTAAACCCCTTTCCTCGTTGTGGAGAAAAACAAAAAGATCTGACAGAGACTGAGGAGTATGTACTTAAAGAACTTCTCAAGGGATTCAAGGATAAATTTTCTTGGACATATCATGATATGAAAAGTGTTCCACTTCCGTGGTGCAACACACAATTCCCATGAATAGCATGGCAAAACCAGTCCAGCAACGACCCTACCGAGTGAATCCTAAGTATGCAAAGATTGTTCAAGAAGAGATTGAAAAGCTTGTCAAATGCGGATTCATATACCCTATTGAGCACTCAGAACGGGTGTCTCCAATAGTTGTTATGCCAAAAAAGAATGGGAAACTCATAGTGTGCGTGGATCTCAAGAAGGTCAATGCTGCCACTAGGAGGGACCATTACCCCTTGCCATATTCAGAACATGTGCTTGAAAGAGTTACAGGGAAGGAAGCTTATAGCTTTTCAGATGGGTACTCTGGCTACAATCAAATCACAATTGTGCTAGAGGACCAAGCTAAAACAGCCTTTATAACCGACTTCGGAGTGTTTGCGTTTTGTGTTATGGCTTTTGGCTTAACCAATGCCCCTGCTACCTTTCAAAGATTAATAAACACTGCTTTTAGAGAATATTTGAGGGAGTTTTGTGAAGCTTTCTTAGATGACCTTTGTGTTTATTCCTCTTGGAAAGAACATCTATCATGTTTATGAAAAGTGTTTAAGAAGTGTAAATTGTATCGCATCTCCTTAAACCCTTTCAAATGCCAAATTTGGGTTAAACATGGAGTCATTTTAGGGGATATAGTGTCCAAAAATGGGATTTCCACAGATGAGAGCAAAATTAAAGCCATTATTGAATTGCCAATGGAGTGTGACCATGCTTATGAGTCATTGAAAAAGACCTTGACTAGCGCTCCTATTTTACGAGTGCCCGATTGGAATGTAATCTTCCATGTGCATATTGATGCATCGAACTTTGATATTGGGTGTGGTTCTAGCTCAACCAGGAGAACATAAACTGGACTGCCCCATTAGCTTTGCAAGTCGTTCAATTGAATGATGTCAGAGAAACTACACCGCTACAGAGCGATAAGGTTTAGTTATGATTTATGCAGTAAAGAAATTTTGCTACTACCTTCTTGCCAACAAGTTTGTTTTCTATGTGTATCATCAAGCCTTGTTGTATCTTGTAAATAAACCTTGTTCCACGTGAATAATTACACGACGGTTGTTAATTCTCCTTGAGTTTGATTTTATCGTTGTGGTGAAACTTAGTAAAAGACATGTCATGGTGGATCATTTGTCTCGCATACCCAATGGTGAAGCCCCTACTGGAGTTGATGATGAATTGCCTGGTACTTCTCTATTCCTAGTCGAAACCATATCTGAATGGAGTGAGAAGATTGTGAACTTTTTAGTTAAAGGTTTTTCACCCAAAGATCTTCGTAAGGATATAGCTCGAAATTGTTAAAAGAATGTGAACCTTATTCTCTCATTGCAGGAACTCTCTATAGGCTAGGGAAGGACAATATTCTTAAACGTTGTGCCCATGAGGATGAGTATTTATACATACTACAAGAAGCCCACATGGGTATATCCGGAGGACATTTCTTAGGGGAACTAATAGCTAAAAGGTGTTGCAATCAGGTTATTGGTGGCCTACCTTATTCAAGGATGCATCACTTTTTGCAAAAGGATGTGATGAATGCCAACGTTACAAGATCACACAATGAAAGGATAAGATGCCCTTACATCCTGTTAAAGTGACTCAACCATTTGAAAAATGGGGTTTGGACTTTGTAGGCCCAATTAGTTTGACAGCTCGTAGCACTCAATCTTGATATATTATCGTTGCCATTGACTATGTGACAGAGTGGGTGGAAGCCAAGGCGACACGTAAGGCTGATGCAAGGTAAACTGCCAAATTTCTCTTTGAGAATATTATTACAAGATTTGGTTGTCCCTTTGAGATTGTGAGTGACAATGGCACTCATTTTATAAATGGAGTGATAAAAGAACTCATGGTCAACTTCATGATAGCTCACCATAAGTCCATACCTTATTATTCACAAGAGAAAATGGTCAAGCTGAGAGTACCAACAAGACCTTAATCTCTGTTTTGACCAAAACAGTGGAAGCTCATCGCACAAATTGGGATTTGGAGAGGTTAGATGAAGAAAGGCAACTAGCTGTGAAAAACACACTTGTGGAGAAAGATAGGAGGAAGAAATGGTTTGACCGTCATCTAAAGAATGAAGATATCAATGTTGTTGATAAATTCCTTATGTATGGAGTGTGTAACAAACAGAAAAAGTTGAAATATGTGGGAAAAGGACCATATAGAGTATGTGAAATCACCCCACAAGGTACCATTCGTGTGGAAACTCTTGATGGAGTTGAAGCCGTTGGATTCCTCAATGGGAGTAAATTTAAAATATACTATGATCCTTTAAGCCAAGAGGAGCTACGTGCCATCCATCTTTTCAGCCAAGGCACAAACAGAATTGAAGAAGATACAAGCTCAAGCTGAGGCTAAAGAGCGACAACAACGCATAAGACGCCAACGAGAGGCCAACCTTGGAGCTACACATGCATTCCATGTTGAAACAGAGGATGATTGGTTGGCCTCTAACACAACTCTACAATACCCTATTGAGCTAAATAGCATGCATTCCACGTTGAAATAGAGGATGATTGGTTGGCCTCTGACACAACTCTACAATACCCTATTGAGCTAAATAGCACCTATGGAAAAGTGCTATATAACGCCTTATTGGACACGGGTGCTAAGTATAATCTGCTATCATATGGGGTGTGGTGTCAGTTAGGGAAGCCACCTCTATCTGAGAGTATTATCTAAGTCGAGGGTGTCAACAAGAAAAAAACTTCAATTTTTGGAATCTGGCATACTTTTGTCAGTTATGACAATGGGGTTGTAGCTCAAGACTTTTTGGTCATGCCTGCTAGAACTATGGAGGGTAATATAAACCTAGGATGCACGTGGATGATAGCCACCAAATGCACTATTGATTGGGGGACAAGGGGTGTCACAACGTAGAAACCAACTCTTAGCCCTGCCACTCAAGCCATAGTCCCTGAGATATCGCCTCTTAAGGAAGTAAAACCCAAAACATTGCATGTTCAAGAGGTTGAACCATATGTTCCCATAGCCCAACTCTCTAGAGCTTCAACTACTGTAGTTGAAATAAAGCTTGAGACACACAAGACCCATCCTAATATAACAAAAAAAACATACAAGTGGGTCCCTAATTAGCACTAGTTCTGTAATCGGACACTCAAATGTCCTGAGACACTAAAGTGTCCTGTTTTTCTAGCAACATATCATAATTATTTGCTGAATCTAGAAAAAAAAAATCATAGGTCACATTCATATCCTAGGTCATCTATGAGGTGAAGAACATAGCCAAATTTTACTTTTGCCAAAATTAATACCAAATTAAGATTATAATGATAAGTTTTAAGATGAAAAAATCATAAAAATTTAGTGCAGTTTTAACAAATTTTTGATAAATTGAATATAACTTCTCATGAAAATAAATTTTTGCATAGATTTCAAGGTGTGTGGATAGGACAAAACTTATTTTAGCAAGAAAATGAGCTTCATAACCTAGTTATGGGACTAGATTTTTGTGATAATCAAAAGACCAAAATCTTGAAAATGCTAACAAAGAGGAAAATTTTGGTCTTTCAAGGCCTCTTTCATTAACATGATGAGGTTATGGGAAAAAACCTAAGGTGTATAATGTATCTATAGGTCAATACCCATCAACCAAGCATTTTTCAAGGATTCAAACTCATAGGCATCTTGTAATTTAAGCTCATTTTGTAGTGCGTAATTTCTTTGAAAAAAAACATTGCTATGAAAAACTAATGAAAGTGTGTATATAAATCTCCCAATTGTGTCCATATAAGGTATTTGTATACAAATAAGTGAGATGATCGAAAAAAATTAAAAGTGGACTTTATTTTAAGGCTTATCTTTGATAAATAAAAAATCATAATTACAACATGCGTAATTTTTTGGATATGTCATAAATCACCAAATGTGGCTTGCATAACCATTGAAAATTATCGCCTTATGTAAAAAGTCATAGATCTAGTATATATGCATCATAAGACATTGTCAATTTAGATGAACTAAATGTTTTTTATGATTGTTAATTGAATTTGTGAACGTTGCATATTTGACCCAAGGACTTTTTATATTTAATTCTAGTCACAAAGAATTTTTCTCTCACACGACAATTGAAAAAATATCAAATATATATATAAGTAGTTACCATGGATTATTGCATGCACCCTACTCATTTTTTTCTTAGGCTAGAGTACGAGTTTTAATGAAACATTGAATGTTGTTTTGCGTAGGTTCTTTTCATCAGTGTAGTTACTATTGAGTTTATGATCAAAGTGAGGGATTATATTTTCTATGAGTACTTTGAATAACATTTTATAAGTTTGCAAAAGCATTTCTTGAGATGTGTTCTAGATTTCATGTACCATTTTATTTAAATTCACAAAAAAAGGACACTTTAGGTACCAAACTAGTGCGAAATCTTCTTTAGCGACCACAGCTAGTGCTAAAAGATAGGAGCCTGGTAAGAGACGTCCCACTCGCCTCAAGAAATGTAAAGAAACGTTGTGTTGGATTCCTAAAAAACTATTGGAAGCCCAAGGCTTCTATGAAGGAAATGATCAAATCTGGGTGCCAAAATGTAAATTGTGCTCTTACCTGTCACATGACCCATGTGAGCCCAATCCTATAGCTCCAAAACAAATTGACGATTGCTGAAAGAAAAAAATCACAGAATGCTACACATCCGCTCCAGAGCTAGTTTGGGAACCGAAGAACGAACGATTTGTTCCACCTAGCTCAGGAACATGGAAGTCAAATGAAGCTTCTTGCTCTTCATGTAGTTCATATACAACCTCCATCTACCATTGTACATATCCATACAAACAAGAAAGAGTTTGCACCTCTCGTTGTAAGTTCACCACCTACAACAACGTTGCAAATAAAATAATGGGAAAGTACCTTACCACCCTTGCAACTAGATGATACACATAGGGTGGTCGAAAACTATTGGTTAAAGCCTTCACCCATAACAACTTGGAACAATTGGTTTCAAAAGGTGACGACATCATTCCAAAAGGTATGATCTACCCAAAGAAGGGGGGAGTGTTTGCTGACAGTCATCCTTCACTCACTCCCCTCTTAACTTTCCTCCCCGACCTCTCAATCTCCAATCTTAGGGGATGTATATATAAAACCTTATAAAATAAAAAAGTAAAAGAGCAAGAGTGACCAAACAAAAATATGCAAACCTATGAGGTCTATACATAACACAAAATCATAAAAACACATTATGCATAAGGACACGACCTTTTGACACGACCCTTATATATTTGCACTCTAACCATCATCTATTTGTGTGTACAGATATGGATAGTACTCTAGAGTCATCCACTCCTGCCTTGGGTGAGAGGTACCCTCTTTACTTTTCACAAGTGTTTCACATGGTCTTTCCGGTGCTTGCCTGAATGGGATTTGGTAGGTACGCTAGCGTGTGAGAGGAATTTCGAGGAGTTAGAATGGCTGATACGTCTCTTGACCACGACTGACTAACTCTATCTCCTTAACTATCACTGGACCATCATAGACTCCATTACTTCCATCAATAGGTTTTCTGTTAGCCTTTGTATATTACACAACCTTACGTTCCTCTGTGGTGTAGGATTTGAAACGTTCGGGTGCAGGGTGTAAGTCTATGGGGTCTTATTGTTTTGTGGATTGTGATTTCACTTCCAATTCCTTTTGTTGTTGCGCTAACTCTTGATTTTGTCATCTCCTTATGATACGGCTGAACTTTGGCTTCTCTGTAGCCTCTAGTTGTGCAATGTCAATGGATTGTGGACTACACCACATAACCCTTTGAAGGTATTCACCCCAGTTATCTACCAACTTTCGATGAGCATCACATACCCCTATATAATTAAGCCATTCTGTGGTAGATTTCTTTTCATTTATTCTAGCACACACATTTGCTCGATATCGTTGCCTCTTATATCTCTTACTCTTCTTGTCTAATTTTCGATTACGGCCGATCTCTAGTGAAGAGTCACTAGATGAATCACTACTTGTGTCTTCTGCTCCCTTGGATAGATTGTCATCTAGGGTACCAATGGGCCCTGAATGGTTTGTCCCCACATTTGCACTAAGATTTAACTCAGATTCTTCGTCCTCACACTCAATTTCAATTGATGATTCTGACCCCAAATCGTGTGGGCTATAGTCTTGTGAGACGCTACTGGTTCCAATGCCAGTCAAACCTTCATCTTGTAGGTCATCAAAAGCTATATGCATTGCTTCTAGCATATTTAAGGGTACAAATGGTGGCATTTCATCCCCTCAGGTGTTACCCAGGTCGGCCCCTTGTTTCCCCAAGTGTCTATGGTTGCTGCTAAGTGGACCCAATCCACATTGTCAGACTCAGTCCTCCCAGGTAGTACATCCATATAAGGAGAATCTTCCCCAACATCAGTGTCCACTTTACATGTGTAACAATACTGCAATGGGGCCGACTGAACTGTGGTGTCAGATCTATGATCAACTATAAACATGTTTTCTAGAGGATGTGCTCGACCAGTTACAAGATCCACTCGAATGACAGAATCTTGGAACTGCAAGTAGACATGGTTTTTAGACCAGTCATGCACTATTTTTGCTTCCCTCATGAAATAACGTCCTAAGATCATCAGATGCCATAGTGTGCTTGGAGAAATACATAACAATGAAGGTATTTCTTATTTTATGTCCAAAGACCTTGATCTTGATATCTTCTAGCATCCCAATAGGTTTAACAATAGACCCATCGGCCATCTTTACTACTATGGTTGTGGTCCCAAGGTGAGGTCTTCCCATAGTTTCCCAACAATTTTCAATCACAATGCTAACCCAACGTCAACATCAAGGATTCCCTTCACATTTAATCCCTTGGTAGTGATTGGTATGGTTGCATTGGATTCATCGCCCTCAAAGTATTGTCCCAACTTGTTAACAGGTATTTCTACAACAGGGTTCTCATCTAGGTTGGGTTGTGGATTTAAGCGTTCCTCCTCTATTGGCATCTCCCTAGCTCCATCCATCTATGCAAATCGTGGTAGTCCGACCTTCAGTTCTCCATTGAGAAAGCTCAAAGAGCTAAAAATAGCTCAGGGTCTCCATATAGTTTGGACATGATGGTGGTTGTGACTTTTGAAGCCATGAAATCCACATCAGTTTGGTAATATTTAACGACACCTTTTGGGCTTCAATCCCTTGATGTGGAGAAGATGGGATCTCCATTTCTTTGATAGGGTCAGGTAGTCCCTCTTGAAGGGGATCGGGGAGCACCACAGACGGAGAGTGAGAGAGAGAGAGAGAAGGAGACACACAACGCAGATATGGGTGGGGAGACTCAAAGAGTGAGCAGCCCCCTATACACTTATGCTATGTATAAGGTATACAAGTCAGTGGGCGCCCAGACTCTGGGCGGCCGGGCAAGGCACATGCGTCTATACCCCAACAACCTCCCACTTAAAGGCGACTGTGCCTTTAAGCAAGAGAACCTAGTCTAAAGACTACAAAAGGCGAGAGAAAACCGCTCTCAACCGATGCCCACTGGCTGGCTGTGATCGTGTGCATCCGGTTGTCCTGCTCCCGTGTAAGTCCATACACCACCAGACGTACCGCACACGTACTGCAAGTATGTACGCAATACCTGCATATCTCCCTCGTGCACTATGCCATCATCAGTCAACAAACGACTGACAACCCCAACTATAAATGCTCCCACTGCAGCTGCGATATCTGGTCTCAAGATCAGCATCTCATACATGAGACCACCGAATGCCGATGCAATGCTAGCGGGCCTTGCTAGCTCTACGGAGCATGCATCAACATATATACCCCTGGCAATAGGCATCTCTGACTGACAAGGCGTGTCAGCCACATGCATCTCCTGACTGTCCGCAAAAGACGTATCAACCTGTCGTGCAACCTCAGAGCAAACCAGCTGCTCTAGATGTCTGCTGGAAGACATATCCTGCACAACTATATCCCCATGCTCACTGTCGAGCATAGAAAGGAATGACTGCATAATCGCTGACATCTCAGCCTCCTCTGCAATCATCCACTACAAACATGACCACTCAATCTGCTGTGACTCACTAGAGCTCTCATGCTCTAACTCCGTATGCATAGACTCTTGCACAACGTCCTCCTGTCGTGACTCACTAGAGCAAGACCGCTCTACCTGTCTATCCTGCATAGAAGTATCTCGCACAACTGACTCTCTGCTTTGATCAATCACTAGCAAAGCATGCATGTCTGACTCTGTCACCTCTCTGTGTGACTGCTCAAGTCGTGCCCCAACTGTGTGCACAACGAGCTCACTACTCTGCACTCCATGCAAAGTACCCTGCAACCCACAAGAAAAAGAGACTCGCCTGCTCTCTCGCTGTCTACCTGGCTGCGTGATCACAGAGACAACACCGTCTCTCCCATGATCCACATGCAATGGGTAACCTATACCACTCCTGGCACCTCTCGCAATCACTAGCGAACCCAAATGCATCACAAAATCTCGCTCTCGTAGCGAAATCTGACATCCAGTATCCCTTAACTATCTGACTGAGATCAAATCCCGTCTTAGATCTGGCACATAACGCACATGACGCAGGGTAAATCTCATACCACTGGGTAAGGACAAACATACGTCTCCTGTACCCTCAATGTCATACACAGCACCATCAGCCATGTGCACACAACCAAGTCTCCCACTAGAAAACGTGCTAAACCACTCACGATGCGACGTGACATGGAAAGTAGCATCTAAATCTAGTAACCAATGTGAAGACAATGTGCAATCCGATATGCAATCCGTAGACATAAGATTGTCTGCAGACAAGCAAGATGTAAATGTGACATTGCCATCACAAGCATACTCAGTAACCACCATACTGATCTCACTAGCATCTGTCATGCCCAAATCTGCATCACGCATATGTCGCCTCCGTTGTCTCAAACACCTGAAACATCGACGCCTAATGTGCCCTCTATGTCCACAATGCCAACATGTCAAGTCTCTATGCCGTCGAGACTTGCCTGTGGGACCAATCTCTCCCATGGACATAGAAGTGGGACTAGACTCCCCTATAGACATGGATGTCGTGTACATAGCATGTAAACTCTGCCATAAAGCATGAGTTGTAGTCTCCCTCGAGACCTGCCAGTAAACAGACTCAACCAGATGCAAACAAATCATAGACATGGCTAACTCATCAAGATCCTGCCAATCATCATCACGCATAGAATTGGGCTTCGCCGATAAACCACGCAAGGGTTTATCCTGCCCCAAATCCGCCAATGCAACAAGCATACGCTCCTTCCAAGCAACAAAATCTACACCATCAAACTGTGTCAAACCATAACACTGGAAGTCAAATGAAAAATCAGCCATAATGCTCGCAAAAGAGCAACCAACAATGAGTAGCAAATGTCAACCAAATCAGCCCTAAACTGGCTCGAATTGCATCAACAAAAGTCTGCAAATATGGCTGTAAGATATGGCTGCAAATCAGCCCCAAAACAGCCCCAAAATTTAGCTCTTAAATAGCTGCATAAACAAGTCACAAATGTGTCCCAAATCAGCCTACAACTGAGCCATACATGGACACCTGCAAAGAGGAAACAATGGCTAAAAATTCAGCGCCCAAATAAGCCCTCAAACCTGCCTGTAAACTTGTAAACCTGTAGCTGAAACCTGTTGAAAAACCTCAAGCCATTAGTGCTCGAATCCGGCTACCTAGCTCGTAGCCACACAAGCATACATCACAATACTCACTCCTGTGAGTGTGCCAAGATAACTGTACGCCTGTCAAACCCGTGAGCTAATCACCAAGCCCACAATGTGCGGTATCGATGCATACACACGCACAAATCTCCCACCTGCAGAGAACACCGCACGCAAATGCTGAGTGCAACCCGCAATCTCTACCTAGATCGCATAAATGATACGCATAAAACTCCTGGGAAAATTTCGCCAAAGTTTTGACGCACAATGGCTATCAACACAAAATAACCATTGTCCTGCAAGCTCAATACAATGAGCAATCAATGCGCATCAAACTACACTCAATATACATGCATAAGCTCTGCAAACCTGTGTCCAACAAATGCTCACAAAGAGTACCACAGGTGATCATACATGTCATCCATAACCAACCTCTGCACTTGCTCACAAGATCTACTGCTCACCACATAAGCATACATAGAGCATTACCCGCTCAAACACCATGTATGCAAGCCACAACACTGCAGAAGAACCACTCAACTGCAACTGGCAACACCTGTGGGAGTACTAGACTCAACCTGTACCTGGGAGTCAAACCCGATCTTGTAACACCTCATATGTGCCCGCTACCTGCAGTGTACACGGGTAAGCTTTCTGCAGCAAAGAAAACAACCGAGCCCAAAACTGTCATGAAAAATAGTCTCTGTGTTTTTAATTTCAGACCCACCTGCACTCCGAATCAAAAAACGATTCCTTCTACAAAGTCGTAGAGCTCAAAGCCAGCTCCGTTTTGAACCAAATTTTTTTGGAATCGGAGCTTTGTAGCTCAAGTTATGAGCAAAACAATAGACTGCTGTCAAACTGCCAAAAACTGAACGACTTTCTTCTGTGCTTCTTTGAGCTCATAGAAAGGCTCAAACTCACTTCCCACCTCGATGCGTGAGCTGAATGCATCAATCTCACAGCTTCCATGTCTATGGAAGCTCCAAGCTCCAACTTGTCGCCGATGTAGCCGTTGCAAAGCTTGCCCGAAGAGGGAAAATGATGTACACTGTGGACTGATCTGTAGAGGAACTATGATCTGTGAGCACTAGGAAGCTCCTGAGAGCTCTCCTGCAAGCCTCTGTATGGCTGTCCACAAACCTCCTCTATTTCTTTGCTCAGATCTGTGACCTCTCTGCCATAGCTGACGAGTTCATCGCGAAGCCGTCCATCTACGCTCTCACACCTGTCGCTCTGATACCAATTAAAGGGGATCGGGGAGCGCCACAGACGGAGAGTGAGAGAGAGAGAGAGAGAAGGAGACACACAACGTAGATATGGGTGGGGAGACTCAAAGAGTGAGCAGCCCCCTATACACTTATGCTATGTATAAGGTATACAAGTCAGTGGGCGCCCAGACTCTGGGCGGCCGGGCAAGGCACAGGCGCCTATATCCCAACACCTCTGTAAGCATTCTTTCCAACAAGAAGTGAGTACGCCCACTTTCCCATGACTTTAAGTCACTTTCTTCTTGGATGACCCTAGGTATGGCTAGGGGTCTATGGACTTTGTCAGGTTGTTGTTGTGTAGGGAACAATGTGTCTCTAATGTGGATCTGCCTAAGTGATGGTTCTAGATCCCTTTGGGTATCTTCTACCAAACTCCTTAATTGCTTGACTCGCTCAATCTCCTCTGTAGGGTTTGGATAAGTTCTTATGTTTTTCTTGGATCCTGGCTATTGTGGCTCATGACGATCTTCCTTGTTGGTTTCTTTCTTAGTGGTCGTTTTGGTCTCCATGGTTTCACCTGAATCAAAATCCTCTTCAACGTCGTTCATATATACGAGGTCGTCACCAGTCCCTATGTTGGTCTTTGAACTGGGGTCTGACTTCGCTGCTTTTTGCAATCTCTTCTTTCGTGTTTTCTTTTTTTGAGATTGGGCAATTGATGCCGTGTCTCTTTCCTCAAGAATACTAATTTTGTTTTTGGAGCATCGATCGTGTGAATACGTTTACTAGTACCACATGTGTACTTTTTTTTTTTGAGAGTTAATGAAAGCTGCCCGTAGGGCTACAACCACCTCTGCAAGAGAGGGCTACAACAAACATGATGGGGAGACTCTCCCAATGAAAGAACAACATATATACAATGAGGCTAAATCAAGGGATGTGAGGAGGGAAGAGCCACACAGGTGGTCGGTAGTGCCATCTGAGCACACCCTGGACAATGGTGTAGAAGGCCCAGGGCGCCAGAGTCGAAGGAAAGCCTCGCGGTGCTCCCGCATGTGGTTGAAGCTGCCCTATAGTCCCTTAAGCTGTTCTCTGAGAGTATGGATCAGCTCCAGCCAAAAGTCACGAACAGTCTCTGGCGGCACAGAGCAGGCCTCAAAAATGCGAAAATAGCGGGCCCGCCAGATGAACCAAAGTGTCAGGCCACTGATGAGCTCCCAACACTCCTCTCTCTCACTGCACCACTCCTGTGGAGTAAGCTCTGTAGTAGCAGGCTGCAGTGTAGGACGCCCCCCCTGTATCACTATCATCTTGCTAGTGGAAGATAGCTCAAACTGAAGTGCCGGGCCCGTGAGAGTGGACCAAGCCACTGCCCCCCAAGTGTATTGTCTAGCCGTGGAGAGAGTAGGCATCAGCCGAAGAACTCGTAGCCACACCTGCTGGGCCGAGGGATAGTCCCAAAGACAATGACCTTGACTCTCCACCAATTGGTCACAGGCTGCACATGCGACCGAGAGACCACTATGCACAAGCTAGCTCCCTACTGCTGTAGCTCTGTGTGCAACCAACCACTTAAACAAAGTGACGCGCCTCGGCTTCTAGAGTCCCACAGCCTCTGCCAAAAGGCTGCCAAGAACTCGACTGTGAGGCCCTCCTCCTGCCAATGACGTGCTGCAGCGGGGCATGCCTCTCTTTGTGCTGCAAGTATATGCCGTCCAAGCCGAACAATGTATTGAAAGACGGGGACTCCTGGGTGGTCTGCAGAAGAGAAGGGGTCCCTCCATAGCCACTCACCACGATCCCACTGTACTCGTGCCAGTGGACAACACTCCCAAGCCCATAGCCTCCAGTGTCCAGTCTCAAGAGCTGCTGGGTCAGGGTCTATGACGCTAGTCCTCCCACATATGCCCACAACTCGGATCCTCTGAAAATAGCACTCTGCTACCTGCGGGGCCTCTACTGCAACTCGTTGTAATCGTCCCCCACCTTGAAGCTCGAAGAACAGGGCTGGGACAGTCTCTGAGCAGGCCCTGACTGAAATGAGAACCTCCAGTCGTGTGAAGGCTCCCATCCACTGGGGTGCTACTGGCTCGAGAGGCGTGAGCCACTCAGCTGGAACTGACTCTGAGATGTCTTGACACATGCTCTGCGCCCTGTTAGGGGCACACAACCCTACCAGGTATTCAATGCAAGTAACATGCAGTTATTCAAGAAACAGGAACAATACACTGAGTATTCATACACAATACTACAAAGTAAATAAGTAAAGAACACCATAAGGAAGAGGAAAAGAGACTGCCATCACATTAACTTCATCATCATCACCCAATTACAGAGCATAAACAGCAGTACGAGATCAGGAGAAAAGAGAACTGCCTCGTTAGTTATCCTGAAACTGCCTCACGCCATCAGATACCCTAAGGCACATTCCCAACTACCCAAAAATATAAGTACTAATGTCCACATATCCCTAAGGTTCAAAAGTTAAAGGTCTTAGTTATAGTTCAAAATACAATCTCTTGAATACCCTGAATGCCCTGACTGCCCTGACAGATCAGGTACTAACACGCCCCTCTCATGCCCTGTAGAGCTGGAAACCCTGCACCTCCTCTGACAAACCTGTGAACTCTAGCCAGTCACTTAGAGAGCGCGATGGACCTACTGCCATGGGACCCCAGGAAACATGAGGCCGACTACCAACCAAGTGGCCTCTCTGAGTGCTAACCATGGGGTTCCAGACGAGGGGCTGCCGTAGGCGCTCCTCCGTGCACATCGGCTGTCGCTGCTCCAGGCCACGCCGTAAGAGCTCCCAAGAACGAAGCAAACTCACAGCGAAGCGGTCCTCCAGTCTCCTACTCAAACCAACTCGGCGCATCTCTGTAAAGATCCATCTGGTCGAAGGTTGCCAAGGGCCTCCTGACTGAGGCACCCTGGCACGAAGCCTCTGCAACAAGAACTCCTTCCAGGGCTCCTCACCTGGAAGAAGTCCTTGACTATGAACTTCCCAAGAAGGGCTCTGCTCTGCTGTGCTGGATCAATGATCCCAAGCCCTCCCTGAGAACAAGGAAGCGTGATGACCGACCAAGCCACCCTGGCTAGGGCCATCTGAGTGTCCTGTCCTGACCAAAGGAAGTTCCTGATCAGCCTCTCTACCTGGCTGATACAAGAACTCGAGAAGATCCAGCAGGAAATGATGTACCACATAGTCGCCAACAGCACTTGGTTGCCAACTACTACTCTACCAGCCAGCGAAAGTCGTGCTGAGCTCCAATGTAACAGCTTTCTTCTGATGGACAGGAGAAGAGGAGCAATCTGCTGCTCGGGAGACAAGTCCAAACCAGCATGACAACCAAGTACCGAACTGCAGTCCCTGGGGGAATCCACCTGAAACCCTCTCCTGGCATCCAATCTGGCACAGGAGCACTACCAACCGAGAAAGCCACTGTCTTTCTCCAGTTGATTAGTGCGCCCGATGCACAACAGAAGGTCTCCAAAGCCTGCTCACATCTGTGAAGATTGGCCTCTTGGCCATCTAAGTACAAGGCTGAGTCATCGGCAAACTTAGCGTCCAGTAGCTCATCTCCCCGAATAGGGAGTGCTAAGCCCCGAAGACCAACCTGCTGTGACACCAAAAATCTGCTCATCGCCTCCGCATAGAACAGAAAGAGAAAGGGGGCAAGAGGAAAACCGTGTCTGACCGAGTGTGTGAGCATGAAGCTCTCACCTCTCCGTCTTGCCAAAAGCACCTGACTGTGAGCCTGTCTGTACAAAGCCGACACCCCTTTGATCCAAGCATCTCAGAAGCCCATCCTGCGGAGAGTGCCCTCTAGAAAGTCCCAGTCAACTCAGTCGTATGCCTTCTCAAAATCGAGAAGAAGAATCACAAGGTCCTCACCACGGAGCCGTGCCAGGGCAGAAGCCTCCCAGAAAGTGAAGATGTTGTCAAGGATACTGCGTTCCTTGACAAAACCTGTCTGAGTCCCATGTATAAGGCTCTCTAAAAGTGGTTGAATCCTCAAACTCAGAGCCTTAGCAAGAATTTTGTAGGCTGAGTTGAGGATGGTGATGGGACGCCACTGTCGAATCTCATCCAAGGAGCCACCCTCCTTGGGAATGAGGTAGATCAGGCCCTCACTCATGCTGTCAGGCATCACTCCTGTGTGCAAAATGTACTGAAAAGCACTATAAAGATCTGGGCCAAGCATGTCCCAGTACTCCAAGAAAAAGTTGGGAGTCAACCCATCCTCACCTGGACAACTACCACGAGGGAGGGCCCTAAGAGCCGCATCTAGCTCCTCAAGCTGAAGTGGCATCTCTATCCTCTGGCGCATCTCCTCTGTCACAAGACATGGCATCTGTGCCCAAACCTTCTCCCTGCATGCATCCTGCCGCTCTGACTGAGGCTCAGCCAATAATAACTCATGGTAAAAGTCAGTAGCAACTGCACGCATATCCTCGGGCTCACAAGCAGCTGACCCATCGGGCCTCCTCAACTGAATGACCTTGGCATGCGAGTGCCGAGGTCCCACTGTCTCAAAAAAGGCACCAGTCACTCTGTCACCCACTTGAGTCCACTGAGATGCCTGTCGGTGAAAGGCAAACTCATGACGCCTCTCCTCTGTGCTAGCAAGCTCCTATCGAGCCTGCTGTAACTGCTCCTCCAACCATGGACTGTCTGGATGCTGCTCCTGCATCCTCTGTAGTGAAGCAATGCCTCGTCTGAGATGTTGCTCCGCTTCTCTCGCTGCAGCCCGGCGAGCCAGAGACTCCTGAAGAAAAAAGTGGCTAAGTTGAGCTAGGCCTTGAGGCCACTGTGTCTACAGGTGAAACCTCGCTGTCCATGCCCTCTTTCCAGAGAGCCTCTACCCTCTCTCTGAGTGCTGAGTCCAACAAGACCCTCTCTGGGATGCGAAGCATCGTGCTCCCAATCCTCTGCCTGTCTGCCACTGTGAGGATCACTGGTGCATGGTCCGAGAAGGATGTCCCTACCAGGATGCCCACTGAACCCCCAGGGTCACTGAAGTGGTCACTAGTGTAGAAGCGATCTATCCGCGATAGATTCACTCCTCCCACTCTGCGGTCCGATCTAGAGAAGGCAAGACTGTCTGGGGGCCTCACAAAACCAGAGTGCTACCATGTATCCGAGACCCTCAAAGTCATACACAACCTCTCCCAAGCTGCCAACTCGACTCCATGCACAGTAGCATGGCTGCCACCAATCCTGTCAGAAGGGTCCTCCAACATGTTGAAGTCCCCTCCTATACACCAATGATTGGCCTGCGATGGCAAAGACTCAACAATCTGTGACCAAAACTCTGCACGAGCACTTGCCACATTGGTTGCATAGATGTTCAGGAAGCCCACAAGGTCACCTTGAACCTGCATAGTAATCCATTGAGCCCTGCCTGACACAATAATCCCTCTGCCCACAATGGCCTACTGCAATGAGTCCACAATAGTCATACATACCCCACCCTGGATGCCTTCAGGTCCAAAAGCTGCTGACCAAAAGGTATCATATCGTCCACGCAAACTCTGACCACATCGCCGAATGCGGCTCTCACACAGATGGTGCTCCTGAAGCATAAGGAGATCAATCTCTCCTCCCACAAGGCAACGCTAAAGCTCCTGACGCAATCGGCCCCGCTGTCGCGCTGAAACTGGGGCCCACCTAGTCCCTGCATGTTCCATGAGACGGTCCTCGTGGGGAGTGAGAGAGAACAGATGCTGCAGCAGCAACAAGACGGGCTATCTTCGAGGCAGGCTTGGATGGGGAGTAATCCGCATCCGAGCATCCTCTAGATAGGCGCGACTGCAGTGAGTTCCTAGCCCAAGCCCAAGCAGAGCAAGCCGTGCGTAAAGCAACCTCCTCTGTCCAAGAGTCCTCATGAATGTATACATAGCAAGGCAAACACTGTGTATCAACAAAGAAGTACACCACAATGTGCCTACATCCTGCTGAGTCTGGAGGTGTGAGTCTGGAGGTGTCACCGCAAACTTGGCCAATGGCCACAAAGTCTGCAGCATATCTGTAACTCCAAGTTCTCCCATGTGGTGAGAGAACTCTAAGACCTGTGTATGCAACCATCCCACCACTGAGTCGAGGGACCACTCTGTCTCGGCCCTACCACAGAGGGGGAAGGAGAAACCAACTGCCAAGTCCAAGGCCTCTGTCCCCCTAGCGGCAAGGAACAAAACATGGACCCTAAAGCAAGCTACCTCATGGTCTGCTGCGGAATCACCGAGAAAATGAGTGAACCCGTAGTCGAAGAAGTCCCAGCGGCGTCAGATGTCAATGCTCGTCATCCCACGAGGCATAGCTGCAAGGAGGATGTATGAATCTGCAAAGGGGGCCACAAGAAGGGCTGACCCTCTCTCGCTAAGCGACTCATGGCAAAGGCGCTGCCAAGAGATCTCCTAGCCGCTGGAGAGGGATCAGTCTCGTGAGCCGACTGTGAAACTGGAGCAGGAGGGGGGTGAGAAGGAGCTGGGGGGAGTGGAGGAGAAGAGTGCCGGGATGGGGCGACAGAGGTAGAGGGGCGAGGTGGAGAGGCGACGGGAGCAGAAGGCGGGGAGGATGAGGAAGAGGGGGGAAACTCTGGGGGGGGAGCGGCTGTCAAGGGAGAAGCGGAGGTGGGGGCTGGCGCAGGGATCTCCTTCTGCTCAAGAGGACCAGAACGGTTCCCCGTGGGAACCCACTGCTGTTGAGTAGGCACCTGAGGGCCACTCTGAGTGCCAAGCTGACACTGTGGTCCGTGGCGTCGTTGGCCACGGGCCTGCTGCCGCCCCTCCTCCGCTGGAGCCCCAGGCTCAGAGGGTGGCTCTGCATCTGTGGGCTATGCCGCTGGCTGTGGTTGCGGGCCAGCCCTGGCAGGCTGGGGTTGAGACTGTGGTGCACGTCGCGGCCTCCTCCGTGGACAGGCCTTCGCTAGATGGCCCATCTGGAGGCCCGAGTACTTCACACTCTGTCGAAACCAATCCTCACTCACCCGATGTAAAAGGATAATCTTCGGGAGCCTGTGAGTATCTCTGAACAAAACTCAAACTGAGGGAATGCCAGCTGCCTTGGCAGCCACTGATGCTGCCGTACGAGGTGTCTCCAAGACAGTCCCAATGGCGGAACCGATCCTGGAAAGAAGTGGTAAGTACTCCCTCCGTAAACCCGAAAAGCAGACTGAGATGGGGATGTCTGCCTCCTCTACTAGAACATCCGAAGCTAGGTCAAAACCATGTCGCCACTATCGAAAGTGGGCACGTGATGCTTGGATGGCCAGTGGACTCATAGCTATGACCTTGGACGCCATCTCGGAGGACTCAAACTCGATCTTATAGTAACCCCGTCCGAGAATCTGGACATCCAAGATCTTGCCCACCTCTACGAGAAGGCGGGCCTGGAGAAGGTCTCGCAACTCTCCTCTGCTAGGTCGGGTGTCGAGAATCTTGCAGATGATGGAGGTCGCCTGCAAAATCGCTCTACCTCTACGGCGGCAAGGCTCGCTTGCTCTGTTAGCGAGAGAGCAAGTCGAATGGTGGGCTCAGCGTGGTCAGGCGAGGGGGCTTCTGGCGAGTCCCTCTGTGGCGAAGCTGGAGCCTCCATCGGTGTCTACTGTTGTGGCGTAAGAAGGGGGGGAGGACGGGAGGGTGCTGCAATAGGGCGCGCCAAATAATGCTCCAAGGAATTGAAACAAGTGCCGAAGGTGCCGAACTGTAGGGAGTATCGAGGAGGAGGAACCAAACGGGCGGGCGAACGGGCCGACAAGGGGGGGGCAGCGGGCTGGGGCAAGCGGGCAGGGCAGCGAAATAGGCCCAAGGGAGAGGGCAGCTGGGGTTGAGGGCGGACGAACGGGTAGGGGCGGCGGGGGCTGAGGGCAGGCGGGGGGGAGGGAGGCTGCCAGCGAGAGGATTAGGTAGCGCTAGGGGGGGAGGGGGGGGGGTTGGTGTAGCGAGGACTACATAGCAGCAGCGACGAGCGCGTAGTTTCTGTTCTCAAGGCTCCTAATAGTGTTTCGATGAGAGTATTTCTCAATCTTTAGATTCAAAATAAAAATAAAAAAAATTATTTAAAAATAAAATAAAAGTAATAATAATAATAATAAAAAATACAGGTGTACTTTGTGATGGCTCCTCGATAACCTCAATCAAGTTTAATGGCATGATCTTCGGTGCATTTGGATTATTCGGACATTGGGCAATTAGATGATCTATACCACATTGATTACACATGAGTATCGGCATTGTAGACGTGCTCGCTTGTATGGTGTGCATCAGTGTGGCGTTCTTTTGTAGCCTAGTAGGACACTCGGCCACACGATGTGGACCTCCACACTCATAGCATTGAAGAGGTGGTCTCTTGGCAGTGTAATTGATATTTTGGCCTCTTGCAGCAAGAGCAGCTACTTGATAGACAAGTTTGACTTGTCCCCAATAGTCCTCCATGTAGTATTGTAGACTTTCTTCAAGCACATCAATCCCATACGCAATATTGGGGTCTATCTTCCTCATAGCCTTCCAAACAAGCAATAAATGACTCACAACCCACTTGATTCATAGAAGTGATTCTCAGATGTGGTGGTTACGGTCCTAGCACTGGAGGTGGTAAGGGTGTTGTTTGAACAACATTTTGGGCCCCAGGGACCATGTGTTGTGAAATTTGTTCAAGAGGTAGGGCCGGCATCAATGCATGCACTCGAGGTGTGTCTGTCCATGCTAGGGTTGGTCTATTGGCCATTGCGCACTTAAATACTATGTAATCCTTAACTTGATGACCACACCTCCCCCACAAGCATTGCAATTCCCATTGAATTTTACTCTAAAAGTAGAGCATTCACTAGTACTATGGGGACCATAGCATACTGAGCACCATTGTTGCTTCCTTCTTGGATACATATGATTGTTTTGTGGAGCATGATTGTCTCTAAGACTCTCTTGAATGGCCTTGGTGAGATCTACTAAAGTCATCTCAGATATCTTTGGCTCCTTAGCAATAGACTTTAGGGTCATTAGCTGATGCCCCGATGCTTGGGAGCTAGTAGATTAGGCTCAACATACACTCTTTCTCCTTGAATCATTAAATTATCCTCTAATTGGGTCGCATTGGTGGTGACTGCTTCCCAAGTGATGATGCCTCTAATGACTAGTCCATTGTAGATATCCTCATGTCGTAATTCCCTAATGAATCTATCAAGAAATTGGTTATTATTGAAGCGCTCATTTGGATTATAACGAGAATTCAAATGCTTCAAGCCACTTCTCATTGGGCTTTCTGGAGCTGAGATGCTACACCCCAAAGCACTCCCTCTCGTATGTATTCTTTCAAGAATAGTCTCCTAAGAGTAGGATAAATCGTTTTTTCTTCCACCGTTAAGGTTCTATACCAATCCCCAGCCTTCCCACTTAAGGTTAGGCTTAAAGAATTACTCTTATGCAGGTCATTGTGTTCTCCTAGAGAATCACATATTTGTTCAAACACTTAGATATGCTTTCTCACATCCTTGTCTCCACTAAATTTTTGTGTGAGCTTGGCTATTTGTACTGCCTTACTTCTAAGCTCTCTATCAGGCGTGTTACGCATACTCTAAGCAATAGATCGACCGATGGTTTGAGGAAATGTTGCCAAATCTCCTAAATAAATAGGTATAGTGGCCGCAGGTGCAGGCGCTCTTGGAACTACATGTGGGATGGGAGTTGGCCTTGGCCTTAGCATTCGTGCGGCCCTCGGGTCCCATACCTCGTATGGTGGTGTACCATGTGGTGGTCCAAATTTCATAAGTGTGGCCCTAGGCATAGGCGGTGCCAAATACGACATGTTATTGCTAAATGGTATGGGCCCACTTGAATAAGAGCTTGGATAATTCCATTGTGGAGTGTGAGCCCTTGGGTGTGGGAGCTACGTGGACATGAGGTGTGACAGGTATAGAGGCTTGATGCACACCTGTAGGTATTGTTGGGGGCACTGTGCTAATAGTAGGTAGCAATGCAGTGATAGCAAACGAGGTCCAATGTGTACTTTTTGTACTCATCACCGGTGTAGGTATCATAGCCGTAGTGTCTCTGAGAGACAAATGAGCTAGATTTTAAAAAGTAAAACTACTACTTGTGGGTTCAGACTGTACTGAAACTCCAGGCGACACAATATATGAAGGGTCCATTGGACTCATTGAAGGAGTTTCCATTTGTGATAGTGTTGGTTGTCTGGCCTTGCCCGTATCCAAGATTCTCATAAGGCCCATTGAAGGAATGTTAATCCCTCGGTTTTGCGTCTCCGATTGGATGATGCTATGGATGACATTGCATACCATCTGTTGCTGCTCCTCTAGACTTGTGGTGCTAGAAGTAGATTGTACAACTTCTAACCAACCTATATGGTATGTGTAACCCGTGTATAGGTCAGTCAAGGTTTCAGTTTGTAGGTCATATTGCCAATTTTCGTTGAGAACTAACCCTTCTAGGCCTGAGGTACTAGAGGTTTCCCTTGAGGTGGAAGCATTGTTGTTCCCCACAATTTGACCCACATTGCCTACTAACTCACGAGCATTCGATTGCTCGATTGCTATGCCTGTTGTCCCAGGGTCTTTCCCTTCATGGCTCGGCGTTGTTCTAGGAAAATCTCCATTTCCCTCTCCCTAGCTGCTTGCATATAGCGCTCAACTTCTTGCACCTCCGCAAGACTCCTACCATCGGGTAGTAGAACTTTGGGGGGTGATTGATTTGCAGGGTCTTCCATGAAAGTAGGGGGCACGATATCAACGTGGAATCTCTTGGGGAGTATAGTCTCCCCCTGAGATACCTAAGGCAAACCTACCTCTCCCTCACCTTCGTGAACTTCACTAGCCGCAGGTTTAGAGCGAGTAGCTCTACTAAAGGTTTCTATAAAGCGATTAAACACACTAGATTCAGGCTGTGGGACCCAAACAGGTACGTTTTTATTTACTTGCTCGGGGTTTGGTGTAGCATGCCCTTTCATAATATCGTAGTCAGATGAAGAGTCATTAGCCGCTATGTTTGGATCTTGGGTTGTACTACCTTGGGTCCTCGCCAAGGGCCCGGAACCTAAGGTAGGTGGGTATTGAGAACCCGCGTAAGTCGAAATGCTCGCTAGTTGCTCGGCCTCTAGCATACGATTAAAGCGCAGATGCATGTGCATTTGGCACCCTAGAGGCGTCAGCGAATACCCTCGAAAGTTAATCGTTTGATCTTTTGGGCGTTTTGCACCCCGTTTTCACTCGTTCTCTGATGTTTTTTAATATCTTTTTACGATTGGTTTTTGGATTAGAGTGTGTGATAGCTCAAAACGAGCGTATCACTCAGGGGGTCATGGTGTGCTTTACAGCACAGCATTCGGTTACCCGAAGCTTCGATGGTATTCAGAAGGGTCGATTTTTACTTAGGCATGAGGCTAAAATAAGTAAATCCAAAGGGTAACTGGGGCCTGAGCCTGGGCTTGGGCTTGGGGAATATTCCCTATCCCGGTCCTTCCTTTTAAATATTTTTAATTTTTTTTATTTTTTTTGCGGATAAGGTCGTTGCAGTCACACCGCGCGCGCACACACCTAACCTACTTACTTACAACTAACAGAGCTATTGTTATACATTGTTTAACACAGTACTACAACAACTAATTGACTAACATATATACTTACTGCACCTTACAGATCTAACATTATAGATCTAATACCTTAAATCTAACACCTTATCAACAGAAAACAGTACATTGCATCAAAAAAATTATAACACCTTATTAACAAAAAACAGTAAACTGCAGTAAAAACAAAGTTCACAAATCCTTCTCAATAGCCACACACGTTCTTTCTCTACCTTTCCTACATCTCACATTGCACCACAAAGCAACATAGAGTGCTATTCAAGCTTAGTGCAAGGCATCTCCCCGGCAATAGCGCCAAAATTGTGCGCATCTATCGCACGTGTCAAAGCAAGGGACTTGCCGTACACTATGTGTGAGCCACAAATGACTGCAAGCACGCAACCAGATTAATCTAGCAAGCTCAAGAGAGCAAGGGTGTGTCACTCACCGCCCTACGCTCGCCTTCTTGGAGATTCCTTGCCGCGAAGAAGTGGGAGCTACCGTCGTACCGCGCTCAACCGCCTCGCTATCATCGTGCCATCGTAATGCTTGATCACACACACACACACACACACACACACACACACACACACACACACACACACACACACACACACACACACACACACACACACACACACACACACACACACAAGGAGATGGAGATGGAGCAAGAGCACTCTTAAATTGCACAAATGAGAGAATGAGTGATTTTTAGGTTTAGCTGACTTTTATATGAGCTTGCCCATTCACACTTGGGCGCCCATGCTTAGCCAACTAACCCTCGAATGTTCCAGTTAGAGGGCGCCTCTCATCGGCGATCACTCTTACCCTTTTCCTATTGGACCGACAAGCCCGGTCCCTGACTCTACCAAATAAATAATACGGCGTCTGTTGTAGGTGACAGGGTGTCCGTGAGGGTTAACACTCTTCCTCCATATACTTGTTTTCTCGTCCAATGTTGAAGAGTTACGATATGCTACTCCTTAACTCTTGAAGGGGCATGTTTTCTTCTCCTCCAATATAGAAGGGTCACCTTTTCTTGGATTTGCAATATATCGGAAGGAATTCATTACCTTCAAGTTTTCCAAAATACCGATGGTGTATATTGTAATCTCTATCATCATCTTTTGCCATCATATCATCATCGTGTTAACTTTTGTCCACTTTAATACGTTCTCTCATGCCAACCACGATCTCCATAGCTTTTCACTTGTAGTGATCTCTTTTATATTCATCCTCTCTATCATGGTCTATCCGTCTTTTATACCTTCTTTCATGTCAATCGCATCTCATCATCATGTCAATCATGTAGCTATATCCATCATCATTTTCTGCCATCATGTCGAGTGTCGCATTCACTTATTTACCAGCTTTCCACCATGTTGAATATCATAGTCACTTCTTTACTATCATGTGAGAAGCTCCAAAGTTGGGTATGGTGCCTTCTCACACGTAGTAATTAAAAACTGCAACATGTCCTCTTGCTTTGGGGTGCAATCCATAGGTTCTCTCTTGCTTTTGGGTCACAAAATGAACCGCATCGTGCACACCTCCTCTCTCATCATGCACATTGATGGTGCTTTTGAGCATTGTATTGTAATTCTTTACACAGACGCCATTGTCCTAGCAAGTTAGCTTCGACACTGCGATCTCTTCTATACTCATCCTCTTGGTCATGGTCTCTTCGTCATCACATGTCAACCCTAATCTCCATCATCATGTCAATCATGTCTACCACAATCTCCATCATCATCTTCTGCCATCGTGTTGACTATTGTGTTCACTTCTTCACCATCTTCTACCATCATGTCAATCGCAATCTCCATCATTATGCCTATTGAGATCACTTTTTTTACCATCGATCTCCATCATGAACTCTTTCCCCACATGCTTTTGATCAGTGTGTTGATATTGGCTACATAGGTGTCATTGGCCTAGGAAATCGGCTTTGGTGCTACGATCTCTTCTATATTCATCCTCTAAGCCATGGTCTCTTTGTCTTGTATACCTCCTTTCATGTCGACCATAATCTCCATCATCATGTCGATCATGTACTAAGATTTCCATCATCATATTCTACCATCATGTCGACTATTGTGGTCACTTCTTTACCATCGTGTCAATTGTGATCTCCATCATCATGTCTATTGCAATCTCCATCATCATCTCTTTCCCCACATGCACCCGTTGTCCTAAAAAATTGGTTATGGTGTTGGGATCTTTGCTATATTCATCTTGTCTATCATGGTATCTTTGTCTTTTATTCCGTCTCTCATGTCAACAATGATCTCCATAGAATTTTTCTCTAGCAATCTCTTCAATATTCCTTTATCTATCATGGTCTCTCCATCTTTTATACCTTCTCTCATGTCGATTTTAATCTCCATCATCATGTCCACTCATGTATGTTGCGATCCCCATCATCATCTTTTGCAATCGTGTCAACAGTCAGGTTCCTTGAATGTTGCTTCTACTTGGGTTTGAAAGCATGGAGTTGCTCTATTGAGATTTGCACGTTCTGCTGCAATTTTGTTGCAATTCAATGGATGCTAGAGAGTGGAGCCGCACTACTTGGGCTTTTATTTGCACCTTGAGTTTCAAAGGACTACAAAGTACTCCGCCAAAGCACCAAGAGATAAGGTCATGAAAATGGAGCTTCTCTAGGGCACTTTTCACTTGGAAAGAGCACCACACTTGGCATACATTCCCAAAGGGGCACATGAAGCACTTTGCACCTAGTGAGAGCACCACACTTGTCATACATATTCAGAAGGGAAAAACTATATGCTGCCCAATAATCCGTAAAAAATACTCTCATGAGAAAATTTATTTCCCATGTCCTTGGCTCCAATCATAGCACATGATTTGAATGGACATGAAAATTGCTTTCTTATGTCATTGGCTCCAATCATAGCACATGATTTGAAGATGGACATGATACAGTCATTCTTGTGCTGCATCTTGCGGTCTTGCGTTAGTACATAACCTCAGAAGCGAATTTCTTTCCTATGTCACTAGCTCCAATCCCACTTCCCGTCACAATAAACAACAGGTCCTCGTAGCTAAACTGTCACTTTTCATCACAATGAACAACAACTCCTTGCTTCCTAATTTAGTTGTAGTCAACAATAGCAAGGGGTCAAAATGAGAAGTGGCAAGACATTCTTCTCTTGCACTGACTCTGGGTTCCACCATTGCCTATCACGAAGCTACTCTTAGTTATACTTCTTGGTTCCTGCTAGCTTCTTGACATGCAACATCTACTTTTGAGGGCCATGCATGACATAGGCTTTTTTTAGTACTACACATCCACGTGGAAAATTGTGGTATGTGCATGCACAAAAATACTTCTAGAAAATCATGGTAAATATTGCAATCATAATATATCTACTTTGGATTATAGAGGGATAAGCTAGCTTATGTTTCATGTTTGCTTATTGTAGTAATTGTAAATCTTTTTTTAATACCAACCCAAGCATCCTCTCAATGCATTCTTTTGGATGCTGAAGGAATTGAGCGTGTTGAATACCATACAAAATCTTAATGAGTGCTTGATTTGCAATTGCACAACACTCAACCTATGGTTGAATCTTTATTGTATTTTTGGACTGAAAATTGGAGGTAAGTAAAGGTGATAGTATTTGAGTTTTGTGTTGTAATTTGATCCCAATGTGTGTACACAATTACTATAATGTCCAAACCCCCAAAGATAGGAGAAATTAAGAGTGAGGAAATGTTGATGGTAATAAAAAGTGATCATAGAGATTCATTACATGCACGGGATGCTTGTGCCCACAAAAAACAAAAAAACATGCGTAACTATGGTGGGGAGGTGGCACAACCCAGTTAGTATAAACCATAGGGATTATGTCTTTTCACGTGTACATGTATCTCGTTCAGGGTTGAAGGGTCATGGACTGCTTCTACTCCAATGTTGAAAGGTTTCTCTTTTGATTCTGCTTTAGTGTTAGAGGGCTAAGTTTTTTTTGTGTTTGCATGTCCTCTCGGTCTACCTTTAATAAAAAATGCTACCAAGCGGTACAAACTACATTAGTTAGCATTATAATTACCAATATAATCATAGAGCTTTTCTGAGTGTGGAATTGGCTCTAATATTGGCTTTAACTTGGGGATGTGATTGGACTCAACATTGTACTACCCTCTTCTTTTTGCTTGCATCTCTATGTATTTTTCATGAGCAAGATATGCTAGTAGTGCATTTTGGGCCTATAGCTGCCAACTGTTACTTATTATAGAGCTTCACTCAAGTGTGAAGTTGGCTCTAATATTCACTTCAACTTTCACCTTGTAATTGACCTTGGCATATTTGTTTCTCTCTCACACATGCTTGCATCTCAATATCTTCCTTGTAAGCAAGATAGAATAGCAATGCACATCATGAGCTAATAAAAAATAGCAGAGGGATCATTCTCCACTTGGTCTATAGACTACTCAAGCTTGATGGTGCAAACAAGTAAGCTAGCAAGGCGTCAAAAAATGAGGGCTCACAACTGTGTTAAGTATGGAGCCTGATTTACCCTTGTAATTTTCTGTGGTAAAAGCGCACATTTGTAAGGCCCCCATTATGAGGAGAAGCCATCGTGCGTGAAGGAAAATCACTCGCCGGAATATTCTTTTTCGCCGGAATATTATGGTCGGACGGAGACCGGAAAGTGGTCGGAACACGACCGGTCGGTTGGCCGGTAGTCAATGGCTGGTGGCCGATGGTCGGAAGTCAATGGCCGGTGGCCGAATTCAAAAGTGGATTTGTCTACACAAGGACGGCCACACATGGGCGGATTGGAGCGTCCGATTTGGACGTATTCACACAAGGACGGCTACACATGGCTGCCTCTCATGAGAGAGGGCAGCCCTTTTTGGACTATAAAAGGAGGCCATTTCTACACACATTTCATAGTGTGAAGTTGATGCAACAAGGTGAGTGTGAGGTGGTGAGAGTGAAGCAAGGCGGGAGCTCCATTAAGGGTATAATCCCTTTGTAAACTACTTCTTGTTTAGAAGTACTAAAGCCATTGAGTGGCTGCTTTCCCGTGGACGTAGCCCACATTGGGTGAACCACGCATATCGTGTGTACTCTCTCTCTCTCTTTCTCTACTCTATAATCTCGTGTATGTAAATTTGTCTCTCTCCATTAAGTAATCTACTCAATTATCTATTTAGCTACGTCTTATTTACTAACAACTGGTATCAGAGCAAGGTTTGCTCGTAGCTAAATTATCCCAAGGAAAGGATTCCTTGAATTGAGTGGGAGTTATGGCGGAGGAAGGGAAGCTCTAGATTGAGAAGTTCAACGGCAAAAACTACCAACATTGGAAGATACAGATTGAAGACTATCTCTACCAGAAGGACCTCTATTTGCCACTAGGCAGTCTTGCAAAGAAGTCGCATCGATGGCACATGAAGCATGGATTGTCCTTGATCGAAAGGCACTGGGAACAATCCGGTTAAGCTTGGCGTCAATGGTGGCCTTCAATGTTTCGGAGATGAAGACCACGGAGGACTTGATGAAGTCACTTGACGACTTCTACGAGAAACCATCAGCATCCAATAAGGTATTTCTTATGAAGCGCTTGTTCAATCTAAAGATGGCAGAGAATGGTTCAGTTGCAGAACACCTAAATGACTTTAACACAAACATAAGTCAACTTCGATCGGTGAAAATCAATTTCGATGACGAAGTGCGAGCTCTCCTTATACTATCATCTCTACTGGATAGTTGGGACAGCCTTGTGATGGCTGTAAGTAATTCTATTTCTGGCACAAATACTCTTAAGTTTGATGATGTTGTGGGTGTTCTCCTAAGTGACGAAATACGAAGGAGAAGCATAGCAGAATCATCAAGTGCTTCACTGTCAGTAGAAACAAGAGGAAGGCCTAAGGAGAGGTTCAAAAACCAAAAGGGTCGTGATCGCTCAAGACGGAGCAAGTCACGCACAAAGTCAGTTCTTGAATGTTGGAACTGCGGCAAGAAGGGCCACGTCAAGAAGGATTGCTGGTCCAAGAAGAAGAAGGAGACTGAGTCTCAAGACAACAAGCCAACATCGAAGGCCAATGTGGCAGGTAAAGTAGAGCAAGATGCTCTAATTCTCTCATTAGACAATGTGTCTAATTCCTAGATAGTAGATTCCGGGGCTTCATTCCATGCAACACCACACAAGCAACATTTCCAAGACTATACCAAAGGTAATTTTGGGTATGTATACTTGGGAGATGATGAAGCTTGTGAGATTGTCGGCAAAGGTACAGTTTCTATCAAAACTGCTAACGGAAATGAATGGAAGCTTAAAGATGTTAGGCATGTTCCTTCTCTTTGCAAAAATTTGATCTCTACCGGACAATTAGACAATGAAGGTCACAACATTGCATTCGGAAACAAACGGTGGAAGATCTCTAAGGGATCTTTGGTGGTTGCCAAAGGAGAAAATGTCGGTACACTTTACTTGTGTACTGTTAGCACGCAACCTTCAGCTTGTGCAGCAACTATAGAAGTTGACGTTGCGGTGTGGCACTACCGGCTTGGGCATATGAGTGCCAAAGGAATGCAAATCCTTCAAACAAAGAAGCTTCTACCAGGTTTGAAAGAAGTGGACTTACAGTTCTGTGAAGATTGTGTTTATGGTAAACAAAAGAGGGTAAAATTTCAAAAATCAGGAAATGAAAGAAAAAATAAAAAACTTGAGTTGGTTCATTCTGATGTTTGGGGTCTTGCAAGTACACCATCACTTGGTGGCTCATTGTACTATGTAACATTCATAGACGATGCGACTAGAAAAACATGGGTTTATGTCATGAAGAATAAATCCGATGTATTTTCTATATTTCAAAGGTGGAAAGCCTTTGTGGAGAATGAAACAGGTACCAAGGTTAAATGCCTCAGATCTGACAATGGAGGCGAATATTGCAGCCAAGCTTTTGTGCTAGCAATGGCATTCGGAGGCAAAGGAAAACCCCAAGGACACCTCAACAAAATGGGATTTCAGAAAGGATGAACAGGAAAATCATGGAGCCAGCACGAAGCATGCGGCTACATGCAGGCCTACCGCTTGAGCTTTGGGCGGAAGCTGTAAGTACATCTGTGTACTTAATTAATCGGTCACCCTCAACGGAATTGGATGGGGGAGTTCCAGAAGAGGCATGGACAGATAAACCGGTGAATTATGTATTTCTCAAAGTGTTTGGGTGTGAGGCTTTCATGCACATAGATAGAAGCCTAAGATCAAAGCTAGATGCAAAGTCCAAAAAGTGTTTCTTCATTGGCTATGGAGAAGGAGACTTTGGGTATCGCCTATGGAATCCTGAAGATGGTAAAATCTTAAGGAGTAGGGATGTAATTTTTAACGGACAAAATATGTACAAAGATTACTTGGAAAGAAAACAAACAAAAGAAACAGGTGATGAGTACATGGAGCTTGAGGACGGTGAAGACTCAAGGACTGCAAACGGGGACAATGTGCAACAACGTCAACCAAATGAGGAGCCTCAACCTATTCCCCGAAGATCTACAAGAGCAAGTAGACCTCCAGAAAGGTTTGTTCCTTCCTTCAACCATCTCTTGATCTCAGATTCAGGAGAGCCAGAATCATACGAAGAAGCTATGCAACATGAATCCAAAGAAGAATGGACGAAGAGCATGCAAGTGGAGATGGACTCACTACATCGCAACCAAACATGGGAGTTGGTTGAGTTGCCTAAAGGTAAGCGGACACTTCAAAACAAATGGGTGTACAAGGTGAAGGAAGAAGAAGGTGGGAAGAAAAGGTACAAGTCTAGGCTTGTGGTAAAAGGGTTTTCTCAAAAGAAAGGTATTGACTTCAATGAAATATTTTCTCGTGTTGTAAAAATGAACTCAATTAGGCATGTTTTAAGCCTTGTGGGTGCTCATGATCTAAATCTCGAGCAAACGGATGTAAATACGGCATTCCCTCATGGTGAATTAGAGGAGGAAATCTACATGCTTCAACCAAAGGGGTATGAAGTAAAAGGTAAGGAGAAAATGGTTTGCAGAATAAAGAAGAGCTTGAATGGTTTAAAGCAAGCATCAAGACAATGGTACTTGAAGTTTGATCGATGGATGTTGGATCATGGATTCACAAGATGCAACTCGGATCACTGCGTCTACACGAAGAATTTGGGAGATGGGAAATTCATCATCCTAATGTTATATGTTGATGACATGTTGATTGCAAGTGCTAACATGCAGGACATCAAAGACCTAAAAGAGGAGCTGTCTAAATCTTTTTCAATGAAAGATTTAGGTGCTGCAAAGAGGATACTTGGTATGAAAATATCAAGGGATAGGACGAAGAAGACAATAAAGCTATCTCAAGAAGATTACATCAAGAAGGTACTAGAAAGGTTCGCAATGAAAAATGCAAAACCAGTTTCTACACCTTTGGCTGGTCACTTTAAACTAACGAAGGATATGTGCCCAAAGACACAAGAGGAGATAGCCTATATGTCTAAAGTTCCATATGCTGCAGCGGTAGGTTCTCTAATGTATGCTATGGTCTGGACAAGGCCAGACATTGCACATGCAATGGGAGTTGTGAGTAGGTTCATGGACAACCCAGGTAAAGAGCATTGGCAAGCTGTGAAGTGGATACTTAGGTATCTAAAAGGGACAACAACAAATGCTTTGTATTTTGGAGGAAATGATATTTTTCTAGAAGGGTATGCTGATGCAGATATGGCAGGTGACAAGGATATTCGAAGGAGCACTACTGGCTATGTGTTCATAGTTGGAGGCACAATAGTAAGCTGGGCTTCAAAGCTGCAGAAAGTGGTTTCACTTTCTACCACGGAAGCAGAGTATGTAGCAATGACGGAGGCAAGCAAAGAAATTATGTGGCTTCACAGATTCTTAGAAGAGCTTGGATTCAAACAAGATAATTGTGTCTTGTACAGTTATAGCCAAAGCGCTATCCATCTTGCGAAGAACTCAGCCTTTCATTCAAGGACAAAGCACATTGAGGTGAGATATCACTTCATACGCACTCTTTTGGAAGAGGGACATCTAAAGCTAGGAAAGGTGCATACAAGTGAAAATCCTGTAGACATGTTTACAAAGGTGGTCAACAAGGAGAAGTTGAGCTTTTGCTCATCTTGAATCGGCATTCAAGGATAAGAAGCCAGAATGGAAAGCAGTCTCACAGGTTTGGTTTGAAATTCAGTCTCCAAGTGGGAGATTGTTAAGTATGGAGCCTGATTTACCCTTGTAATTTTCTGTGGTAAAAGCGCACATTTGTAAGGCCCCCATTATGAGGAGAAGCCATCGTGCGTGAAGGAAAATCACTCGCCAGAAACCAAAATTTTCATGGCAAAAAATCAGGGGCAACTTTAGGGGCCTCGGGGGGCCCGATACTTTTTTTCCCCTCACCGGAATATTCCTTTTCGCCGAAATATTATGGCGGGACGGAGGCCGGAACACGACCGGTCAGTTGGCCGGTGGCCGGTAGTCAATGGCTGGTGGCCGGTGGTCGGAAGTCAATGGTCGGTGGCCGGTGGCCGAATTCAAAAGTGGATTTGTCTACACAAGGACGGCCACACATGGGCAGATTGGAGGGTCCGATTTGGACTTATTCACACAAGGGCGGCTACACATGGCTGCCTCTCATGAGAGAGGGTAGCCCTTTTTGGCCTACAAAAGGAGGCCATTCCTACACACATTTCATAGTGTGAAGTTGATGCAACAAGGTGAGTGTGAGGTGGTGAGAGTGAAGCAAGGCGGGAGCTCCATTAAGGGTATAATCCCTTTGTAAACTACTTCTTGTTTAGAAGTACTAAAGCCATTGAGTGGCTACTTTCCCGTGGACGTAGCCCACATTGGGTGAACCACGTATATCGTGTGTACTCTCTCTCTCTCTCTACTCTATAATCTCGTGTATGTATATTTTTCTCTCTCCATTAAGTAATCTACTCAATTATCTATTTAGCTACGTCTTATTTCCTAACAAACTGCTTGTACAATCATAGAGCTTCATGTGCTAAAGAGCGGAGTTCCCTACAATGTAACCATAGAGCTTTGAGTGCCCAAGAGTGAAGATGTCTCTAATGTAATCATAGAGCTTAGAGTGCCAAAAGCAAAGTTGGCTTTGACATTGAATGTGGTATTGCAAACACAATTGGCCCCAACATCTCTAAATCTCTCTCTTGCTTGCTTGTATCTTTGCTTCTATCTTGTGATCAAGTTCAATAACAATATGCATCATCACCTTATACACAAGTTCCAAAGTGTTCATCCTCCCCTTGCTCTACCTAGAGCCAAAAATGCTATTGATCTTGTGGTATAAACCAACTAGATGTGAAAATCGGCTCTATGCAAATATGAGGGCTAGTAGTTGCAAAGGAAGTGGTAGAGCTTCAAGCTCTTAAAAGTTTATCTAGATTAACGTTGAGAATGGGATTGGCGCTGCCATCTATGTTACTTTTCCTACATGCTTGCATCCCTGCCTGCATCTTAAGTGCAACATATTGTAGTGTAATCCACACCATTATGCATCTTTGGTGCAAGATATTGCAGTGCAATCAACACAATTACCTAACCAACTAGAATCACACATAAGTGGGTCAAGGCTCTCGCAAAAACTATAGCCAATGAGTCTTGATGTGCCTCCATGCAAGTGAATCGGTAGAGACACGCATCATTCCATCATTTGAGCGGTTGGTGTGCCATGTGAGAAGGTCCACCATAGACTTTTTTTTAAACATGTGTTGAATACGAGGGATAAGTGAAAATGCCTTGATACCTTGCTAGAGAGTGCAATTCACAAAAGATCGTAAATAGAACTTACTCGAGGAGTGCATTTACACTTGCATGGCTCCAATCAAATTTTGCTTGCAAGTCGAGGACTTTCAACAATGCTTGGAGTAATGAGCATTGTGCACCATTGTAAAGAAATGTTCGGATATAGGTTTGTTTTTTCTACAATCGAGGAAAATATGGCTTATTAGTGTGTCCAATTTTTGTTAATAGCTTGAAGCATAATGATAATAAAAAGAGGAAACAAGGTCACTTAGTTATTCATCGTTATAGGCATTCTATCTATTATGCTAGAGTAAAAAGCACACGCCAAAATTAAGGCCATGGACCTTACACAAACTTGAGACTATGGCTCAAAATCTCTCTCTCTCACTCTCTCTCTCTCTCTCTCTCTCTCTCGTCAGCGTTTGGGTAAAGGCATTGCACCTTTACTCAGGGACGAACGTCCGGTGTCCGGTCGCCCACTGTATGTACATACACATTCCTTATACACAAAGAATAAGGATCTCCTCACCACATTCTTGGAGGTTGCTCCACCCATACAGTGTGTCTTCTACTCTTCTCCTCCCTTGCACTCCGCACGAACCGGGCATCGCTTTCGCACCTAGCGCTCTCACAAGTGGTATCAGAGGTTTGGTTTTGCACGAGTGTAGTGCAAAGGTCGAGTTGACGGCTTTGCAACAAAAATCGTATTCACGGTAGGAGATTAAAGAGAAGGAAATGTGTGCGCATCACAAGTTTGCAAGTGATTTTGCTCGTGTACACGGAAGCTTCTACGTCGGCATTGTGTGCACACAGATTGTGCAAGAGTAGCCCAAATTGCAGATCTGAGCTTGTATAGCAACCCATGGCTAAATTTTACAAAGAAGAAGCAGGAGCAGAAAATGCTACAGCTCGTTTTGTTGTTTTTGGCTCCCGAAACAATCTTTTTTTCATGTCTCCGTCATACGGGGTTGGATAGATATGATCCATAAGTCTAGGTTGGGGTTTTTGCACATTTTAGACACAATGGTGATTTCCATTTTCTAAAATTCTGATCAAAACCATAGCAAGTGCAACAACAACAAGTTTGTGTTGCATTTTTGGGGATGTTTTTGGCATATCTCTCACACCCAGACTTGGATACATGTGATCCAGGAATCTATCCTAGGGTTTTGACACGTTCTGGATGCATTGGACATATCAAAATCTTGAAATTCTAAGTGGTGAAGTTTTGCAGCAACCTCGACATATTGAAGCTTGGTAGTTTGATTCCTACATTGCAGCGCTGTGCAGTATGCATCTATGGCGATGCATGGCACAATGTGGTGCTATTTGAGAGGTAATTCACCTTGATTTTTTGTATGAAAGTGATGATTTGGCACGTGACTTTTGAACTACTACACATCTAAATGCAGTTTTGTACGCATTGTATGACTGTGTGGGGCATTCCAGAGAGTGGTTTTCGCACAATTTTGTGCAATTTATGCTATATATGCATTTGAGGATACAACTTGAGTTAGGTGTAACTTGCAGGGACCAGCTTCATAGGTGTTTCAGGCAGATGGAGTTGTCCATATAGCTACTCGTACGGAGTGAGCTCAGTTACCATGCTTATGGTACATGTATGCCATATGTGGATTTCTGATTGAGATGGATTCGTCTTAAAAAGGTTTATATGTTTTTTTATTACAATCCAGAGGTTTTGTCTTACTTCTCTCAATCGTGGTTGGAGAGCATTTATGTTAGGAAATAAGGCGTAGCTAAATAGATAATTGGGTAGATTACTTAATGGAGAGAGACAGATTTATATACACGAGATTATAGAGGAGAGAGAGAGAGAGAGAGAGAGAGAGAGAGAGAGAGAGAGAGAGAGAGAGAGAGAGAGAGAGAGAGAGAGAGAGTACACACGATATACGTGGTTCACCCAATGTGGGCTACGTCCACTGGAAAGCAGCCACTCAATGGCTTTAGTACTTCAAAACAAGAAGTAGTTTACAAAGGGATTATACCCTTAATGGAGCTCCCGCCTTGCTTCACTCTCACTACCTCACACTCACCTTGTTGCATCAACTTCACACTATGAAATGTGTGTAGAAATGGCCTCCTTTTATAGGCCAAAAGGGCTGCCCTCTCTTATGAGAGACAGCCATGTGTAGCCGCCCTTGTGCGAATAAGTCCAAATCGGACCCTCCAATCCGCCCATGTGTGGCCGCCCTTGAGAAGACAAGTCCGCTTTTGAATTCGGCCATCGGCCACCGACCATTGACTTCATACCACCGGCCATTGACTTCTGACCACCGGCCATCGGCCATTGACTACCGGCCACCGGCCAACCGACCGGTTGTTTTCCGACCACTTTCCGGCCGCCGTCCGGCCATAATATTCCGGCGAAAAAAAAAGTCTAAGGGGGCCTCCGCCCCCGAGGCCTTTAAAGTTGCCCCTGATTCTTGTCCGTGAAAATTTTGGTTTCCGGTGAGTGATTTTCCTTCACGCACGATGGCTTCTCCTCATAATGGGGGCCTTACAAATGTGCGCTTTTACCACAGAAAATTACAAGGGTAAATCAGGCTCCATACTTAACAGTTTAGTCCCTCTTGGAGACTGATCTCCAAACCAAACCTGTGACTGCTTTCCATTCTGGCTTCTTATCCTTGAATGCCGATTGAAGATGAGCAAAAACTCAACTTCTCCTTGTTGACCACCTTTGTAAACATGTCTGCAGGATTTTCACTTGTATGCACCTTTCCTAGCTTTAGTTGTCCCTCTTCCAAAAGAGTGCGTATGAAGTGATATCTCACCTCAATGTGCTTTGTCCTTGAATGAAAGGCTAAGTTCTTCGCAAGATGGATAGCGCTTTGGCTATCACTGTACAAGACACAATTGTCTTGTTTGAATCCAAGCTCTTCTAAGAATCTGTGAAGCCACAGAATTTCTTTGCTTGCCTCCGTCATTGCTACATACTCTGCTTCCGTGGTAGAAAGTGAAACCACTTTCTGCAGCTTTAAAGCCCAACTTATTGCTGTGCCTCCAACCGTGAACACATAGCCAGTAGTGCTCCTTCGAGTATCTTTGTCACCTGCCATATCTGCATCAGCATACCCTTCTAGAAAAATATCAGTTCCTCCAAAATACAAAGCATTTGTTGTTGTCCCTTTTAGATACCTAAGTATCCACTTCACAGCTTGCCAATGCTCTTTACCTGGGTTGTCCATGAACCTACTCACAACTCCCACTGCATGTGTAATGTCTGGCCTTGTCTAGACCATAGCATACATTAGAGAACCTACCGCTGCAGCATATGGAACTTTAGACATATAGGCTATCTCCTCTTGTGTCTTTGGACACATATCCTTCGTTAGTTTAAAATGACCAGCCAAAGGTGTAGAAACTGGTTTTGCATTTTTCATTGCAAACCTTTCTAGTACCTTCTTAATGTAATCTTCTTGAGATAGCTTTATTGTCTTCTTTGTCCTGTCCCTTGATATTTTCATACCAAGTATCCTCTTTGCAGCACCTAAATCTTTCATTGAAAAAGATTTGGACAGCTCCTCTTTTAGGTCTTTGATGTCTTGCATGTTAGCACTTGCAATCAACATGTCATCAACATACAACATTAGGATGATGAATTTCCCATCTCCCAAATTCTTCGTGTAGACGCAGTGATCCGAGTTGCATCTTGTGAATCCATGATCCAACATCGATCGATCAAACTTCAAGTACCATTGTCTTGATGCTTGCTTTAAACCATACAAGCTCTTCTTTAATCTGCAAACCATTTTCTCCTTACCTTTTACTTCATACCCCTTTGCTTGATACATGTAGTTTTGCTCCTCTAAGTCACCGTGAGGGAATGCCGTATTTACATCCATTTGCTCGAGATTTAGATCATGAGCAGCCACACGGCTTAAAACATGCCTAATTGAGTTCATTTTTACAACAAGAGAAAATATTTCATTGAAGTCAATACCTTTCTTTTGAGAAAAACCTTTTACCACAAGCCTAGATTTGTACCTTTTCTTCCCACCTTCTTCTTCCTTTAGCTTGTACACCCATTTGTTTTGAAGTCCCCGCTTACCTTTAGGCAACTCAACCAACTCCCATGTTTGGTTGTGATGTAGTGAGTCCATCTCCACTTGCATGCTCTTCGTCCATTCTTCTTTGGATTCATGTTGCATAGCTTCTTCATATAATTCCGGCTCTCCAGAATCTGAGATCAAGAGATGGTTGAAGGAAGGAACAAACCTTTCTGGAGGTCTACTTGCTCTTGTAGATCTTCGGGGAATAGGTTGAGGCTCCTCATTTGGTTGACGTTGTTGCACATTGTCACCGTTTGCAGTCCTTGAGTCTTCACCGTCCTCAAGCTCCATGTACTCATCACCTGTTTCTTTTGTTTGTTTTCTTTCCAAGTAATCTTTGTACATATTTTGTTCGTTAAAAATTACATCCCTACTCCTTAAGATTTTACCATCTTCAGGATTCCATAGGCGATACCCAAAGTCTCCTTCTCCATAGCCAATGAAGAAACACTTTTTGGACTTTGCATCTAACTTTGATCTTAGGCTTCTATCTATGTGCATGAAAGCCTCACACCCAAACACTTTGAGAAATGCATAATTCACCGGTTTACCTGTCCATGCCTCTTCTGGAACTACCCCATCCAATGCCATTGAGGGTGACCGATTGATTAAGTACATAGACGTACTTATAGCTTCCGCCGAAAGCTCAAGCGGTAGACCTGCATGTAGCCGCATGCTTTGTGCTCGTTCCATGATTGTCCTGTTCATCCTTTCCGAAATCCCATTTTGTTGAGGTGTCCTTGGGGTTGTCCTTTGCCTCCGAATGCCATTGCTAGCACAAAAGCTTTCAAAAGCTTTGCTGCAATATTCGTCTCCATTGTCGGATCTGAGGAACATGCCTAACATCTTTAAGCTTCCATTCATTTTCGTTAGCAGTTTTGACAGAAACTGTACCTTTGCCGACAATCTTACAAGCTTCATCATCTCCCAAGTATACATATCCAAAATTACCTTTGGTGTAGTCTTGGAAATGTTGCTTGTGTGGTGTCGCATGGAATGAAGCCCCGAAATCTACTATCCAAGAATCACACACATTGTCTAATGAGAGAATTAGAGCATCTTGCTCTACTTTACCTGCCACATTGGCCTCCGATGTTGGCTTGTTGTCTTGAGACTCTGTCTCCTTCTTCTTCTTGGACCAACAATCCTTCTTGACGTGGCCCTTCTTGCCGCAGTTCCAACATTCAAGAACTGACTTTGTGCGTGACTTGCTCCGCCTTGAGCGATCACGACCCTTTTGGTTTTTAAACCTCTCCTTAAGCCTTCCTCTTGTTTCCAGTGATAGTGCAGCACTTGATGATTCTCCTGTGCTTCTCCTTCGCATTTCGTCGCTTAGGAGAACACCCACAACATCATCAAACTTAAGAGTATTTGTGCCAGAGATAGAATTACTTATAGCCATCACAAGGCTGTCCCAACTATCCGGTAGAGATGATAGTATAAGGAGAGCTCGCACTTCGTCATCGAAATTGATTTTGACTGATCGAAGTTGACTTATGTTTGTGTTAAAGTCATTTAGGTGTTCTGCAACTGAACCATTCTCTGCCATCTTGAGATTGAACAAGCGCTTCATAAGAAATACCTTATTGGATGCCGATGGTCTCTCCTAGAAGTCGTCAAGTGACTTCATCAAGTCCTCCGTGGTCATCATCTCCGAAACATTGAAGGCCACCGTTGACACCAAGCTTAACCGGATTGTTCCCAGTTCCTTTGGATCAAGGACAATCCATGCTTCATCTGCCATTGTTGCGGGCTTCTTCGCAACACCGCCTAGTGGCAAATAGAGGTCCTTCTGGTAGAGATAGTCTTCAATCTGTATCTTCCAATGTTGGTAGTTTTTGCCGTTGAACTTCTCAATCTGGAGCTTCCCTTCCTCCGCCATAACTCCCACTCAATTCAAGGAATCCTTTCCTTGAGATAATTTAGCTATGAGCAAACCTTGCTCTGATACCAGTTGTTAGGAAATAAGACGTAGCTAAATAGATAATTGAGTAGATTACTTAATGGAGAGAGACAGATTTATATACACGAGATTATAGAGTAGAGAGAGAGAGAGAGAGAGATAGAGAGAGAGAGAGTACACACGATATACGTGGTTCACCCAATGTGGGCTACGTCCATGGGAAAGCAGCCACTCAATTCCTTTAGTACTTCAAAACAAGAAGTAGTTTACAAAGGGATTATACCCTTAATGGAGCTCCCGCCTTGCTTCACTCTCACCACCTCACACTCACCTTGTTGCATCAACTTCACACTATGAAATGTGTGTAGAAATGGCTTCCTTTTATAGGCCAAAAGGGCTGCCCTCTCTTATGAGAGACAGCCATGTGTAGCAGCCCTTGTGCGAATAAGTCCAAATCGGACCCTCCAATCCGCCCATGTGTGGCCACCCTTGAGAAGACAAGTCCGCTTTTGAATTCGGCCACCGGCCAGCGGCCATTGACTTCAGACCAACGGCCATTGACTTCTGACCACCGGCCATCGGCCATTGACTACCGGCCACCGGCCAACCGACCGGTTGTTTTCCGACCACTTTCCGGCCGCCGTCCGGCCATAATATTTCGGCGAAAAAAAAAGTCTAAGGGGGCCTCCGCCCCCGAGGCCTTTAAAGTTACCCCTGATTCTTGTCCGTGAAAATTTTTGTTTCCGGTGAGTGATTTTCCTTCACGCACGATGGCTTCTCCTCATAATGGGGGCCTTACAAATGTGCGCTTTTACCACAGAAAATTACAAGGGTAAATCAGGCTCCATACTTAATAGTTTAGTCACTTTTGACTTGGTGTATTACATCTGTGAATTAGAGATTGAGCCTCTGTTTTGCAGATTATTGAAACGGCTTCATTGATGTATTTTATGCATTGTTTGTGTTGCCAATTGTTCATGGCTAAGATGCTTTGAATTTTTACTCAGTTAACAGGGAAAAACTTTGCCCGACTTTTAACAGATTCTTGCCATGTTTTATGCATATCTGCAGTTTTGATCCCTGATGGTTTAGTGGTCTAGTGTTTGACTCCCATCTTGACAGTTTTTGATAGCCTTGTACACACTCTTGCAGGAGTGAGAGTTCCATATACTCCTGTGGCTATAGACTTTGCCAGTCATAGGTTTCACAGGTTTTTGCAGGCAGTTTCTCTTGTGAGATACGTTTTGAGCTAGTGTGCTCACTACTTGCTTATATGGTTATGCGCTTTACGCTCGGTTGAGCTGTTTGTCCTAGATTGTATGCTTGCATGTATAGTAGATTGTGGAGCTGATTTTATGCATATGTGCATTGGGTTTGATGCGTTTGATCATGATTTCCATGATTGTGTAGTGGTCAAGTTATCTCTCTCTTTGTTGCCAGTTTGGCATGGCTTATGGTAGAGATTTTTCTTGAACTTTTTGCTCAGTTTAGAGGGGAGATTCAGCCAGATTTCTCCCAAGATTTCTCACCATAGTTTGGTTTCTTGACATTCACTTATGGTTGTAGATATGTGTGACAATTTCGAGTCTACAGTGATGACTTGTGAGAGACGGCGGTCCTGCAGTTGTCGATATATGTGATGTTGGCATTGTGGTCACACAAGACACATTAGGCGTCGTTGTTTCAAACGTATGAGGCAGCAACAAAGATCTATGTGTGGTGCAAATGACGTTTTGACACATGCTAGAGTGATGGGTTCAAATAGTATTGATGATGTAGTAGCATTTGCAGCAAGGATTGCACAGCGGAGTTTTGTAGACCATATAGAGTTGTTTGCGAAATTAACATACAGACTCTAGTGTGAGTACATATGCTCGCTAATCCCTAGAGCCGATATAGTTGTATGTAGATCAATTGAGCAAGCCAATGGGCATAGGTTGAGAGAGTATCTCACCTATTTTCTTATGCATACTAGTAGTTTAGCTAGTAGCACTCACTTATCGGTGCATCGCCTTTAAGTGGGAGACTGTTGGGGTAAAGGCATTGCACCTTTGTCCTCGGTTGAATGTCCGATGTCCAGCCACCCACTGTATGTACATATTCATTCCTTATTCTTCACATACACAAAGAATAAGGAGCTCCTCACCACATTCTTGGAGGTTGCTCCACCCACACCGTGTGTTTGATACTCTTCTCCTCCATTTCACTCCGCATGCAATGCGCATTGCTTCCGCACCTAGTGCTCTCACAGTCACATAGACATCTGAGTTCTCTTGGGATTGTTGATAAGATGTTGAAATGTTCTCCATCGGAGTAAAGGCCAATTGGTCGCCCGCCCATGTGACTAACACTATACACTAACTCTCTCTTACTTACTTCCGATATACTAATAAAGGAACCTATCACACTCTTCTACTTCCTTGATTGTGGTTCCCCCAACTAGGTGTTGTTGCTTCTTCTTCCCCACATGTACACACGGACACACCACCCTTGAGCTCAGTTGTGACAATGGTGTCTCAACCCTGGGTCCCTTTACCACATGTGTGAGTAGCTTGCAAAGTTGGGGAGCTTATGAGCAAGCAAGGCAATGAGTAATATTAAGTTTTTGCAACATATGGGCAAATCTTGCAAAGCCTGCAAGAGATTTGAAAGCTCCAAAAAAAGGCAAGCCATGGATGGGAAAGCAGGGAATTGGATTTTTTGTAGATTTATGTCTGCTTGAAGACCTTGGAGTAGCATGGCAAGGGAATCAACAATGCAAAGCAGGGAATTGGATTTTTTGTAGATTTATGTCTGCTTGAAGACCTTGGAGTAGCATGGCAAGGGAATCAAGCATTTTTTCAACAAGCAAGTAGTGCAAGTTTTTGGGGGTCTATATTCTATAGCATTCGACCTAAAAAATGTAAGTAGCAAGGCTTCTTTGCTCGGTGAAATTTCAAAGGTCCATTTCCAAGCAACACTAGTGTGGAAATTTGCAAGGTAGCATAAGTTTTTGCAAAAGTAGACAATGCTGGTTTTTTATTCTCTCGTGAATTAAGACACAATGCTCTCACGTAGCGTATGAATGAAGATTTTGAGGAAGCTTGTTGATTGTGTGTGTATGATGCATGCTTGCAATAAGTGGGAGAGTGTGTGTAACACACACACACACACACACACACACACACACACACACACACACACACACACACACACACACACACACACACACACACACACACACACACACACACACACACACACACACACACAAAGAAAAACAAGGAGCTTGCATCAAAAACATTGAGCGAGAGAGAGAGAGAGAGAGAGAGAGAGAGAGAGAGAGAGAGAGAGAGAGAGAGAGAGAGAGAGAGAGAGAGAGAGAGAGAGAGAGAGAGAGAGAGAGAGAGAGACTCTCTAGTATATGCACGGATGCTCGATGATAAAGGGAATCAACCCGACATTGGATAGAACAAGGCAAAGATAGAGATATTCTCTATGGAATGCACACACTTCCCAGATTCACTTTGGCACTCAATTTTTTGTCTTTGGATTATGTGCTCTCAATGCACACACACATATACTCTAGTTCTTCTTTGACATCAAGGCTTATCACTTTCGTCTGGTGGTGGAAGATGGCCTCAGCTCACATTGACCTCAATGGCATCCTTGGTATTGGCCGTCCCACCCGGCCTACCTTCGTTCACCTTTGGCATCGACTGCTCCAGTCACACCATTTCTAGATTGTTAGAGAGAGAGCACCTTGCTCTTTTGAGATCCTTTTGAGGGACGATTTTCCCAAGCACCTTATTTGGAAGTGGAGATGTGGAATCGATAGCTCAAGTGGAAAGTGTTGAAGATCCAATTGACAATCCATTCCGACTGAGGCTTGGTCTGGCTCTACAACCTTGTAGGCGGAGTTAATTTGTCATAGGCCCAAAGCCTTACAAGGGGGATCCGGGCACATATTGTGACCATACATTGCTTTTGCAATTCACAAGTGTTTATAAATTCTCTGTGGTTTTTAGAGAGGTTATGGTATGCCATTTGTATCTGCCATTTGATGTATGACATCTGTATTTAGTTTTTGAGATTTTGGCATGTATTTATTATGCATATGTCCTAGTTGGCTCATTACAGACCAGACACAAGTTTCTTAGCTAGATATAGGTTACATGCCTTTTTGTGCGTGGTTTACTCATGTACGTTGAATTGTAGACACGCTGCCTATTGTACATTGTTTGTGGAGCCATTTTTTGGTAGTCCCAATCATTTCTGAGACTCAGTCTAGAAGATAGCCCTTCCTGAGAATGAGCTATAGTCTTGTCTGCTTAGCCTTTTGGAGGGTTGGTGAGGTTTCCTTTGAGATGGTATATTCTCAAATGTTAAGATCCTTCGGTGATACAGGTTGTTGGAGTTTCCTATTTTGGTATTCTCGCCATATGTTATGTATAGAGAGGGATAGGTGCATTTTGACACCAAGTAGGTAGTCATTGAATCAGCTTTTTGGCTTGGTTTATGCACATTCTACCCAGTTTATGGTCAGTTTTATGCGTAATTTGGGTTGAGTTTTTGCTCGTCGTACATAAGAGACTCTGCCAAATTTTTTCTACAAGTTTATTTCTCGTTTAAATATGCTTTATTTGGCACTTTCAAGGCTATTTTAGTTTGAGATTTCACTCCTATTACAGGGGAGGTTATACCAAAATTTTGCCATGTCTCTTGCCATAGTTTCTTTGCACTCTTTCCATAGTGTTCAAGTCTTGTAGTAAAGCTCTCTTCTTCTAAGAAAGACATTTAGAACATATGCAAGTTCAATGATGGCACAATATTTCTCATATGAAAAGAGTAGATTCAAGATTTTTAACCCAAAAAGGTCAATTAGAGCCACTCTTTGGGTGCCCAGAGGGTGATGTCTACACAATTGCACAAAGGAAAATGCTTGATGTCAAAGCTAGGTCCACTATTCGCCTACACCTCATAGACTTTTACTTCACTGTTGTGGGTGAAGCTACCGTTAGAGCCTTATGAGACAAGTTGTGCAAAATGTATAAGAGCAAGAGCACAAGTACCAAGGTTTAGTTGATGAAGCTACTGTTAGAGCCTTATGGGACAAGTTGTGCAAAATGTATAAGAGCAAGAGCACAAGTAACAAGGTTTAGTTGATGAAGAAGCTATTTGAGCTTCATATGAAATAAGGTCACATAGTTTCTAAGCACTTGAATGCAATCAATGTAATTTTAGTTAATCGATGTAAAAAAGACTTGATATTGACAACAAAGTATGGCATGTCTTCTTGTTATGCTCCCTACACTCTTCCTGGGACATATTTTGCACAGCCATAAGCAATTCTACGCCCGAGGGAAAATTGGCATATGATGACGTAGCTGCTAGTCGACTTAGTGCAGAGATTCACATGAAGTCTATGGAGCCTGCCATGCAAGGTGATGTGTATATTCCAAGTGGAAAAAGACAAAGAGGTCGCACTCATCATCAAGCCAAAAGCAAGGATCACGGAAATTCTCCTAGAAAATCTAGAGGTTTTCTTGTACAATGTTGAGTGCCATCATTGCCACAAGAAAGGGCATTTAAAGAAAGACTATAGTGCATGGAAAAAAGAAAGAAAAACTCTCAAGGTAGCAAGAAGTCTAACAATAATGGAAAGGAAAAAGCTAAGATTGAGGAGCTCACCTCCTAAAACTACATATGTGCCTAAGGTCCAAACTTCCTTAGATGCTCTAGCCTTTATAGTAGATCTTAGCTCACATGGTCTTGCTAGTTTCCATGTGACCCCTCATAGAGAATGGTTGTCTATGTATGCATATACTCGTGGTAAAGTGAAGCTCGATGGTTCCTATGAGCTTGCGATACATGGTGCTGTAGACATCAAGTTAGTTTTGCATAATGGCATGGATTTCATAGCCAAGAATGTCATATATGTCCGCAAGCTTGCAAAGAGTTTTGTTGGTCAGCTTGACGATTTGTGTTACATGACCAACTTTACGGAAGGTTTATGGATGATCAAGTAGGTCAATCCTGTTCTTCGAGTGACTTTTTTTCCCAAATCAGATAGGATGTTGGTCACCATATGCAGTTTCAATCATTCTGGCTGCATGGAGTCCAATGCAAATGTACATGCAACGTTTGCATCAGAGGTGATAAAACTAGCATAGGTTGCATGGATTTATGTTACACTTTCAAAGGTGTCACACATCTATGGGAGTAAGTTCTCTGCCCAAAGCAGATAGATGTTGGTCACCACAACACCAAGTATTTGATGGGAGAATGTAAGAAATGTGGTGTAAAAAAGCTGCAAACATTCTACTTAGAGACACAAAGGCCAAGTAATAACATCTCTATAAAATTGTTTGCATATGTGTTATAAAATTTAGGCATCTCAAGTGAATTGCCCAATGTGATCCCATTATTTAGTTTGGCTTTTAGGTATTTATTCTACTTATTTTTCAAAGTCTTGGGTAGGGTAATTTACTGGGATTGCTATATAAGCAGCCCCTTGCCTCCATTGTATACACATTCAGTTATTCATTGCCAAGGTTGATTGGTTCAAGAGTCTCTCTCTCTCTCTCTCTCTCTCTCTCTCTCTCTCTCTCTCTCTCTCTCTCTCTCTCTCTCTCTGTGTGTGTGTGTGTGTGTGTGTGTGTGTGTGTGTGTGTGTGTGTGTGTGTGTGTGTTATAGGGAAGCCCTAGCTGCCGTTTCTCTCTTCCCCCCCCCCCCCCCAAGCCTCTCCTTGGGCGAGGGGCTGCCCTGTGGGGGGGGTGTTAAGCCATAGCTCACCCCCACTCGACTCAGAAATTCCTACTCTACCTTGCACAGATTGTTTCAGCCCTACTCGACTGAAAAGATATGGTTTTGGCCGTGCTCAACTATGCCCTGGCTCTGGGCTCTGGTTTCAAACCTAGCTGGTTTCGGCCCTGCGTTGGTCCTGCGTGGCCCTGCTTGACTGCACGGCCCTGCTCGATGTCGGCCCTAACTGGTTTCGGTTGCTTGCGAGCCCTCAAGAAGGTCTTGCAGTGGGTTGTGCCTACGACCTCAAGAACTCAAGAAGAAGGTCGGCCTTAACCCGACCTAAGGTTTCAAGCAAGAAGGGGTTCCCTAGTCTCTGTTTCAAGCAAGAAGGTGTTTCTAAAGATGATTCTCTGTTTCAAGCAAGAAGGGGTTCTTTGTTTCAAGCAAGCAGGTGATTCTCTATTTCACAAGAAGAAGGTCGTCCTTTAAGGCTACTCCGAACTAAGCAGCTCACTCTTTGCATTCATGGCTACCCGGGCCTCGTCCCGAGGTAAGCTCAATTTCATTGGAGTCGTAGCAACACCTCTGAAGGTAGACAACATCACCCGCCTTCAAACCGAAGTCGAAAGTCTCCGCAAGGAGAATGACGAGTGGAAACAAAGTCTTTCAGCTTTCGAAGCCCGGATTGCCACAATAGAGAATCTCAAGGAGGAGGAGTTGAAACGGATAGAAATCAAATTCATGAAGGCAAAAGAAGAAGTAGAGACGACCATCACAAAGGAGGTCAAAACTCAAGTACAAGAGGTAATCTCTTGCAGGGTCAAAGATCGTGTGGCATCCACGCTACGTAAACGGCCATGAGAGGAGGATATGACCCTCAATGTTCTCATTGGTGGGCTCCCAAGCAATTGGAAAGGAGAGGAGGACCCCAAGTTGCACAAATCCTTTTCCCGCACCCAATCTGCAATCCCCATGGTATAGTGTGATCCAGCAACAATCACTTCTCTTGCACACAAACCTCGCACCAATCATGCAAACTACACTTTCAAAACCAAGGTGGACCGAATCAAATTTCTTGAGCAATCAAGGCTTCTCAAGGACACCAAAATGTCGTTTGCAAAAGATCTTACACCCGCTCAACTCAAGCAAAAGAAGGCAGAACTACAAAAGATGCGAGAAGTGCGCATAGCAAGGAAATGGGCAGTCTACTGAGGAGGTAAAGCCATTATTCAAGAGTTTCAAACTCCCAAACCGGCTCACTCCTCACCCCCTTCTCCATAGATTTTGTTCATCTTATCTTATCTTACCTTCTCTTACCTTGTCTTTGGACCCTCAGTCCTTAATTGAGATGTATCCCAAAATCCCCCCACATTTGTAATGTTTTGTCTTATTTGACCTCTGTGGACGATAATACAATCTCTCTCTCTCTCTCTCTCTCTCTCTCTCTCTCTCTCTCTCTCTCTCTCTCTCTCTCTCTCTCTCTCTCTCTCTCTCTCTCTCTCTCTCTCTCCCGCGCGCGTGCTCACTCCCCTTGACGCTTCCGCATCATCGACTTTGACATGGTATTAGAGCTTGGTGTAGCTCGTGCTTGAAGCCCTTGGCATGGAGGAGCAGCTCTCGGAAAAGAGATCGAGGAGAGGAGAAGAGCCTCCCTCATCATTGACATTACTCCCCCCACTGCCGTTGTCCCACACATTTTTAGATGCTAGCCTTGAGAGTCCCTCCCCTGCGTGTCGATTCTCCCCGACGGTCTACTGATCCTTGTGCATTTTAGAACACTGCCTTCTAGTATTGGGCAGCGTTTTGAGACGCCAGAGGCCTTATCACTTAGCACCCTGTCAATGGCGCCCTACCCCTCCCATTTGCATTTTGAAACGCATTGCAGAGGAGGATACCCTATGTGGCAACACCTTCCCTCCCCTGCCTGCCAGTCCCAGAGGCGCTAACGCCAGCGTTTTAAAATGCAAGGCCAACAGCCAAGCGTGTTGATGTGCCCTTTCCTCCCAGCACTGCCTTGATCGCTTCCAGCATTTCAAAACGATGTGGGCAGATCTATCTCAATAACTTGAGAGCCCAAGAGGGCATCACAAGTGGGTTATTGAGCTGGCTTGGGAGAGTTATGAAGAACAGCCTTGGCCTGGGAGTAGGAATCAAAAGAGAGAGTGTGGAGTGGCTTGCAAGAGGTAAGCAATTTGGAGTTGAAGACAAGGATAGCAAATTTGTGGAGCAGCTCGAAGTACCAGAGAGGATTGGAATTGCTTGAAAATTCGATGCATCTTAGAGGAATTCTGTGACCCTTGGAGTGCCAAAAGGAATTCTAGTTTCTAGATCTTGCAACTTCAATATGTCCCCCCCTTGCTCGAGCACCCGCAACAACGACGACCAAAACCAACAAGTGGCTATGGATAACGGATCTTCAACAAACCATTTAGCGGCCTATGCACCGGCTTAGTTCTCAAGGAGCCCGACAAATTGTTTGGCTCAAGCTCGTGAAGTCAGAAGCAAATGGAGGAGTTTGCTAGAGGACAATGGCAAGGGTCAGTTGGACAAGGATGGTAGTACCATTACTCAGTTAGCTACCCTGGTACCCTAGAGGTACGACCATAGTCATGATTGTGATTCGATGCTTTGCTTGCTCCGGAGTTGGAAGCCAAAGACAAAAGCAAGAATTCACTTAAAGACAAGGATAAAGGCAAGCTGGACAGAGATTACGATAATAAATATTTGGTAGAGGAGATCGACATGGCACACGTTGTCCTGTTGTGACACGTACATGGTGTGAACGAATGCTACAAGATCTAGCTTACAACTTTTTAGATACATATGTATTTTTTCTATAATGTACATAAAGATATCTAAGTATAATAATAAGCTTTCTATCTCATCCTATTATTTATCTCAAGGGTAACATATTTTTACTTTACCGTCAAAAAGTACTATGGGAAAAGCGTCAATAGAAGCGCCTCTTTAACTTGGGGAAAAAAGCATTGGTTCTTTATTTCTACTATCTCATTATCATCTCACATCCTAGCTAGATCTTATATCTAGGGTAACTTTCAATATATATAAATTCTATGTATTTTTTATATATTTCTTTTTAATAGCTACTAGGAATGAATCAGATCCTAGTGGGACACTAGCTTGCATGATTTTCAAAGATGCACTCATTTAAATGCATTATTAAGAGGATGCTTACAAACTTTTGTCAAGGAGCAATGTCATGCTTTCATATTGCATGAGGTGTCCATTGGACTCAAGTGAAAGTTTAAGATAAGGGGACCACAAGAAGACTTTTGCTGCCATACAGATACCCTATTTTGGTGAAATTTTTACCCAAGGTTCCAATCCGAATTGGAAAAAGTATATAAAATGGGAGTCGTAGCTAATGAGATAAACTTTTTGCTTCTAGTTTTATTTATTTATTTGGACCCACAATTGAGGAGATATGATCAAAATGGTGGACCCCAGTCTGTCCACATCATGTAGGGACAAGTCATTTCAAACTTTGTCAGTTCCTATTCACACTAGCTCTTCTCTTTCTTATGTAACCCTGGGGGGTTCCCTTCACCTATAAAAAGGGACCTCTTATTACTTGAAAACCATTCATGAGGGAGTGAGAGGATTGATTCCTAATTGTACTTAGCCATAAACATAAGCCTAAGCCTACACATGCTCCTAGAGAAAGACTAGCCAATCGTGTAAGCTATCCTTGGAAGATCAACTCTAATCAAAGAAGATCTTGAACTTGGTGTATCAATCAAGGCTGAAGTCTTCTCTCTTCTTCTCTCTCCATCATTTTGGCGAATAACTCCCGAAGAGTTTGTCAAGTAAGATGTGTTTTACTTTGATATTTTCTTGGTTTCTTGTTTTTTTTTTTTCATCTCTAGTCCAACTTATATCTCTAATTTCATCTCCCTCTCTAACCAAATCTATCTCTCTCACTCTTAGAAAGTCAATCTCCCTAAAAATTCTAGGTTCTCCTTGCTACAGGTACATATCTCCTCGTAGTATCCTTATTGCCTACGGGCAAGAATAGGGCTTGGGAGGGAAATTCTCTTTCCTTCACTTCTCACATATCTACATTTTGCACATACTAAAGTTATCATAGATGAATAATCCACATGATGTGAATTTCTATCGCTTCCACTCTGTGCGTTCTATTACAATTAACATATGGAATAGCCTTAAAATACACTTTCAGCAATGTATAGTATTTCTCTTTGGCCCATAAAGGCTCAATGAAATACTTCTTTCACTGGATCCCATCATACTACCTCTTATAGACTATAACTTTTCTTTTGACGTAGGTGTAGTTATCTTGCTATGAACCAAGAGGATTTGTACACACAATTAAGCCCAATCACTAGACAAAACATATATATTATGGTAAGCACAAAATTACAATTCCAAAGGACAATTCGTAGCTTGTTTGGTCGGCAAATATTGAACTCCATTTACTCATCTATTAACCCTTTCATATTACTCATGATATGATACGACCATAGCCTTGATGTTTTCATCTTTGTGTTGTTCTTTTGTGTTCTTTCTTTGTGTGTGTGAGTGCAAGAGTGGGGCTTCTTTGATTATACTTCCTTCCAAACCCTAGACTTCATGGTATCTATGGTATAACTCCTTCATATTGTTTTTGGAGTTCTCTCACAAACTCCTTCATATAGTTTTTGGAGTTCTCCCACAAACTCTCACAGCCAAAAGCCCGATGCTTTCTTGGCAAGACCACAAATTTCTCGATGGTATAACTCCTTCATATAGTTTTTGGAGTTCTCTCACAAACTCTCACAGGCAGAAAAGCCCGATGCTTTCTTGCCAAGACCACAAATTTCTCGATATATTTTTAGTGAACCCGACGCAAATCTGCCAGGGTGAGAGTTTTTGGGTAACCATGGGTGATCATGTTGAGCATGCATTTTGACCCAGCAACAATGCAAACGTTTCAAGCATTTGCAATGTTCATGCAACAACAACATGCCATTGAAAGAAGGGAGATTTCAGCAACGAAAGCCATACAAGCAATCGTCAATAGAATGGATCAGTTTAATGGCAAAGATGTAAACAAGTACTTGTGTGAGTATGTGAAGTAGATGGAGCTGCATCGCGTGTCAGAAGGTGAGATGATTCAAAGCTTTGAGCTCGTTGTTGCTTCAGAAATTAGGGAACATGTTAGGGGAATTAAAGATGGGCATGGGAGAAACTAGGAAGAACTCAAAGTATCTTTAAAGGAGGAATATTTCATGGAGGACTCTGAGAGAGAAAAGGACATTCTTAAAATGGGTAGCCAAGCCAAAGCAAGGACTCTCAATAACAGAGCTACTTAGGGAAGCACAACTCACTAGGACAAAAAAGCCACACTAGATGCAGAGAGAGATCTTTTCTTACAAGCTGCAGGTAAAGAGTTTCAAGAAAATTTGGAGCTTCTTCTTGAAGATAAATATGCTAAGCAAGGACTAAAGACCGACTAGAATGAAGTTGAAGGTGCTGTCTCACCGCTTGCCAAGCGACAAAGAAGAAGGGCCAAGATGGCAGTAAACACTACAAGTCCTTCCAGCTCAACTTCTGACAAAATGATAAAGCCTACTTTTATAGCTCCTAAGTTTGATGAGTCCATGCTAGATGAGCTTGTGAAGGGAATGCGTGACTTGAAGGTGAAGCTTGCAAAGCTTGAAGAAAAAGGTCAACCATCAAGTCCACTTCCTAGGCAAAGATAACAGCTAAAAGAAGGTTTTGTTAATAGATGTATTTGGTGTGATAGTACAGACCATGTAAGAAGGGATTGTGATAGTATTAGTGATGCTTTGACAAAAGATGTTGTCTTTTTAAGGATGGTAAAATCCACTTAAGAGAGACAGGTCTATCCTTCAGAACTAACTTTGGGAAGGGGGGAATGTAAACCTTAGTTGAAGATATGGCAACTAACCATGCCACCTCTTCAGTTGAAGCAACTACTTATGGAGTAAAAATTGAGAATCTTAGTGAAGAGGTAAGTGATCATCATGGTCGACTTTGGCCAAATGTCATGGAATTAGCTAAAAAGGGAAAGCTTACTAAAGAGATTCTCCATGAAGCAGGTGATTTCATACGACTAGAAACAGGGTGGAGTGATCCAGTGGATTCAATGTCTGTCCATGCATACATTACAAACTGCCAAAGCCATGAAGCCATTGTAGAAGACAAGCTTGGGTGTGAAAATGGTGATGAAGGGACTTTAAAAAGAGCTACAAGAAGTGGAGGGAGGAATGATGCGGCACCTTTGCAAGCACCACCAACACAAGAGGCACCTTCACCAAAAGTGACCATGGAGGAATCTACAACAGGAAAGAAAAAGGAGCCAACAAAAGGTAAACCAAAAGGACCAGCTTACAGACCACAATTTGACATTGAGCTTGCTACAGACTTGAAGAAAGTTCTAGAGGAGATGATTTTGAATAACAAGGTTAATTTTACTATGGGTGAGGTGCTTGGCATAGCCAAGCGTGAATTCCATGAAGAAATTATCGACATCATTAAGAGAAAGAAGCAAACACTTGGATAGTCTATTTGCCCACAAGCTGAAGGCGATACTGTGAAGACACAAGGAGTATAGGTGCGTGCTAAAGAAGGTGATGAAGCTATAGTGGGATGCTAATAGTCTTCTTGGAATGTAAGGCAAGTGAAATTTGATGATGATGGGGAAGAATCTCAAAGTATTCCTAGGAGCCACTATTCTAGAAACCATTGGGCATGGGCTACTACAGTGATCAAGGTAGGTGATCTTAAAGAACCATTTGTTGCCTTAATTGACCATGGTTCTGAAATAAATATAATGCTAAAAAGTATTTACAACAAATGTAAATGGTCAATGGACACAGAACATGGTTGGATGGTGAGAATGGCAAACAATTCATCAGGTGAATTGTATCCAGCATATCCAAGTGTAAAGGTGACAATAGGTGATGTAGAGGTTGAACAAAACTTCTTTATATAAGACACATCTCCATATCATCTTATCCTTGGACAACCCTACATTGTGGGAGTTCAAATGGAAACAAAGGTAATGGATGATGGTTCAGGTTATGCTAGGATACAAAGCAAAGATGGTAAACGTGATGTTCTATTTTTCACAGTTTGTGTAAACCATGAAAGAAATCGTGACAACCTCAAAGATCATCCGTGAGAAAAGAGTTTCATGATCATTGGGAAATGATGGGTTTTGGCCAAGTACCATTGTAAAGCGGCATTGTAGTGCTAAACAAAGAAAAAGGGTCTTGCTTGATCCAAAAAGAGGTGAAACTCTCTCAACGGGCTTCTTGGTAACAAGGAATGGATCAATATGTTTTACAAAACTTGAAGATTTGAAGAGATGTGAGAGGCAATATTTACATAATGTACAAATAGGCATGAAAGAGAGTGGGTTGCTAGAGCCTATTGAAAATGTTTTGGGTTTGTGTGAACAAGTTTCTTTTGTAGATACTATGGGTGATCTTGATGCTATAATGGAGTCTAGTTTGCATCTTGAAAGTGAAGTTGTGGAAGTATGCTCTATGGAAATATATCAAGTCATAAACACCGTTAAAGAAAACCAATGTTTCAAGCAAAGAGTTGGCCCAGAAGTCCATGTTGAAACTAAATACAAAAGTGTAGCAAAGAAGGTGAAACGAGTAGCCTCACCCTTACCACCCAACAACACGAAAAAGATTGAGTGAGGTCCTTTGCGACCAAGTTTGAGGAATCCTAAAAATATTGGGCACACCCTCACAAAGGAGTCTTTTCAAGAATTGCAGATTGGTTGCGAGGAGTTTCTAACACAGGAGGAGACAAAGTGCTTTAAAGCAATGCTTTCAAAGCATGGTAAGGATTTTGCGTTTGAGCAACATGAGATAGGATGTGTTGATCCTTCTATTGTAACTCCTATGAATGGTAATTTTTACAATACCTCATGTGCCTTGGAATCTGCGGCCTATTTCGGTTCCAAAGGCTCATTTGCCCAAGTTAGTAGAGCTATTGCATGAAAAGATCAAAATGGGGATTTTGGGCCTTCTTGTGCTCCATACTCAAACAATTGGTTCACAGTTCCAAAGAAGAATGGTGCTCTATGCTTCATCCAAGATATGCAACCAATGAACAAGGTGACAATTAGAAATGTAGGAACATGTCCAATTGTGGATGAGTTTGCAGTGGCTTTTGTAGGGAGGGCAATCTACTCGATGGGGATCTCTACTCAGGGTATGATCAATTTCAGCTTGCAATTGAAAGCAGAGACTTGACAACCATGAGGACACCTTTAGGTTTGATAAGGATGTGTACCTTGCCCCGTAGGGAGCAACCAACTTGGTTGCACATATGATGAATGGGATGAATAAGGTCTTACGTGACTTTATTCCTCAAATCACAATGCCTTTCATTGATGATTTTCCTATCAAAGGATGTGAAGAAATTCAGGATAAAGCTTCAAGGATGTCAGGGGATGTCGCAAGCTTGTGGAAAATCACATAAATGATTGTGATAAAATTTTATATAGGTTGGAAGAAGTGAATCTTACTTTGTCAGGGAAAAATTCTATGCTTGGTGTTAATGAAGTGCTCATTGTGGGACACATGTGCGGGCCATATGGTAGGAAGCCTTCTCCGACAAAGGTAGATGCCATCCAAAGAATGAAAGAAACATGCACTAGCATCAGTGAGGTTAGAAGGTTTCTGGGAGCATGTGTCTTTTATGTTATTTGGATTCCACGTTATGCACATGTAGCTGATCCTGTTTATCAATTGCTTAGAAAGAATCAAAAGCTTAAATGGATAGAAGTACATGTAAAAGCCATGAAAAGGCTAAAGGCCCGGGGTCTTCACTAAGGATTACCATATGGTGTCACGTGAGTGTACAATAGGGGGGGTTTATCAGGCCAAAAAGGTAGATTTTACAAAGGAGGGTACCGTATATAGGGGGTAAAATGGCAGTTTTCGTGCACGCAGGTGACGTCTTCCTAGTACTACTAGTGAATCCCCCGGGGCTAAAGGAGTTGCTCGAGTCACCACTAACTTTGAGAAAGGTAGACTATGAGTGTCAAAGGCTAGTAATTGTGACAGTAGACACCAGTCCTAAAGGAATTGGATGGGCAATAGGGCAAGATGATGATGAAGGACACAAGTATGTGGTGAGATTTGGAGCAAACGTAGTGAGTGCTTGCTAAAGAATTTATCCACAGATAAAGAGAGAGTTATGGGGTATGGTTACAACCTTGAAAAATGGGAAAGAGTACCTAATTGGTGCATGTGGTTGTAGAAACAGATTGTCTACCACTTCTTGGGATGATTATAAGCTGCTCAACGCCAGACATTTCTATGTTGCGGTGGATTGCCTACATTAAGTCCTTAAATCCTGAGCTTAAGCACATTGCAGAAAAAGACAATACAGTGGCATATATGCTATCAAGGGCATGTTATGAAGACAAGTCACAAATAATTGACAAGGGAGATGATGTAGGCACAAGGTTCTATTCTATCTCTCATGTCAAAGGTAGCAATGTCTACATGACTAATCCACTTCAATTTTTTTTGAAAGAGCTTTATGAAGGTGATTGGCTTCTTATTGGAAGCTTCTTGATTACTCTACAAAACGGGATGATTGGTCTCAACAAGAATTCAGAAGGATACACAGGAAAGCATATGGGTACTTTTTAGGGAATGGCTACTTGTGGAAGTATCCTAAACAAAAGGGTGTTACACCACAAAGGGTTATATGTAAAAAAGAGACTCAAGTAAAGCTCATGCAAGAGTTTCATTAGAGTCTATGGGCTACACATAGGGGTGTGTGGGCAAACTCCTCCAAGTTGAAAGAAAAATATTGGTGGAATGGTATGTATAAGGATGTATCTCAATTTGTAGAGTAGTGTGTAACTTGTCAAATGTATTCAAATGTGAGACATCATGATGGATTGCACCCTACATATCCGCCAGCCATGCACTAATGGGTTGTGGATCTAGTCACAATGCCTTTAGAAATTTGGCAGATGAGATAATTAGTTCTTACACGAGAGGACCTGACTAACCAGGTTGAAGGGCAGGCATTAAGAGCTAAAATCACTGAAGTTGTGTGCAAATTCCTTCTTGATGAGGTGATTTTCCGTTATGTTTGTGTGAGAAAGATCACTACAGACAAAGGTGAACTGGAGGCCGAGGAAGCAGGGGAGTTCTTTTCCAGATTAGGAATGAAGCTTTCTCTTACTACAAATTACAACCCTAGAGGCAATGGAAAGAGTGAAAGAGGGCATCCTCCTATCATCAAAGCTTTGGCCAAGGCTTGCGAAGGAAGAGTTGGGTGAGTGGCCAAGACTGTTGCCATATTCTTTATGGGCTGATCGTACACCAGTACACAGTCCTGCGGCGTAAGTTTTCAAAAAGATGGTTTGGACCATATGTTGTAAAGCATGTGCATGGAAATGCTACGTACAGCTTATTTGAACTAGATGGTACAGAAGTAAAGATTTCCATTGCAGGAAAAAGGATCAAAGTGTTTAAGAGAAGAGAAGACAGTGATGCAGAAGATATTGAGGAGGAGGAAGAGCCAAACACAGGTGAAGATAAAACGTTGGAAGCTATCAACAAAGATGAAATCATGGAATATCTACAAGGTAATTGAAACTGCAAAAGGATGTCGTGCTGTGACACGTACATGGTGGGAACGAATGCTACAAGATCTAGCTTGCAACTTTTTAGATACAAAAGTATATTTTCTATAATGTGAATATGCATATCTAAGTAAAATAATAAGCTCTATATATCATCCTATTATTAATTTCAAGGGTAACATATTCTTACTTTACCGTCAGAAAGTACTATGGAAAAAGCGTCAATAGTTGCGCCTCTTTAACTTGGGGCAAAAAGCATTGATTCTTTATTTCTACTATCTCTATCATCTCACACCCTAGCTAGATCCTATATCTAGGATAACTTCTAATATATATATATATATATATTCTATGTATTTTTCATATATTTATTTTTAATAGCTACTAGGAAGGAATCAAATCCTAGTGGGACACTAGCTTGTATGATTTTCAAAGATGCACTCATTTTAATGCATTATTAAAAGGACGCTTACAAAACTTTGTCAAGGAGCAATGTCATGCTTTCATATTGCATGAGGTGTCCATTGGACTCAAGTGGAAGTCTAAGCTAAGGGGACCACAAGAAGACTTTTGCTGCCAGAAAGATACCCTATTTTGGTGAATTTTTTACACAAGGTTCCAATCCGAATTGAAAAAAGTATATAAAATGGAAGTCGCAGCTAATGAGATAAATGTTTTGCTCCTACTTTTATTTATTTATTTGGACCCACAATTGAGGAGATATGATCAAAATGGTGGACCCCAGTCTATCCACATCATGTAGGACCAACTCATTTCAAACTTTGCCAGTTCCTATTCACACTGGCTCTTCTCTTTCTTGTGTAACCTTTGGGGGTTCCCTTAACCTATAAAGGGGGACCTCTTATTCCTTGAAAAACATTCATGAGGGAGTGAGAGTATTGATGCCTAATTGTACTTAGCCATAAACATAAGCCTAAGCCTACACTTGCTCCTAGAGGAAGACTAGCCAATCTTGTAAGCTATCCTTGGAAGGTCAACTCTAATCAAAGAAGGTCTTGAACTTGGTGTATCAATCAAGGCTGAAGTCTTTCCTCTTCTTCTCTCTCCATCATAATGGTGAATAACTCTTGAAGAGTTTGTCCAGTAATATGTGTTTTACTTTGATATTTTGTTGGTTTCTTGTTGTTTTACTTTTCATCTCTAATCCAACTTATGTCTCTAATTTCATCTCCCTTCCTAACCAAATTTATCTCTCTCACTCTTAGAAAGTCATTTTCCCTACAAATTCTAGGTTCTCCTTGCTACAGGTACATCTCTCCCTGCAGTATCCTTATTGCCTACGGGCAAGAATAGGGTCGAGAGGAGGGAAATTCTCTTTCCTTCACTTCTCTCATATCTACATTTTGCACATCCTAAAGTTATCCTAGATGAATAATCCACATGATGTGAATTTATGTCGCTTCCACTCTATGCGATCTATTACAATTAACGTACCATACTACCCCTTATAGACTATAACTTTCCTTTTGATGTAAGTGTAGTTATCCTACTATGAAGCAACAGGATTTGAACGCACAATTAAGCCCAATCACTATACAAAACATATATATTATGGTAAGCACAAAATTACAATTTCAAAGGACAATTCGTAGCTTTTTTGGTCGGCAAAGATTGAACCCCATTAACTCATCTATTAACTTTTTCATATTACCCATGATACGATACGACCATAGGCTTGATGTTTTCATGTTTGTTTTGTTTTGATATGCTCTTTTGTGTTCTTTCTTTGTGTGTGTGAGTGCAAGAGAGAAAGAGTGGGGCTTCTTTGATTACACTTCCTTCCAAATCCTAGACTTCATGGCATCTATGGTATAACTCCTTCATATAGTTTTTGGAGTTCCCTCACAAACTCTCACAGCAAAAAGCCTGGTGCTTTCTTGGCAAGACCGCAAATTTTTTGAGAACGTGGCGGTGGCAGTAGTGGCCTAAATGTTAGATTTCTAGTCAAATGAGAGGTGTCACCACTAGCTTCAGCCAGAGAGAGGCTTGTGATTGGCAGAGAGGGGCAATGACTGCTCCCTATAATTAATTTGGACCCTTGTGTTGGAGTTCAAGTTATTGGTGTTTGGACTCGTAGGTCGGAGTTCAATGCACATGTATCTGGCAAGGAACCAATTAGATGTCTTAAACACTATGGATGAGTGCACCAATCCATTTTTGTTGGTCAGATTTTGGACTAGATGTGTTCCAACAGTTCATTGTCTTGGAGTTTTTTATTTTGGACATGATGTGTTCAAAGTTCACGAATGGGGATTATTGGACATAGTATGGTGTACAGTTCAAAGTTTCTACAAAGGCAACCGATGCTCAAGGGGCGTCCATGGTAGCTTCTTCATTGACTTGGTCTCACTATTGATGTCCACTATAAGCTTCAAAGAGGGTGTGAAAGTTTAGGCATCTCAAGTGAACTACCTAGTGCAATCCCATTATTTAGTTTGCTTTTATGTATTTATTTTACTTATTTTTCAAAGTCTTGGATAGGGCAATTCAATGGGATTTCTATATAAGCAACCTCTTGCCTCCATTGTATACACATTCAGTTATTCATTGCCACAAGGTTGATTCGTTCAGGAGATTCTCTCTCTCTCTCTATTGTGCTCACTCCCCTTGGTATCTGCGCTTTCACATAGTTGACTTTGACAATGTGGAGGTAACAAATAAGCATGGAAACAAAAAAAAAGAGAAAAGATCTTGAACAAAGAAATGCAATGCTGGGAGTTTATTCAACTCTTACAAACCAAACTCAAGGTTTTTATCAAACATACCTATATCACTCAATGGCAAGAACAACAGCTCAAGGATTTCTTTCTTAGATTTCTTGACAATATGGTTGTTTTGATTGTAGATTTTGCAAAAGACTATGCATTCAAGGAGCACGAGCCGCAGAAGGACAACAACCACAGAGCAAGCGACGGCTGTAGAAGAGTAGGTGCTTAGAAAGTAACAAGCTAAAAGCAAGCAAGTAGCTCCACTATATGTTGTCACAAGAGCACAAGCAAAAGCGCAAGAGCAAAATCCTACTGATGGAGAGACTAGCAAGAGTTCCAAAAGCCATAGAAATTCTAGAAGAGCAAGAAGGGATAGAATGCAAGCGAGACTAGAGAGGGAAAAGCAGGAAGAAGAAGTCGTTACAGCTGAGTTGGAAACAACTCAAGATAAAACAACACAACAAAGGGAAGTTGAAACCCTTAAACCAGTTGAAGCACCCATGAGTGCTAGTTTAGGAGGATCTATCTTAGTGGACATAGTGCTTTAGATGCAATTTTAAAGGCATACAAGGCTAGATTGCAAAATAGACAGACCTTAGAACAAAGATGGTTGACCCATCCTTATCCTAAGTTAGAGAAGCAGAGGGTAGAAATGTGTTAGCAGCTCATTGAGACTGCTCAAGGATTACTAGAACCACCTCTAGAAGAATTGCGGGGTAGGATAGTCACCCCAGTGCACAAAGACGAGAGCATTAAAGTAGATGAATTGCCTAGAGAAAAGGTGGATCATAGGGAAGAACCATTGTTGAATTCACAAGACTCAAGGGTGGTCCCAAATACAATAGATGAATCAGTGCGGGATTTCCCGCCTTATGTTCATGTAGTTGAGGAACCATGGACAAAAGAGTTATGGAAGGCTGTTCAAGATGCCCAAAGAAGACAAAATGATGTTAGATTAGCACCATGTTTTGAGATCGATTGGATCGACCCTAAGTAGATGTTGATAAGAGGTCATATCATGGAGACGTGGGATCGGTAGCCTCTGAAGATAGTAGACCTGCATCATTGAGAACCTTGCCACCATACATGGGAGGTTTGAGGCAAAGTGTGAAATCATGAGAGTACCATCACAGAAGCTAGGAAGGACGAAAGAGTTGGATACTAAAATTTTGATGGAGCTACTATTTATGCCAGTGAAGTGCACAATTATTTTGGTAGAACTGTTGAAAATTAGGCCAAGTATGTGGACTAAGGTTGGACAGTGCCTAGAGAAATTTGGTGTCAAGAACACAATAAAGGTCTTGGAATGAAAGTTAGATGAGATGGAGAAGCCGAGGTCAAATGTTAGACTAGTACCTTTGAACAAAGTAGGAGAGTATTGCAAAGGAGATGATGGTAATACTACTTTGCCTATCAAGTATAATGGAGTTGAGACTAAGGCTATACTTGACAATGGAGCAGATATCATCGTAGCTATGGAATAGATATGGGAGAAATGGGGTAAGTGAGCCATTAGAACAACATGAAAGAAGTTACAGTTGGTTGATGGACATGTAGAAACACCTCTAGGATTGCTAGAAGCAGTGGTGGTATCGTTGTGTGGCATCGAAATGAACATGCCTTTGCCATAGTGGATTTTGGCAAGAAAAGTAATTATGAGGTCATTCTTGGATGACCATTCATGAGGCAGCTCAAGATGGTTCAAGATTGGGGTTATGATTACTTGTACTTACGTCATGTAGAGACCACTACAAGAATCAATATGCTTGATCACAGCTATAGGCATGTTACGAGAACCCCTATCAAAGATTTTGATTCTGCAACACAAAGTGGGTCAGAAGTGCATACATGGTTGGGCAAAAAGAAATAAATATGGATGTATTGTCATAATAACTAATATCTAATTCTTCTAAATGATTTTCTCATGTTAAATTGATCATTTAATATGGGAAAGTTCCAAGGGAGAAAAAGATAGAATATTGGTTAAGCTGGCAAACCGGCCACAATAGGGATCCAAAGGAGGAAAAATAGGGATCCAAAGGGGGGGCCATCTACAAAAGAGCTATGTGCAACAATGGGCTTCAAAGACCCTAAGCTTCAGCCCATTAAGACTTCCAAAATGCTAAGTTCCAAAATTCAAAGGTAAGTCCAAATGGTCAAGCTTAGGGAAATTGGATGCTTTGTGAGTGTACACAAAAGTCTTCAAGACTCCTACATAGGAGGGGGCAAGCCCTGTAGGTAGGGGATGAGAGAGAGACACACTCATGCAAGCCCCTTTACACAAAGGGCATAGTGGACACATGTAAGCTCCCTAGACCAGTTGCCCCCAAGGTGTACTCAAATCCTATTGGATGGCCATAGAGGTGGACCAATGAGAATTAGGCTAGAGTAAATCTAGTTTAATGCATTTAAGAACACTTGATAAAAGGACCAATAAGAATTAAGCTCTCTAGAAGACTATTGGACAGTCTCCCAAGGGGTCCAACTTGCATTTAGCGCCGCAATGGCTTGCCTGCTTCTTATTGGCTAGAAGACAAAGGGGTCCAATGAGAGTTTAGTTGCATTATTTAATTACCTAAAGCTCTCACAAAAGGGGAAAGGGGGACACATCTCACAAGGCTATCACTTATGCTTCTTAATTATGATTGGCTAAGCTTTGCAAGGTCCAATGGGAGACTAGCAAGAGGATTTAGCAAGAGGGGTTGACCAAGATGAGAGAGGGGGCTGATATGTGAAGGCATTATCACACACACAATCACAAAATCTCAGGTGTGAAGCAAGAAGACTCTCTCTCCCCTTCTCAAGCTTTAATGGAAATCTCCTCACCTACTCCAAGCTTGTGAGAAGGGAGGCCTACACCAACAACTCTTGGCTTTGTGATGCAAATCCAACCAAGAGCCAAGCTTCAATGCATGCTCATCTCCTCTACCATGCTAATTACTAAGCTATACTAAGCTTTTATGAGTGATTATGTGAGGAGATATACTTCTTTCTTGTAAGACTACTCCTTCTTCCTCTCAATCTACTCTCATACCCCGCTAGCTCTCACCATCTTCGAAGGTGTGTGAGGTCTTGGTCTGAGACCGTGAGGGAATTGATGTTGTGTTTTATAAGTGTTTGCTTAGTGCTTGAAGCTTCCATCTTCATTGCACTAGCTAGTTATTGAAGGAGCACAAAGTATTGTATTGTAAAATGTCTCCCTTGATGGGGGAAACCTATAATACAAAGCCTTTTGGAGGGGGGATCAGCTCCATATAAATCCGATCCTCAACTATTGTCGATAGATTAATTTCTCTCTCTTTTGAAGTATTGTTCATGCCTATCTAACTAGTGTTATGCTTTTTGTTGCTCTCTCTATCCAAGTACTCTTGCTATGCTCATTAGGAATCTATTCTAATGAAATGCTCACTATGTTTATGCTATTTTCCGCTACACACAAGTTACTAGGCCATTAAATGTTACATGTGTGGAGCATTGGAGTGAAGCGACTTTGAGAGAAACGAGGGGATCCTAGAAAGGAAAATGGAAGATGAAGCTTATATGAGAGAACCCTTTCCAGAAGATCCACCAGAACCCCTAGAATGGACTTAGATACTAGCTACTTTGGATGTTTGTGTTAATGAGACCACTCCGACAAGATTTTGCGATGAGAATGGGTATGACATAGTCCCCAACTACATGCTAAGGGTTATGTATGAGACATATGAAGAATCTAGGCATGAGGAATTCACCGTCAAGACACATGACTCTATGGGAGATCCTACTTGTGAGTCACATAATGAAGGGTCATGAAGGCAAGAAGTGAATACTTGAGTGATGTCTACAATATCATTGAATGGAATCGCTACACTTGCTATAGCGGAGGAAGGTGTGAGAGCTAACCAAATAGCTAGTTGTAGGTCACAACCACATGATGTATCTCTCACCACTGGAACCTCAAACACAAGGAGACAAGACAAGGAAGATAATCAACCATGAGAAAACAAAGATGAAAATGATAAGTTTCAACAAATTCAAGCGCAGGAAAAGGACTAGGGTTATACGACAACAAAGACAGTCCTCTCCAAGATCTGTCAAATTCAGTGTAGGTGGAAATGTAAGTTACACGTTTATATTTTCAGCAATGATAGATCCTAGAGAAATAAAGAATTTGATGTCTTATGGCACTTGCATTCTGCTAGTAAAATCGGCAATCATAGAGCTAGAAGAAGTAGTAATGACAAGCTTGAACATATCAGTTCCTAGCTTTGGCGTTGTAGAAGTGGTGCTCAAATTCAAAGGTGGAGCATTCAAGGACACCTTTCACATCATAGACTCACCACAGATAAAAGAGAGTCTAGCCTTAACATCTAAATGAACCAATATCTTCTTTGGAGAGAAATAAATAAGGCCAACGTCAACAACTGTAGAAGTTTCAGTAGCATCGCCAGTCAACGACCCACAACACTTGCATGAAGAAAATGTAAATGTTGGAATTAGGGTTGCAAGAAAACACACACACCTTGGAGAAGACGAAGGAAGCTCAAGGCACACAACAGAGAGTGTATTACTTAGTGTGCAATGGAAAGATAGATAGCCCTAGAGTGATGGGTGGTATACAATGCACGAGGGAAAAAACCTCCTGAAGAGGAAAAAAAGGCCTCGACGGTCCTAATGTGTTCACACACATCACTACCACATGTATATGGTAACAAATCCCCCCTAGAGTGATGTGGTGAACGCTAGTTGGCACATGAGTAAAGGGAAATGCCATGCCGTGAGGACATGATCAGTCCACAAAGGGGAGTAAGCCCAAAGCTTTGCGAAAAGCTTTGAGCTTCTCACAAGACAATGCCTTTGTGAAAAGATCTGTAAGGTTGTCCTGTGTTGGCACATAAGCCAAGCTGATCTCTCCTGTTGAGAGCCTCTCCCTGACATAGTCGTAATGCACCTCAATGTGCTCTGTGCAAGCATGAAAAACTGGGTTCCTAGCAACTGACAATGTGCTCTGACTGTCACTGTAGATAGTGTTGGCAGTGTCCTATCCAACACCCAAATTAGCCATAAGGCATCTGAGCCATACACACTCAAGCATAGCTGTGAAGACTGCCCTATACTCAACCTCACAACTAGAAGTGGCCACAGTAGGTTGCTTCTTGCTCAACCATGATATACATGAACTACCAAGCATGAAACAAAAACCATTTGTGGACACTCGCGTGTCAAAACAACCAGCCAAATCTGAGTCTGCAAAAGCATGTAAGTCTGGTGGCAATGATCCCTCCTTGGGATAAAACAAGACAAGATGTAAAGTGCCACTAAGGTAGCAAAAAATCCTCTTGACAACCTGCCAATGCTTAGACCCTAGGCTATGCATAAATCTGCTAACCTGTGAGACTGCAAACTCAATATCTGGCTCGTGTTGCATACATAAATGAAGCATCCAACATCAATCATGTCTTACCTTTTTTACATTGGAAATGTTCTAGTTCATGTACAAAACATACAAAAACATACGTGACAACTATGAAATTGTGCAAACCTTTTTTGAATTCGAACATGGCCTTCATCACAACCAACAACATGAAGGAAATTTGTGGCTTCTTGTATTTATTTTGTTGCTTTCAATCTTTTTGATCTTTTTTCTTCTTTTTATCCTTCATTTTTTTTGGGGGGTTTTTAAATGTAGAAAAATGTCATAAGAACTAATAGATTGACCAAAAATGCATCATTGGATGTGACATGTATTGATTGTCTTTACATAAATGTTTAAACAATATGACCAATCATGATTTTCGTGAAGCATGTCAGTAAGCTTAGACTAGAGCATTGATTTGAAGATCTTGGTTGGGTATGGCCAATCATGATTGTCCTGTAGTTCCTTGGCTCCATAAGATCTCCCATTTCTAGATTAGGGTGATTGTATGAATGGCCCATGAAGGTGAGATGCTCTCTACCAAACCTCTCATTCAAGAGCTCTGAAGTAAGATGTAGTATTAGCTCAACCGCATGTGCAAAATGTACACCTCAAAGGCTTGTGTGGTTTACAACCAGTGTTCGGGAAAAATCATTTTTCCAAACATACAAAATTCCTTTCCTTGAATTTGCCAAGAGGAAATTTTAGAAAATGAGGCTACTAAGGTTTTTACACTATTTTTCTCTATTTTGCGGTGGAATTTTTCCTTTTCCCCTTGCCCTCAACCGGCATTTTGGAAATTGAAAACGACACGATATTAAGCTGAGACACATTTTTCCCGAACACTGTTTACAACTAGTCCTCCCTCGTACGAACTTTGTCACTATTTGTGTAGCAAAGAAGCATGTGTGAGTCAAGAAAGCCCTCGTGTGCGTGTGTGTGTGTGTGTGTGTGTGTGTGTGTAGTAGAGGGATAAAGTGTTGTTGAATAAAGTGCGCCATGTGGCTAGCTCACTAATGGGGTTGGGTGTATGTTTCTCTAGAAGGATTATGAGAACATCTAAATGACATTACAATTCTCTTGTAGGTATGACATTGTGCTCATGTATACATTGAGGAGGCATTACAACTTCTTCTAAATGCATTACATTCCTTTCCTGTGGATATAGATCTAACCGTGAATCTAGGTAAACCAAAGTCACAATGTTAAAAAACACACACGCTTGGGTGACCAAATCATTGCTACACTTTAGTTTTACAAGAGAGAAAGTCAAGCATGTGAGATTTTGTGTATTTGGGAGCACCTTCCATGGGCCAAATTTTTATATATGGGAGGCAACATATGCTAGACTTGCACGTGGCTTTGAAACTTTGGGAACACTAAGAGAGTGTGTAGATCAAGGGTCACACACAAAGCTATGGTTGTTTCATAAGTTATTTAACTGTAACTTTTCTCTCAAGAATGGAGCTTTGGAGGCCTAGCCTTTACCATTGGAGGCGGATGGGGTGGGATGGATGGGAGTTCATGTGCAAAGAATATGGATACAAAGAGATAGAAAGCTTGCACAAGAACTCTATGTGTACACACATGTGTGTGTGAAGAAAAGAAGGTTTGACTTTTGTCATTTGGTTTTAGAAAGCCTAGAAACCTAGTTTTTAACTCGTTCTTTTGGATATTATAAAAAAATGGCCATAGTGCCAGTTGTAATCATAAAACTAAAGTTCACAACATAGACTCTCAAGCCAAGTGAGTTGGGCTACTCTTGTACATGCTGAGCATGAGAAATAATGAAATACTGCAAGGGTCACCACTTTCAGGGTACCCCCTTTCTTTATACATGATGAATAGAGATGTTGATATGGTCATAGTAGTTTTTGTCTCATAGGCCGTTTGGCTCTTTCTTTCTCTTTCTTTGAAATCTTATATGTATATTGGTGTGAAATTTTTTGCTGCATTAGGGCACTTCACCATGGGATTAACAACTTGGGATTGACATGTGGCAATGTTGTGTCGGCTATTTTAGAGCAGCGATATTTCTAAAAGTATCTAATGGTATTGGAAAGGGGTGTATTGTACCACAAGCTAGAAATGTCAGATCACTTAAGATACAACCTGCAACTCACACTAGCCCGTTTACCCTATGTACATCATGTGTGTAGCCCAAAAAATAGTACGTGAAACTCATAACTGCTCGTGGTTGTAGACATTCGTTGGCATTTGCTAGCATACCCCACCACCATCACCAAAGCAATAAAAAGAATCATCACCGCCACCCCCATGCAGCATGTGCCACATGACTACTCATGTTGTGTCCGACCTCATGCAAAGGCAATGGTCGTGGAGTATGACGTCTCAATTTGTAAGGGGTGCCTCAGCAAGATGGTGGAGGTGTGGGCTATGGTTGTTGTGTGGGTGAGGAAACAATAGAGGGGGGATCCATTGTATGGATTTGTATGTTCATTGAGCTGACCATTCCAAATGGAAGAGACGAGGGGTTAGGCATAGTAATTGCATATGTCTCCAAAAACTCCGAGGTGTACCAATTGAAGAGGCATTGGGAAGCCTAGAGATACCTCTTTTGCATGCACAAGATGCACTCCAAGTCAAGGTCCTCAAGTATAGGAGTTGCTGAGGGTTGAGGAGTAGGTGAGTTCTAAGGGCCATGTCTCAAAGAGCACACCTATCTCCTACACCAATGAAATCCTAATGGGGATCACCCCTAACCATAGTGCTGATTGGCAAGGACAATGTGAGCATTTGAAGTTGGAATTTCTAGTTTGTGACAAGGGGGGGTGGCAAGACATGGTTTGCGCATTAGATTTGTGCCTCCATTGCAAGAAAATGGATTAGCGTTTGTGCCTCCATTTGCATACACATGGAGATCGAGATACATGCAACTATGTACGGACTAGTGGAGGCTGATTAATGCATTTGGAGACGTTCCACAACTGGTCTAGCCATCTACACCCCAAAACCTTAGGGTGTTAGGGACCTCCGGTCTAGGAAATTTATGTAAGCCTCATAATTAAGCACCCTTTATAGCTCTCAAGTTGGGCTTACCCCAACAATACTGAGTCCCATTATGGGCTACATTATGCATGCCAACAAAGGCACTACTCGGACTTTTTCTCCATGCAAGTGTGTATGGATTGGAGGTGGCCAATTTGTGTTTGTGCATATTCACATGTATTTTGTTTATGTGATTTGTATGAGTTTATACATGTGTTGCGCCCATGCAAGATGCACTCCAAGTCCGCGTCCTCAATCATAGGAGTTGCTGAGGTTGAGGAGTAGGTGAGTTCCAAGGGCCATGTCTCAAAGAGCACACCTCTCTCCTTGTCATAAAATCTAATATCTAACCAACCCAAATGATTTTCTCATATTAAACTGATCATTTAATGTGGGAGAATAAACGGGAACAAGTGTTAAAATATAGGCATGTGCTTATGGATCTATCTCAACACGGGGACAAGGTTAAAGGGTCCAAATGAGAGATGTTCTATCAAAGAGAAAGGCTAGCTAATGGAGCTTAAAGACCTTAGGATTAGCTTCATTCAAGACCTCCAAAGGTTAGTGTTAAAAATCTGACCTTAGGCAAGCTAGGTTTGTGCTTGAGGTGGGAACCCAGGCCAAGCTTGAGGTGCTTGTCGAGACTAAGGTGCTTGAGGTGCTTGCTGACTAAAGTGCTTGAGGTGCTTAATGACTAAGGTGATAAGGTGCTCCATGACTAAGGTGCTTAAGGGGTTCAAGGTGTTCCCAAAAGTCAACAAGATCCCTACTCAAGGGGGGTCAAGCCCTTATTGTAGGATCATGACAGAGAACACACACACCGTTAGACAAGGCAAGCTTGGTCTAAAGAAGCACCAATGATACTTATCAAATTCCTCTCTATGTTGCCCTCATGGTGTGCCTAAAGCCTATTGGTTGGCCTCTCAAGGGGTCCAATGATAATTTAGCAAATTTAATTAATTGTTTATGCATTTATCAAGTCCTCTCTCTCAAAGGGGAAAGGGGTGCGCTTGTTTCAAGGCTAGCATGGTTGCTTGATTTAACTAAAGCATGTGATTGGCTAAGCTTGTAGGGGTCCAATCAAATTCTTTCATGAGCTACAAGGGGGGGGGGGTCGAGCAAGGAAGCTAGGGGCTAGCTTGGGGGGTATACTCTCTCTCTCTCACACACACACTCTCTCTCTCTCTCTCTCTCTCTCTCTCTCTCTCTCTCACACACACACACACACACACACACACACACACACATTGTGTGAGGTGAAAAGTGCAAGAGCTCCATCTCCTTCTCCAAGCTTTTGAGAAGTTGAGAGCCTACACCAACACTCTTGGCTATAGAATGAAAATCCAACCAAGAGCCATGCTTCAATTCTTAAGCTTGCCATGTTCTTCATCTTCATTACTATGCTATTATGATATTTTAAGCAAGAAGAGTGATGATAAGTGAGGAACTATTTCTTTCTCATATGAATGTTTCTTCTTCCTCTTCCCTACCCTTATTCCCCGCTATCTCTCTCCACCTTTGAAGCTTGCGTGACCATGCCCTAAGTAAGCATACCCGAGGCCCGTCATTGCATAGGTGGTTCTTCAAGGCCGTGTGGTATTAGCTTAAGGTCTTTAGGGTTAGCTAGCTCCTTTCTACTAAAGTATATCAAGTTGAAAAGAATGTTTGAAGTAACTAGATCCATCCCTAGTTAGGAAAGTATAATTCAAGGCTAACGTTAACCGCTGACGGAAGTCTTGTTACATTATTTGAGTCATGGGTCGGGTTTGTCAGGCCCATATGTACATGTTAGGTGCTTAGGTAGGTGCTGGGGTGATCACTGATGAGAGGTGCACCACATATATTATTTGACATATTTTTGACTTTGACCGGCCTGTGAGGGTGCCCATTGTGAATGAGTCAAACACATATAAAAGGTCCATTGTGACTTACGATTCTCATTCTTCAGGGTGCATGCTAAAGAGAGTGCTCTTGCTCTATCTCCTTCTCCATCTCCATCGTGTGCTAATGTGTGTGTGTGTGTGTGTGTGTATGCTTGAGAGAGAGTGTGTGCGATTGAGCATTGCGGCGGCGCCTTCGATGGTTCAGCGGCGGTGACACATGCTTCTTCTTCTCTGTGGTGTGAGGATCCTTCACGACGACAGCATAGAGCGGTGAGTGACACACCATTGTTCTTTTTTATCCTTGGTAGCTTCGGTTGGTTGTGTGTTTGTAGCCTTAATGGCTCACACGCGATGTATGCGGCAAGTCCCCTGCATTGACACGTATGGCATAGCATACATTTTTGGCACCGTTGCCGAGGATAGGCCCTGCACCAAGCTCGAGAGAACTCTCTTGCGACTGTGTGAAGTTTTATTGTCGTTTGTATGTGTGTGTGGAATGGTGGCATGTTGGTGTTGACGGTGTGGGAGAACCACGAAGGTGCATGTTGTTGTTTGTGTATGTGTTTTTTTGTTAATCTGTTTGTGTTTTTTTGTTAATTTTCTTATTTTTTTGCTAATCTGTTTGTGGTTTTACTGCTAATTTGTTTGCATTTTTCCTTCCTGTGTCTTTTGTTCATCTACTGCGTTAGGGTTAGTTTTAGCGCGACTAAGGTTATATTAGGTTAATCTATTGCATTAGGGTTAGTTTTAGCGATTAGGGTTAGATTAGGTTAATCTATTGCGTTAGGGTTAAATCCAATGAGTAGAGTTAGGGCAACAGTCATGGCTACGACAGCACGTTGCACGTGGGTATTGTTATGGATAGGGTATTGATGATAAACTAAGGCTATGTTTAGCAAAAACCTAGCACCGTTCGATAGGGTATTGATGATAGACTAAGGCTATGTGTAGCAGAAACCTAGCACCGTTATATCTAATGGTGCTAGGTTTTTGCTACACATAGCCTTAGTTTATATAGTGTATGTCCACATATATATATAGGCTAGCCCCCCAAGAGGAGGACTTGGTATGTGGGACAAAGGTGAGGCCTCTCCCTCCAAGATCCTCCCTTGAGATTTCCTTTTCCCCCGGATACCCTACCCAAAACCAAGAGAATTCAAACCAAGACATGCCTGCCTTGGCTCCACAACATAATTCTAGTGTGTTTACTCGCTTAATGGAGACATTTGGTAGCCACGCGTTTAGAGCCCATGGCTAATGAACTACACGAAGCGGGTGGGGAGGTAAAGTCCTCATACACATCTCAATTGGATCGAGTACTTCCATGAAGTGTCCAAGTGGATATTCTACCCACCCAGAGGGATGACTGTTAAAGAATATGTCCGTTGTGCTATGGGCGGCCGGACACTGACTATACCATGTTATAAATATACTTTGGATAATAGTTCAAAGAGAAGAAGAGTGAGAGCAGCACGTTCAATGGTTGTTGTAGGGTAACGATTGTGTGTGTGTGTCTCGATGTGTATTGGTGTGTGTGCGTAGTCTTCTTTCCTACCTTCTCCATCACCTGTGCACTCTACAAAGTGGTATCAGAGCTCAGTTTCAGGAGCTACAGTCAATACACAGATTTCCGCAGCTCTGGAAAACAACAAAAAAAAGAGGTTTTTTGGTCATAACTTCCTCATCCGAACTCGGAATATAGTGATTCAGGAGTCTATCTTTATGTTTTTGGGCATTCTGGACGCATTGGCATACTCAGATTTTCCAGAAACAAAAATTTTCCTCAGTAAATAGCCAGCTCACATAGGCATAGGAGATTTCCAGTTTTGCACTCGGCAGTAGATTTACAGGTTACAGGTGAAGAATTCAGCATTTACACAGGTTTTGGAGAGCGACATAGAGCTTTTGCATCATGATATTGTGTTATCGAAGCTTATGTTTGGTTGTTGTGGATCCGTTATGGATAGCCGCCTATGTAAGAAAGGTTGTGGAAAGAAGTTGAGGCGGTTATATTGTCAGATTGAGTACTTTGTGGTTATGTATGGATATGCGGTTAATGTATTTTGGAAAACTGCAGCCTTTGTGAGGGTCAAGTGAGGTTTTTTGAAGCCTTGCATTGGGAGCTTTGGTACCTTGGCAAGGTGGATAAGGTACAAGAGCGAACCCCGGACTGACCTCGTGAAAGACCTCATATGTCGTTTACGACTATGGGAAGAAGGTGGATGTATGGATATGTGGTACATGACAGCGTATGGATTGCATTTGCATACAGGTCCATGTGGACATTGTTTTAGAGTATTTATGCATAGTATTGAGTCACTCTGTGGCAAAGTGAGTCAGTGGATTTTCCCTTGGCAGTGAGAGATTTTCTGTCAGTGTTTATGAGCACTTCGGTTGAGATTGTCACTTGAGATATTGTCCAAATACAAACGGAACTCTGCCAAAATTCTGTCAAAATCCTTTGGAAGAAATTGAGAGAGTGAAAATGGCAGAAAGTTCAACTCAAGTCACACAGATTTTTGGAGAGAAGCTGACAAGAGAGAACTACAACACATGGTCTTACAGGATGGAGAACTTTATCATGGACAAAAGTTTATGGGACTACATTACAGATGAACAAGAGTGTCCCGAGGTTGGTTTGGAACCAAACATAGAGAATGTTGAAGCACATAAAACATGGCAAGAAGGAGTAGAAGCTTAGAAGAAATGGATCGAGAATTCAAGGAAAGTGATGCATTGGATTTCACTATGCATTAGTGACTTCTTTATACCACATGTGAAAAAGGCTCAATCTCCAAAGGAAGCATGGGAGATACTAGCAAGAATGAACAGCTCCAATACAGAACCACGAAAAGTTCACTTGAAGCAAAGGTTACATTGTGTATGGCGAGGAAATAGATCCATATCAGATTATGTGACAGAGATAAAGCAAATACAGGAAGATCTTGCAAACATTAATGTTGAAGTTCTAGATGATGACTTAGTTTCAGTGACATTGACTGGTTTGGTAAACCTTTGTTTGCAAGAAGAGGTGAAGTTAGGCAAGTCAGGTCCTTCTACATCAAATAACAGTTCCAGAGATCAGGTTTTTTACTCTAGAGGTCATGGAAACAATAGAGGTGGAAGAGGAAACTATGGTCGTGGAAACAATGTTGGAAGAGGTCAATGGCAAAACCAACAAAGTCAAAGTTACAATGATTACGGCCAAAGAGGCAAGGGGAGAGCCCGATCTCGTGGACGTGGAGGTGGACGATTTGTACATCCTCAAAGAGATGGATATTGTAACAGACGTGGCATTTATGGTCACTTTGTAAGAGAATGTTACACAAGGCTAAATCAAAATCGTGATCGTGGTGGAAGAGGCTGAGGTTATGGCAGACATGGAGGAAACTTTGCTGGATACAATCCTCATGATCAAAATATATATGACAATAGATCGAGTGGACATTTATTTCCTATGGAGCATGTTGTTGGAAGCATGGTGGAGCCACATCATACAGATGATTGGCATTTAGATAGTGGTGCCACAAATCATATGACATATCATGGTGAATGGTTTGACAGAAAAGAGAAGTTAGAAGAGGATGAGTTTGTCGCTACAGGTGATGATACTATGCATTGGAATACACATGTTGGTTCAGTTCCATTGCTAGAAAAAGACGGGACATACAACACATTGGGAGATGTTCTATATGTGCCTTCAATCACAAAGAATTTAGCATCAGTTGGACAAATGACAGATCAAGGGTTGCAAGTCCGTTTTAATCGTTATGGCTGCTTCATAGAGAAGTTTCACAAAGGCAAACCAGGCAAGATATTGGCACGTGGAAGAAAGAAAGGTCGCTTGTTCTCATTGGAAGCTGAAGATCCATGTTCACACAACGGTATGTATGCAAACAAATCAGCCGCTCAAGATGATTGGGCAGAGTTATGGCATAAGAGGATTGATCATGTCAATTTTAGAAGACTAAAGAATATGCAATCAAATCAAATTGTATGTGGATTACCAAAGTTTGGCAGATTGAATTTTGATCATGTTTGTGAAGCTTGCCAATTTGGAAAGCAATCTCGTTCACCATTTCCAAAGAAGGGGGGAATTATCCAAAGTCCTTTGAAAATTGTTCATTCAGATATTTGGGGACCTTGTGATCATGCTATGCCAAATGGTTGTCGATATTTTATCACATTCACAGATGATTACATCAAAATGACATGGGTTTACTTTCTTAAAGGCAAAGTGAGAGGCATTTGAGGTATTCTTGGAGTTCAAAGTTATGGTTGAGAAAGAGAATGGTTGTCAAATTAAATGCCTACGTATAGATGGAGGGGGAGAGTACATGTCACACACTTTTGATGATTACTTACGTGAACAAGGCATAAGAAGACAGATTACTTGCAGATACACACCACAACAAAATGGAGTTGCTGAGAGAAAGAATAGAGTCATAACAGAGATTGCAAGAGCCATGATGAATGAGATGAATATTCCATTAACATATTGGGCTGAAGAAGTTCATACAGTAGTACACATTATGAATCGAACACCAAAAACTGCCATTATGAATCGAACACCAAAAACTGCCATTCATGAAATTTCACCTTATGAGAGACTTTATGGGATCAAGCCAACAATTTCCTACATGAAAGTTTTTGGATGTGTTTGCTATGTTCATGTGCCAAATGAAGCAAGAAAGAAGATGGAGCCAAAGGTAGTGAAGTGTATATTCTTGGACTATGCAGATGAAAAGAAAGGTTACAAGTGCTATGATCCTACGACAAGACAAGTTCATGTCAGTAGAGATGTCAGATTTTGTGAGCATGAACCATGGTATAAACCAAAGCCACTGATGATAGAAGATGAGTATGAAGAGCAAGAGAATGTGCGTCATGTTGTTGATAAGCCAGGACCATCAACAAGAACTATTTCAGGACCACATATGGCATGGAGCGGTCGTTTGCGAGATAAGAAGCAAGACGAGAAAGGCAAGAAGAAAGTGGTTGAGGAGAGTTTTGGAGATGAAAGCCTCGATGAAGAGCATGGTTTACCACATTTGAGGACACTTAGGAGTAAGCATACTGAGAAATATGTACCCCCATATGCAAGAGTTGAAGAGAACAGTGCACCACAGTTGAGAAGATCAGAGAGGGTGCGTTATCCAGTTGATAGATTGACATACAATGGTTACATGCGTACACATTATGCATACATGGTTTCACGTGTGCAACATAAAGAGCCTACATGTTTTCAAGAGGCAATTGGAAAATCAGAATGGGAGTCAGCTATGGATGATGAGATGGATGTTGTTGTGAAGAATGACACTTGGGATTTGGTTTGCTTGCCAAGTGAAAAGAAAGAAATTGGTTCAAAATGGGTATACAAAGTCAAGTGCAAGTCAGATGGTAGTGTGGAAAGATAAGATGGAGGGGGAGGGAGTACATGTCACACACTTTTGATGATTACTTACGTGAACAAGGCATAAGAAGACAGATTACTTGCAGATACACACCACAACAAAATGGAGTTGCTGAGAGAAAGAATAGAGTCATAACAGAGATTGCAAGAGCCATGATGAATGAGATGAATATTCCATTAACATATTGGGCTGAAGAAGTTCATACAGTAGTACACATTATGAATCGAACACCAAAACTGCCATTATGAATCGAACACCAAAAACTGCCATTCATGAAATTTCACCTTATGAGAGACTTTATGGGATCAAGCCAACAATTTCCTACATGAAAGTTTTTGGAGTTTTGCTATGTTCATGTGCCAAATGAAGCAAGAAAGAAGATGGAGCCAAAGGTAGTGAAGTGTATATTCTTGGACTATGCAGATGAAAAGAAAGGTTACAAGTGCTATGATCCTACGACAAGACAAGTTCATGTCAGTAGAGATGTCAGATTTTGTGAGCATGAACCATGGTATAAACCAAAGCCACTGATGATAGAAGATGAGTATGAAGAGCAAGAGAATGTGCGTCATGTTGTTGATAAGCCAGGACCATCAACAAGAACTATTTCAGGACCACATATGGCAGAGGAGAGTACAGGAAGTGTCAACCCATGGAGCGGTCGTTTGCGAGATAAGAAGCAAGACGAGAAAGGCAAGAAGAAAGTGGTTGAGGAGAGTTTTGGAGATGAAAGCCTCGATGAAGAGCATGGTTTACCACATTTGAGGACACTTAGGAGTAAGCATACTGAGAAATATGTACCCCCATATGCAAGAGTTGAAGAGAACAGTGCACCACAGTTGAGAAGATCAGAGAGGGTGCGTTATCCAGTTGATAGATTGACATACAATGGTTACATGCGTACACATTATGCATACATGGTTTCACGTGTGCAACATAAAGAGCCTACATGTTTTCAAGAGGCAATTGGAAAATCAGAATGGGAGTCAGCTATGGATGATGAGATGGATGTTGTTGTGAAGAATGACACTTGGGATTTGGTTTGCTTGCCAAGTGAAAAGAAAGAAATTGGTTCAAAATGGGTATACAAAGTCAAGTGCAAGTCAGATGGTAGTGTGGAAAGATACAAAGCGAGGCTTGTTGCTAAAGGTTATGCACAAACAAAAGGTCTTGATTATGATGAAACATTTAGTCACTTTATCAGGAATTTGGATGTTACAAAGACAATACGCATTGGATATGCTTGAGAAGTATGGAATGACAGTGTGCAAACCAGTTGATACACCTCTTGATAAAAATGTGAAGTTGATTGATGATGGACATTACATTGAGGATGTCACTATGTATCGCAAGATGGTTGGAAGTCTTATTTACTTGACAATAACAAGGCCAGATTTGAGTTATGCAGTGGGTGTTGTGAGTCAATTCATACAAAAGCCATGTAAAAGTCATCTTGATGCAGTGAGACGGATTATGAGATATGTGAAAGCCACTTTCAGTTATGGAATGTTTTATGAAAAGAATGGGAAGCTTTGTCTTTATGGTTACACAGATGCAGATTGGGCAGGAGATTTTATGGATAGAAGATCTACAAGTGGTTATGCATTTTCCATTGGCAATGGTATGATAAGTTGGAGTAGCAAGAAGCAATTAACTGTAGCAATATCAAGTACAGAACCTGAATATCGTGGAGCAGCTTTGACAGCATGTGAACAGTCATGGTTGAGAGTAGTTATGGTAGACTTTGGTTTTGACAATGTTGACAATGTCATTATATATTGTGACAATATTAGCAACATCATGTTGGCAAAGAATCCACTTTACCATGCTCGCACCAAACACACTGAAGTACATTATCACTTCATTAGAGAAAAAGTTTTGACAGGTGAGATTGATTTAGTGTATGTGAAGACAAATGATCAAGTTGCGGATATATTTACAAAAGCTCTTGGAAAGGAAAGGTTTTGCTACTTTCATGAAGCATTGGGAATCCATCATATGCAAGCTCATCTGAGCTTGAGGGGGAGTGTTAAAGAATATGATGTTAAAGAATATGTCCGTTGTGCTATGGGCGGCCGGACATAGACTATACCATGTTGTAAATATACTTTGGATAATAGTTCAAAGAGAAGAAGAGTGAGAGCAGCACGTTGAATGGTTGCTGCAGGGTAACGATTGTGTGTGTGTGTGTGTGTCTTGATGTGTGTTGGTGTGTGTGCGTAGTCTTCTTTCCTACCTTGTCCATCACCTGCGCACTCTACAATGACTGAGGTTCCTATGGAACTACCACCCTCCGAAGTCCTCTTGCCTGACGGAAGAAGTCTGGTCGAAGTGCAAGAATTGGAGTGAATAATCCAAGTGGCTAGAGACAAAGAATAAGAAAGCTTATACGAGGTCCAACATCGTCTAGCAATTCAAGGAAAGACCACAATGATAGCAGCTGGGATTGTTGAGCAATCTAATCACTCTGACTGGGTAGTAACCAAGAGTCTTAAGTCCAAGTAATGATATTGCGACCACCTCAAGAGGAACAACTTGGGTGACACTTGAGGGGGATGAAGTACCAACATTTGTACCCATAAACATGTTGAGCGTACCACATGTACTCTTTAAAGACACACATGGTGAAGCTATGAGCAACTTTGAAATTACAAATACATTTTTTGTGGATACTGATCCTTTGGATTCTTTTTTGCCTCTACGATACCCAATTGAATTGATTAGCCCATATGGTAAGGTATTGTACAATGCATTATTGGACATAGGCGCTATACATAATCTATTGTTTATATAGTGTGTGGTGTCAATAAGGGAATCCAACCTTATTGGAAAGCAGCATTCATGTCAAGGCTATCAATAAAAGGACAACCAAAGTGTTGGGAATCTTGAATATTCCTATTGATTATGAGATGGAGTTATGGTGCAATACTTTTTGGTCATGCCGGCTTGTACCATGGAAGGCAACATCAACCAAGGACAAATGTGGATGTCATCCACCAAGTGAACCATTGATTGGGAGACTAGGCGTATCACAACGCAACAGTCACCTTTGAGTCTTACCATTCTAGATACGTAGCTCGAGCCACAATTTATTAAGCCTATTCAAAAAATTGACACTCCACCTCCAGAAGCAGTTCTAACAAACTCCATTTAGTATCGATAGATAGTTCTAAGGCTTCAACATTCACAATTGATACAACAAGTGTTGCCCCATGGGTAGATCCTACGATGCAAGAAGTTAAGTTTGAATGGTTTCACAAGGCTTACTCAACTAATTCTTCCACTTTTCCATCTAGTTCAAAGAAGAAGCCTCGTAAAAAGTGCAACCATACTTGCAATCTTTGGATTACTTTGTGCTGGGTCTTTAAAGTATTGCTACAAGCCTAGGGATACTGTGTTGGAAATGGTCAAATTTGCGTGCCTAAACAACGGTTAAATCATTCTCCATCCCCTGTGAGAAATCGGCCATCTCCTCCTACCTTGACAATCCCTATGGATGACCGGGGTAAAGGGAAGATTGTTGAACATGATACATTAGACATTGAGTTTGTGTCTAAACGTGAAATCTCTCCCTCATATTCCTCGTTGTGGTTCTATAGATATGCCTGCACGCTCAAATTCCGACACACCAGTTGGAATGAAAACTCACACCCGAAGCTCGCAGGAACTTACCACACTAAAGAAGCCGATAGCGCGCACTCTTGGTATCTGTGCGTTAGCTCTCGCGTTGCTAACACAATGGCGGGTGTCGCTTCTCCAATGGCGGCTCGTAGCTCACGTAGCAAGTAATAAGACTCTCTCTCTCTCTCTCTCTCTTCTCTCTCTCTCTCAGACACAGTCACGGCGCTCAAAAACTCACTTTGATTAATAATCCCCCCTTAGGTTACAAAAACTTTGGCTTATTACCTCAGCCTTGGAGGTGAGAACATCTCTAACTAATTACATCAGCAAGTGAAATTACTTCGGGATTACAAGCTGGAAACTCGATTGAGTCCCGTTACTTAATGAATGGCTCAAATCAAAATTAATGTCGGAAAGACATTTATTACAATCAATGGTTACAAAATGATGAGTGTGAGCAAAAATGTGGGTGTGTGTGATCCTCTGTGGCTCAACAGTGATGTACTACCCTACACCTAACTGCTTGCGAAAAATGTGCAAAGCTCTCTGAAGGAAGTCCTTTTGTAAGTAGATCAACATGATTTTTTTGTGGTGTGAACGTTGACAAGCTGAAGCTGCTTTTCCTCGAGCATTTCCCTGATGAAATGATACTTCACATCCACATGCTTTGTCTTTGAGTGATAAACTGGATTGCGAGCCAATTGTATAGCACTTTGACTATCACAATATAACACACATCTCTCTTCTTTGATTCCCAAATCTGTTACTAGTCGATTAAGCCAAATTGATTCTTTGCATGCCTCTGATGCTGTAACATATTCAGCCTCTGTAGTAGACTGAGTAGTAACACAATCTTGTAATCTAGAACGCCATGATACTGCTCCACCAGCCAATGTAAAGACATACCCTGACGTAGACCTTCGGTTGTTTAAGTCACCTGCATAAATCTGAGTCTGTAAAACCCTTTACACTTAGCTCCTGACTCCCATATCATATACGCATACTCTTTGTAGCTTTCAGGTATCTCAATATTCCTTTCACTGCCTCCCAATGTTTCTTGCCTGAGTTTGACATGTATCGACTTACTACTCCCACTGCAAATGCAATGTCTGGGCGAGTAGTAATTTAGCATCATTGCATACATCAAACTACCCACTGCAGACGCATATGGAATCTTATCCATTTCAGCCTGATCTTCCTCAGACACAGGACAATCTTGTTTGCTAAGTTTCACATATGGTGGCAATGGAACACTCAATGCCTTTCCCTTCTCCATATTTAAACGTTGCAAAACCTTGTCAATATACTCTGTTTAAGATAACCAAATCAACTTCTTTGATCTGTCTCTCTCAATGCGCATACCAAGTATATGACTTGCCTCACCCATGTCTTTCATGTCAAACGATTTTTCCATCTTTGACTTCAAAGCTGGAAATTTCTTCCAAGTGCTTGCCAGCATCAACATGTCATCCACATACAAAATAAGGATCAGCCAACTACCATCCTTAGCCTTCTTTGTATATAGACAGTGATCGAACTCACTACGTTTGTAGCCTTGAGAAAGCATAAACTTGTGGAATTTATGGTACCATGCCCTCGGGGATTGTTTTTAAGCCATTAAGACTCTTTAACAACTGGCATACCCAATCTTCCTTGCCTTTCTCAACAAACCCTTCTGGCTGCTGCATGTAAATTTCCACATCTAAATCACCATGCAAGAACGATGGTGTTGACATCCATTTGGTGCAACACCAAATCTAATATGGCAACCAACGCAAGAAAGCATCTCAATGTAGTGATCTTGACCACCGGAGAGAAGACTTCATCAAAGTCAATTCCTTGTTCTTGCTTAAAGCCCTTGGCAACAAGCCTTGCTTTGTACTTTGGCTGACTATCATGAGCGGTGATCTTATACCTGTAAACCCATTTACAAGGTAGAGCCTTTTTGCCCTGTGGTAATTTAACTAGCTTCCATGTCTTGTTTTTATGCAGAGCTGTCATCTCTGACTGCATGGCCAATTGCCAATTCCCGGAGTCCTTCATTTGCACTGCTTCCTTGTAACATGAAGGCTCATTGCAATCAGTCAACATGACATAGTTCATAGATGGAGCAAACTTATCAGGAGGTTGCGTGACACATCCAGATCTACGCACAATAGGTGGCTCAGGCTCAGCCACAACCTGTGGTTCCACTCTATCTTTTCCTTGCTCCTCTTGAGCCGCTTTCTGACTTTTGGTTTGCTTGGGAGCAACCTTCTTCTTTACTTTCTTCTTAAGTGGCTCGTCCACATCCTCTTCAGGTTCTGAAACTACTTCTAGTTTCCGGCGTGGTCTTGTGGATGCCCTCTTGGATACTTCGGGCTGTTCCTCCTCCTCGTCGGCTTCTCTAAACCACTCATTCTGGGAGGGAGCCTTTGGCCATTGATCTCTAGCTCTAATAGCTTCATAAGCTATTCTTGTCAGAATTTACGCTCCTCCTATGTATTTTGGCTTCTCGTTGTGCATGGCAATTACTTGCTCGTGGATGTGTTGAGCGTAATTCACCTCTTTTGGCATAATGCTCTTCAATGCCCATGTGATGGTGGTCGCAATGGCATGGGGTGGTGTCGTATACTTTTGCGGTCTTTTACTGTAAACATGAAGAAATTGGTTGTACAGTCGGCAAAGGGTTGCCGCTCTTGGGTCCTTCATATCTCCATAGGTCGCATTCTGTTTCTTGGGCCCATAGACCTCTATGGCCTCCCTTCTGTCCCTGACCGAGATCCCTTTGTTGTGCAGCTTCAATGCGTCTGCAATTAGCTGTGGAGTGATCTGTACTTCTACCTTCTCTCCATCCATGGCTGTCAATGTGGCTTTTCCATCCTTCTGAATGGATGTTGCCAACTCGTACACTCTTCTTGTATCCACACCTGATGGTCTCGAGGTGAAGAAACTGTGCAAGTTTGCCCTTTCCAGGTACCTGCTGATGTCTTCTGACCTGCTATAATCTACAAATTCCTGTGGGATCATCGGTACATCCACCGCTTGCCCTTGAGGATCTCTGAAAGTCCCCTGGTAGATCTTTATTCCCTCTTTCTCCAATACTGCTTCCTCCACCCAAGTTTTGGTTGGCTTGAGGGTTTCTGCTGGAATGTCAAATGGTTCCGCTTCTGCAATAGCATCTTTGATTGTCGGCTTTTTCTCTTCGTTGCCGATGACTTGGTGGAATCCATGGATCCTGTAACTCCAATTTCAGAAGTTAGCGTCTTTTTAGTACTGAAAGCCGAAATGAAGCTTTTAACTATCCAAATGACTTGAAATTGAAACATGAGCTATTCAGGCCTAAGGATGCAAGGTAGGTGAAAAAATATGCAAAATGGGCTCAAAATCATGCTGGAGACATCATACGCGTATGATGTCTTTTGTGTCAAAATGACTTCATATTGGTTGTGCTTGTAGCTGATAGTGTATACATGATTATCATATGCTTGGATTTGAGTTTGGATCCCATTTGGTCAAGTTTTGGCCAATTTAGTCCTCCGGCTCTTGGCAAAATTTTGAAAGGGAATTGGATTTTATGATCCAAATTGGATAAAACTTGGTGGTTCACTTTCAAATGGCATGTAGATCACTTCTGTTTGGTGGTTGAAGCCCTGAGGTGCCAAAATCACATAGTGAGACGTCATACGCGTATGATGTCTTTTAGTGTATTTTTGGACCAAATTTCTCTATAAGCTTGGATTTGGCTTTAGATAGGCTTATTCAGTGGATTTATGAAGTTTGGATAGATTTTGGGCTAAAAATGGCTCTGGAGACATCATACGCGTATGATGTCTTTTTCATCAATTTTGCATGGGATTGGTTCTGTGGACTCCCCATGTACTAGTGAAGGACTGTTCCTACTCAAATCTTGGTTTGGACTTGAGTATGTTGGATTTGGGCCAAAAATAGACTTTAGGTGAAGGATTTTTCCTCAACCTCTTGACCAAATGGTTCCAAATTTCATATGTAGCATGTATTAGATATATATAATGGATGTATGATGACAAATGAGCAGTTTTGGCTCTGTAAGTGCAAATAGACATCATACGCGTATGATGTCTTTTGTGTCAAAATGGTGCTTTTTGGTTCCAGATAGCTTGTAGATGTGTTTAACAACAATCCTACAAAGTTTCAATGAGTTTGGAGTTATTTTGACAAAATCAGGACCAAAAATTAATTTTATGGCCTACTTTGCGTCTTTTTGGTTTTCCTTGGGTTTTTTTAACTCCAATTCTCATGATACTTGGTTCATAGGATGTGATTAACACGTGGAATGAGGCTATGCACTCAAATGTTGAAATGGATGTGAAATTCATGCTGTGAGACATCATACGCGTATGATGTCTTTTCTTGAAATGTTGGTCTTTTTGTGCAAAGAATGCTTTGTGCTAGTGCCCTAAGCCTTGCTAACTAGTTTTCAACTTAAAAAGTCATCAGTTTAGCTAAAAAGCCCCCTTATAGGCATTTCAGTCTCCGAAGTTGTCTTTTTGCCTTGGAGTTGAATTTCTTCAACTTTTCTTCTCGAGAGTTGCATTTCCAGCTCATTGGATATGTTGTGAAGCCATCTATTTGGTTGAACTTGACTTTGGCTCCCCGTTCTCCATCTTTCTCCCTTTGGTTGCCCGAAAGCGTCTTTTTCACCATCGGTAAGTGAATCAGCTTTCTTTTGGGTTTTGCTTGCAAACATAAGTCATCGATAGTTACTTGAAGCTGCTTGTGAAGTTTCATTTCATTCGGTCGTCAATTTCAGCCGTTATGCCAAAATGACGCTTTGTGTGAACGCAGCCAAATCAGTTGTTCCGACCTACTTTTTGTGATTCAAACTTGGAGATATTCTATGGTTGCATTGTCCTTGATGTGGTTGAACTTCCTGTGAAGTTTCGTGTTGTTTCGACAACTTTTTCCTGTTTGCCTCTTGCAGGCTCTGTTGACCTAGGGTTTTCCCAGTCGTTCTTTCTCGAGCTTTGAGTGTTAGGAACCCATCTTCTATACTAGGGTAACCCACCTATAAGTTCTTGCAAGGTTTGGTTAGGCGGTTGTGCCACTACCTAGCATTCTACCCCATTCCCCGTCTGCTCTTGTTTCTTGGTTTTGGTCAGTTTTCGCGACAAAAGTTAATGATAAGCATCAAAAGCTTATGGCAATGAGTCTACCTCTCATGTCTGGTGTCCTCTGAGCTCTCGTGGAAGTCGTAGAAGATCTGTGCTCCTGTGGCTCTCTGCTCTTCTCCAAGAAGGTAATAGTGTGAATGAGCTTGAAAGTGATGTGAAAAATACTTTACTTCGGACTTCCCGGTTCACTTGCCACCAAATTTGTCATGTGCTCCTATCTCGTTGTGAGATGCGCTTTAGGATATGAAATTTCCCAAATCGGACTCCGTTTGACCTGTTTTCTTAGAATTCCGTCCACTTGCCAAAATTCTGCCGTTTCGGACTTTCCGCAACTTTTTCAGAATTGTACCCAATTTTTACCATGGGTTACCCTTGTCATTAGGACCATCACCGTCTATTCTTTTCTTTTTTCCAATCTCATTTCACCTGCTTTTTTCTTATTTTTCTTTTACTTTTATTAAGAAAATCATAAAAAATAAAGAAAAATAGCAAATTGAAACCAAAAAATTCCAAACATACACAATAAATAGCTGGTAACCCTGTGTATATGAATATACACTTATTTGTGATTTTTGGACTTGGATTACCACTTTTTTTCCACTTTTTAGCTCCAAAAACACTCTTATTTAGTGATATTTACACGTCTAGAGACCCAAATTCATCATTTGATCTCTTCTTGTTGCAAAACAAGGTATATAAGGGCATAAATATTATCAATATTCGCAATCAAACATAAAAATTACAAAATCATGTAAGATAGTGTCCTTGTAATATAATTTTTTGTTTTTCTTTGTTTTTTGTCGCTTGTAGCTGCTTTGTAGCTCCTGTATACCTGTATACCTCCCCCCCTCCTAGTCTGAGTCCTCCCGGACGACTATGAAGTGTCTGTGGGCGAAGCATTGTAGTTGTTTTGGTCATAAGTTCCCAATGCAATTGTAGAGCGATGATACAACAGTCTTTCCAATAAAGCTGCTCTTTGTTTGATTGAAGGATTGGTGGTCGGGTTTTGGGTTGGTTTTGGCCCTTCGATAGTAGAATCAGTAGATGGATTCTTCTTTACCTTGTTGTTCTTTTTTACAATCCAAATCTGCTTCCGCTTCGCTTATGCTTGCCACAAACTCTTTGCGACCCAAACTTGCTTTGTTCTTTGTGTTGATTTCCTCGTCTTGAAATACCTAGGAGTTTCCGTGGATTGTACTGAAGGGAGTTCCTGTTTACAAATCCTTGGGATCCAAATTTGCTTGCTATAGCTTTGTGCCATCATGAACTTCTTTGGAATCCAGATCTGTTTCACTGTCCTTGATTGTCTGGAATCACTCTGTTGTCTAGTATTGAAGACTCTGTTTTCCACCTTTGTGTTCTCTGGCACAACCTTTTTTGGTCTCCATACCAACTTTGACTCCGTTTTTTCCCAAGGTTGAGCTGTTATATTATTGCTTGTCTTCCTTATCCAATGTTGAGAGTTCCTCGTCGAAGAGCAATCCAGTTGTATAGAAACTTTTGGTTGCCATTGCTTCTTCTTTTTCTCTGGTTGTTGTTTACCTTTGTTCTTGGATTCTTCCTTTGGAGTTGGCTCTGCTCCTTTGGTGAACTTAACTGATTGACTTTCACCTTTGTATTTGATAAGCACTGATTTAGAACTCCAGTCAATCATTGCATTGTATTGTTTCTGCCATGGTTGTCCTAGCAATAATGGATGTTGTGTAGCTTGGTCTTCAACCATGTAAAACATATGAGGATACACATACTGGTTAATCTGTATATATAAAACTGTGCATCTGACATTTTTGATTGAATTCTCAGAGTAACTCTTTAACTCTTGCTTGGCAGTTTGTAATTTAGTGTCATTTGTCAATTGTCTATACAAACTGAGTGAAAGTAGGTTAGTTTGAGCTCCTGAATCCAATAGTGCTCTGGCTTTGATTTGGTTGGTTCCTACTTTGCATTCAATGATGGGTTCTTCTTTGTCATTATCCATTTCTGTTATACTGACTGCATTTATTCGTATTGCTCCTTCATTGCGCTGTTTATCTCCTGATCGGTTGTGTTCAATACTATGCGGTCATCCTTGTGTGTATTTTCAGGCTTTTGTGCACTGGGAGTCTTTTCAGCTACCCATGAAATGATAGTCTCTTGCTGAATTGGGTTTTCCGTTCCACAATTCATTGTTTCTCTTGGTGGTTCTAATAAGGCTTGTGCAGTCTCGATCATTCTCTGGCACATTTCAAGTCTCTGCTTTTCCAATTCCGCGTTTGGGTATGTCATCCACCTCTGTTCTTGTGTTTGGTTGTTCTTTAACCTAGCTTCGTAAGCTCTCATCAGTGCGTCCAATGGTTCGTGTACTTTGTCGACTAGCACTGATCCCCAGCTTAAGCTCGTTGTTTATTTGAGACTCTTTTGTTTCGTTCTTTCCGGCTCATCTCTCGTTTCCCGTTTGACTCTCAAGTTTTTCTAATCTATCTTTAGTTCGCTTTAGTTCCTAAGCTAGAATAGCGTCTTCAAGTTCTTTTCTCAACTTTGTGCGTGCTTTTCTAGCTTTCCATGTGTTTCTCTGACTCCGCGGTCCTTGACTAACCACTTCAGTCGCTAACTTTCCATTCTCAGGTTCTGTAGTGGTTTTCTTAGCTTGAGCTCTAGTAACAACTTGCGTTGGTATCAGAGTTTCATTTTCGGACCCACTGCTGGTAGGAATAGTTTCTAGCATATTCAATGTCGTCTTTTGCACTTTGTTTGGATTATTTGAACAATCCTCAATGAAGTGAGTAACCCCACACTTAGTGCAATAAGCGTTAATTCTAATGATTTCCGTATGTGGACAAACATTCATTAGATGGTCACCTCCACACTTGTAATAGGGTCCTAGTGCTGGTCTTGGTCCCACTTGATTCGTCCTTTGTGGATAGGATGGTCTTTGTCCTGTTAACCCTCCATGATCTATGAACATCAATGTTCTTGCGTCCAAATTGTATCTCTCTTCATCAGAAGCACTTGTAAGTGTTGGTGTTCCAACATTCCCAATCATGCCCCATGGTTCTGGTTGTTTGGGTTCTTCTGGTGGGTAATACACAGTTGGAGACATGTGTGCACCAGATTCTTCATAATAGGCTTGAACATGCACTAAGGCTTGTTCTTCCTGATTCTCTAAGGTTGGTGCATATCTAATGCCCACTGGTCTTGCTCCTGGTAAAGGTGGTTGTTGTCCCAATATCGGTTGCGGTCTTTCTATCCCCATAGGTCCTGGTACATTTCCCGTTGGGTATCGAGGTACTGGATGTACCTGAGGTGGTGCTAATTGAGCAGGAGGTGCATACTGACGCTCCCTTACATACCCTTTGTTGTAATAACACTCCTCTATTGGGTGGTTTGTCCATTTTTGTTCAATAGCACACCATTTTAGTGGTTTTGGCAATGGTTTTTGGTATGGTGCCATCCTTTTTAGAGCATCTTCTATCATTTGCTCTACATTTGGCATGGTTGTTGTTTGAACATTCTTTTTAGTGGTAGTCTCGCTCACTACGGAGGAAGAGATACTAGATGCAAAATCTGTATCCGCTGACACCTCTCCATAAACCGTACAGTTATCCACTAAGTACAATGCTTCTCTCGTTACTTGCTCGAAACTTGTACAAGCTTTCAAGTGCAAGTCCTTCTTGAGAGTGTCGTTTCTCAATCCTTCAATAAAGAGAACATATAGTCTGTCATCTTGTGGTCGTTCACGTACTGGACATCTCTCAATGCATTGTTTGAAGCGAAGTGAAGCTTCCTTCACTTTTTTTCTTGTTTCTGTTTGTTTAAAAGCATATATTTGTGAGACCGTATTGTGCTTAACCCTCGTTTTGAGAATTCCTCAGAAAACTCTCTTAGCAAATGGTCAATGTCATGGAATCCCCCTCTGTTCAGTGGTTGAAACCATGTCAATGCCGTACCTTCTAGAGTAAGACCAAATCCCTCGTATTGTGTATGGAAATCTGTTATCTGCTTAGCTCTTAAGACTTGCTTAAAGAGTGACATATGTGCATACGGATCTCCTGAACCACCATACTTCTTTGGCATACACTTGGCTACTTGAGATGGTCTCATACGTCTATGATTCTGCTACCAATCTCATTGCTCCTGTGTCCCGGCTAAAGCTTTCTCTAGCATCATGGACTTCATGGGTTACCCTGCCCTGAGTCTACTACTAGGAGGTAAATGTGATGGTTCCGCTTCGAACCTTGGACCTGGAGTGGTATATGTGGGGATTGGAACTGCACTACCTTGATTCGTATCCATTGACTCTCTGGAATGTAATGATCCCATTGGTCCAGGCTTCGAGTACTGAGGTTAACTGAAAGAGTCAGCAGCCTGAATTCTTTGTCCTCCTGTTGTCATTGGGTTTTGCACTCCATTTGTTGGTGCTGGTCTTTGTGAGCTAGAAGTAACATAATACTGATGTAGTGGTCCCCCAAAGTATGTATATCCTTCTAATTCTTTCTTGCCCATTGTTGAGTATTGCCTCCCATACTTGTCGTAAGCGGCAATTTTCACTTCCGATCCCTCTGTGTAGGTAAAGGCATAAAGTCTTTTTTGGTCTGTCAACTCTCCAGTGTAGGGTTCTTCACATCTATAATAGAGATCTTGCTCCCCATTATTATATTTGTATAGCCCCACATAGATGTTATCAGTGTTGATCCTTGTAGTTTCATTCTCTCTTCTTAACCTCGCATCAGGGAAGTTCATAATTGGTGCTTTCTCCTCAAGTTCTTCATCTACTTTGGCTTTGGTGCCCATCAATCCCCACTTGTCCACAATGTTAGGGTTTAGGACTACCAAATACATGGTACCCTCGTCATCTAGATATCTATCTCCGCTATAGCTCATAGGCACTAAGTCCTTGAACTCACTAGGTCTATCTTCTATCTTTACACAATAGCGGTCCATTCCATCTTTGTAGATCTTGGCACCTTGCTCATTGTCGTACTGGTATTTTATGAACAATAGCTTCATTGTGGCGGAAGGGTTTGATGGTCCTGCTGCCATATTTTCTTTGTTGTTCAGGTTCAAGTGTTCCAAGTGTTCGGTGAAAATCTCTTAAGATCTCTCCGAAGAAGTATCAGAAACACTTCCTTCAAAGATCGGCTCTAATGGTTGCACCCAACTTTGGTTTACACTTCCCTCGGTTGATATGACACTTGCTTGTTCCCCTTGTTTTGGTTGGTTATTCTGGAGATTCCTGCCCGATCTCAAATTCATCAATTCCCCTAAAGGACTTTAACTTTTCCGTCTCGGCAATTTGTTTTCCCAAGTTTTTGTGGTCAGAATTGATCCAAACTGATTGATACTTGGTCAATTGTTTAATCTTTTCAGTTGGACAACTTCTGTTTCGTCAATTGAGAATTTTGTTGCAGTTATGCTGAAAAAGACATTATACGCGTATGATGTCTTTTTTCACAGATTTGGACTATTTTGGTTATGCTCACTCTCAGTAGCCCCCTTATGCTCTGTCCACTCACAAAATTCAGTTTGAACTCTGTTTGAGCAAGTTATGGCTAATTTAGGCTTTTCTTGGCAATTTTCCGCTTTTGACTTGTTTTGGGTCAATTGTGATCCAAATGGGATGAAACTTGAAATATAACCTCTAGACAACTATTACAATGGATCTGTGTTGGCAAAGTATCAAAATATGTCCAAAATTAGGTCAAAGACATCATACGCGTATGATGTCTTTTTCATCAATTTGGGTCAAGACTTGATTTTTATGCTTTCTACAGTGTTTGCAACAATCTTGTCAGGTCAGATATAAAAAATAAGCAGTGGATGTGCTAAAAGACATTATACGCGTATGATGTCTTTTGTCCCAGATTTTGACTATTCTTGGTTTCAAGCCTTCTCCAATGTTTATAATTGAGTTTCAAGTGTTTTTGTCAGGTTTGAATGTAAAAACAAGATCTGAATCCAAAATTTCCTATTCTTTGCGTTTCTTGGACTCCGACTTGTCTTTTTGGTTTTCTTTGAGTGTAATGCTCTTGTTTTAAGTTGAAATTAGGTATAACCCCCCTTTTGAACACTCTGGTAAAGTCAAAATTTCTGTTTTGGTCTCTGTTTGGTCATTTAGACATTATACGCGTATGATGTCTAAAGTTGTAGATTTCCAGTTTTTTGGCACAGAATCCTTCCTAAAGCTTTCTCAAGTGCTCAGCAACTCCCAGATACACAGAAAATTTCTCTGACTTTTGTTTATTGCAAGTTTCATTACTAACTCGACGGTTTAGTGATCTAACATGCAATCAACCATATCAAGCAAATACTCCAATGATTACTAGCTCTAGATCAGGATAAAATGAAGTCCTACCTAAGCTATTCCTAATCATAAAATGGGTTTGGTAATTGTGATTTTAAAGAGATCCACTGCCACTCACGGACTAGCAAATTATTCTTCTATCAACAACTACTCAACACCAACAAAACAACAAACAAATCTAAGCTAAACTAAAAATACTGTCAACACGCAAGACCCAGGAATACCCCACTTCCTAATATCTCTCGAGATCTTCGGAGTCCACCACTCCTAGATCTTTTCTAACTAAAGTATACAAAGTAGTTTATACGACTCACCTCGTAGGATTAGTCTAAGGTCACCTACTTAGGGCTCTCCTCCCCGGCAGCGGCACCAAATGTTAAGGCGGTTACGCCGCTAGCGGAAGCTAAATAGCGAGAACTCAACCAACAACAGAATTTGTCAGACGAGGACAGAGCTTGACCCGCAGGCGTATGGAAACAACTAGGTGGGTGTCAAATCACCTATTCAAGTGACTGAAATCCGTACTACGAACGAATGCTATACGAAACAAGATCTAGAATCATTGAATCGATCTCAAACTCAAGGGGAAGTCTATACACTAGGTAAGAACAACACCCTAAAGACTTGAACTGCAAACTCAACCTATAACCACTCCGTGCGGTAAACAAGTATGAAGACAGGCCGAAATATACAGGTGACCCAAACTTGACCCGGATGGTACTAATGTGTAGCTTTACTCGTTGTGGTTCTATAGATATGTTGCACGCTCAATTCCGAAACACAAGTTGGAAGAAAACTCACACCGAAGCTCGTAGGAACTTACCACACATAGAAGCCGATAGCGCGCACTCTTGGTTTCTGTGCGTAGCTCTCGCCGTTGCTAACACAATGGCGGTGTCGCTTCTCCAATGGCGGCTCCATAGCTTGCGTAGCAAGTAGATAAGACTCTCTGTCTCTCTCTCTCTCTCTCTCTCTCTCTCTCTCTCTCTCTCTCTCTCTCTCTCTCTCTCTCTCTCTCTCTCAGACACAGTCACGGCGCTCAAAAACTCACTTTGATTAATAATCCCCCCTTAGGTTACAAAAACTTTGGCTTATATACCTCAGCCTTGGAGGTGAGAACATCTCTAACTAATTAAGTCAGCAAGTGAATTTACTTCGGGATTACAAGCTGGAAACTCAATTGAGTCCCGTTACTTAATGAATGGCTCAAATCCAAATTAATGTCGGAAAGACATTTATTACAATCAATGGTTACAAAATGATGAGTGTGAGCAAAAATGTGGGTGTGATCCTCTGCTGGCTCAACAGTGATGTACTACCCTACACCTAACTGCTTGCGAAAATGTGCAAAGCTCTCTGAAGGAAGTCCTTTTGTAAGTAGATCAACATGATTTTTTGTGGTGTGAACGTTGAAAAGCTGAAGCTGCTTATCCTCGACCATTTCCCTGATGAAATGATACTTCACATCCACATGCTTTGTCTTTGAGTGATAAACTGGATTGCGAGCCAATTGTATAGCACTTTGACTATCACAATATAACACAGGCATCTCTTCTTTGATTCCCAAATCTGTTACTAGTTGATTAAGCCAAATTGATTATTTGCATGCCTCTGATGCTGCAACATATTCAGCCTCTGTAGTAGACTGAGTAACACAATCTTGTAATCTAGAACGCCATGATACTGCTCCACCAGCCAATGTAAAGACATACCCTGACGTAGACCTTCGGTTGTCTAAGTCACCTGCATAATCTGAGTCTGTAAAACCCTTTACACTTAGCTCCTGACTCCCATAGCATATACGCATACTCTTTGTAGCTTTCAGGTATCTCAATATTCCTTTCACTGCCTCCCAATGTTTCTTGCCTGGGTTTGACATGTATCGACTTACTACTCCCACTGCAAATGCAATGTCTGGGCGAGTAGCAATCATTGCATACATCAAACTACCCACTGCAGACGCATATGGAATCTTATCCATTTCAGCCTGTTCTTCCTCAGACACAGGACAATCTTGTTTGCTAAGTTTCACATATGGTGGCAATGGAACACTCAATGCCTTTCCCTTCTCCATATTGAAACGTTGCAAAACCTTGTCAATATACTCTGTTTGAGATAACAAAATCAACTTCTTTGATCTGTCTCTCTCAATGCGCATACCAAGTATATGACTTGCCTCACCCATGTCTTTCATGTCAAACGATTTTGCCATCTTTGACTTCAAAGCTGAAATTTCTTCCAAGTGCTTGCCTGCAATCAACATGTCATCCACATACAAAATAAGGATCAGCCAACTACCATCCTTAGCCTTCTTTGTATATAGACAGTGATCGAACTCACTACGTTTGTAGCCTTGAGAAAGCATAAACTTGTGGAATTTATGGTACCATGCCCTCGGGGATTGTTTTAAGCCATAAAGACTCTTTAACAACTGGCATACCCAATCTTCCTTGCCTTTCTCAACAAACCCTTCTGGCTGCTGCATGTAAATTTCCACATCTAAATCACCATGCAAGAACGATGTGTTGACATCCATTTGGTGCAACACCAAATCTAATATGGCAACCAATGCAAGAAAGCATCTCAATGTAGTCATCTTGACAACCGGAGAGAAGACTTCATCAAAGTCAATTCCTTGTTCTTGCTTAAAGCCCTTGGCAACAAGCCTTGCTTTGTACTTTGGCTGACTATCATGAGCGGTGATCTTATACCTGTAAACCCATTTACAAGGTAGAGCCTTTTTGCCCTGTGGTAATTTAACTAGCTTCCATGTCTTGTTTTTATGCAGAGCTGTCATCTCTGACTGCATGGCCAATTGCCAATTCCCGGAGTCCTTCATTTGCACTGCTTCCTTGTAACATGAAGGCTCATTGCAATCAGTCAACATGACATAGTTCATAGATGGAACAAACCTATCAGGAGGTCACGTGACACATCCAGATCTACGCACAATAGGTGGCTCAGGCTCAACCACAACCTGTGGTTCCACTCTATCTTGTCCTTGCTCCTCTTGAGCCGCTTTCTGACTTTTGGTTTGCTTGGGAGCAACCTTCTTCTTTACTTTCTTCTTAAGTGGCCAACAAAGTCAAAGTTACAATGATTATGGCCAAAGAGGCATGGGGAGAGCCCGATCTTGTGGACGTGGAGGTGGACTATTCGTACATCCTCAAAGAGATGGATATTGTAACAGATGTGGCATTTATGGTCAGTTTGAAAGAGAATGTTACACAAGGCTAAATCAAAATCGTGATCGTGGTGGAAGAGGCTGAGGTTATGGCAGACATGGAGGAAACTTTGCTGGATACAATCCTCATGATCAAAATATATATGACAATAGATCGAGTGGACATTTATTTCCTATGGAGCATGTTGTTGGAAGCATGGTGGAGCCACATCATACAGATGATTGGCATTTAGATAGTGGTGCCACAAATCATATGACATATCATGATGAATGGTTTGACAGAAAAGAGAAGTTAGAAGAGGACGAGTTTGTCGCTACAGCTGATGATACTATGCATTGGAATACGCATGTTGGTTCAGTTCCATTGCTAGAAAAAGACGGGACATACAACACATTGGGAGATGTTATATATGTGCCTTCAATCACAAAGAATTTAGCATCAGTTGGACAAATGACAGATCAAGGGTTGCAAGTCCGTTTTAATCGTTATGGCTGCTTCATAGAGAAGTTTCACAAAGGCAAACCAGGCAAGATATTGGCACGTGGAAGAAAGAAAGGTCGCTTGTTCTCATTGGAAGCTGGAGATCCATGTTCACACAACGGTATGTATGCAAACAAATCAGCTGCTCAAGATGATTGGGCAGAGTTATGGCATAAGAGGATTGATCATGTCAATTTTAGAAGACTAAAGAATATGCAATCAAATCAAATTGTACGTGGATTACCAAAGTTTGGCAGATTGAATTTTGATCATGTTTGTGAAGCTTGCCAATTTGGAAAGCAATCTCGTTCACCATTTCCAAAGAAGGGGAGAATTATCCAAAGTCCTTTGAAAATTGTTCATTCAGATATTTGGGGACCTTGTGATCATGCTATGCCAAATGGTTGTCGATATTTTATCACATTCACAGATGATTACATCAAAATGACATGGGCTTACTTTCTTAAAGGCAAAGTCAGAGGCATTTGAGGTATTCTTGGAGATCAAAGTTATGGTTGAGAAAGAGAATGGTTGTCAAATTAAATGCCTACGTATAGATGGAGGGGGAGAGTACATGTCACACACTTTTGATGATTACTTACGTGAACAAGGCATAAGAAGACAGATTACTTGCAGATACACACCACAACAAAATGGAGTTGCTGAGAGAAAGAATAGAGTCATAACAGAGATTGCAAGAGCCATGATGAATGAGATGAATATTCCATTAACATATTGGGCTGAAGCAGTTCATACAGTAGTACACATTATGAATCGAACACCAAAAACTGCCATTATGAATCGAACACCAACAACTGCCATTCATGAAATTTCACCTTATTAGAGACTTTATGGGATCAAGCCAACAATTTCCTACATGAAAGTTTTTGGATGTGTTTGCTATGTTCATGTGCCAAATGAAGCAAGAAAGAAGATGGAGCCAAAGGCAGTGAAGTGTATATTCTTGGACTATGCAGATGAAAAGAAAGGTTACGAGTGCTATGATCCTACGACAAGACAACTTCATGTCAGTAGAGATGTCAGATTTTGTGAGCATGAACCATGGTATAAACCAAAGCCAGTGATGATAGAAGATGAGTATGAAGAGCAAGAGAATGTGCGTCATGTTGTTGATAAGCCAGGACCATCAACAAGAACTATTTCAGGACCACATATGGCAGAGGAGAGTACAGGAAGTGTCAACCCATGGAGCGGTCGTTTGCGAGATAAGAAGCAAGACGAGAAAGGCAAGAAGAAAGTGGTTGAGGAGAGTTTTGGAGATGAAAGCCTCGATGAAGAGCATGGTTTACCACATTTGAGGACACCTAGGAGTAAGCATACTGAGAAATATGTACCCCCATATGCAAGAGTTGAAGAGAACAGTGCACCACAGTTGAGAAGATCAGAGAGGGTGCGTTATCCAGTTGATAGATTGATATACAATGGTTACATGCGTACACATTATGCATACATGGTTTCACGTGTGCAACATAAAGAGCCTACATGTTTTCAAGAGGCAATTGGAAAATCAGAATGGGAGTCAGCTATGGATGATGAGATGGATGTTGTTGTGAAGAATGACACTTGGGATTTGGTTTGCTTGCCAAGTGAAAAGAAAGAAATTGGTTCAAAATGGGTATACAAAGTCAAGTGCAAGTCAGATGGTAGTGTGGAAAGATACAAAGCAAGGCTTGTTGCTAAAGGTTATGCACAAACAAAAGGTCTTGATTATGATGAGACATTTAGTCACTTTATCAAGAATTTGGATGTTACAAAGACAATACGCATTGGATATGCTTGAGAAGTATGGAATGACAGTGCGCAAACCAGTTGATACACCTCTTGATAAAAATGTGAAGTTGATTGATGATGGACATTACATTGAGGATGTCACTATGTATCGCAAGATGGTTGGAAGTCTTATTTACTTGACAATAACAAGGCCAGATTTGAGTTATGCAGTGGGTGTTGTGAGTCAATTCATACAAAAGCCATGTAAAAGTCATCTTGATGCAGTGAGACGGATTATGAGATATGTGAAAGCCACTGTCAGTTATGGAATGTTTTATGAAAAGAATGGGAAGCTTTGTCTTTATGGTTACACAGATGCAGATTGGGCAGGAGATTTTATGGATAGAAGATCTACAAGTGGTTATGCATTTTCCATTGGCAATGGTATGATAAGTTGGAGTAGCAAGAAGCAATTAACTGTAGCATTATCAAGTACAGAAGCTGAATATCGTGGAGCAGCTTTGGCAGCATGTGAACAGTCATGGTTGAGAGTACTTATGGTAGACTTTGTTTTTGACAATGTTGACAATGTCATTATATATTGTGACAATATTAGCAACATCATGTTGGCAAAGAATCCAGTTTACCATGCTCGCACCAAACACATTGAAGTACATTATCACTTCATTAGAGAAAAAGTTTTGACAGGTGAGATTGATTTAGTGTATGTGAAGACAAATGATCAAGTTGCGGATATATTTACAAAAGCTCTTGGAAAGGAAAGGTTTTGCTACTTTCATGAAGCATTGGGAATCCATCATATGCAAGCTCATCTGAGCTTGAGGGGGAGTGTTAAAGAATATGATGTTAAAGAATATGTCCGTTGTGCTATGGGCGGCCGGACATAGACTATACCATGTTGTAAATATACTTTGGATAATAGTTCAAAGAGAAGAAGAGTGAGAGCAGCACGTTGAATGGTTGCTGCAGGGTAACGATTGTGTGTGTGTGTGTGTGTCTTGATGTGTGTTGGTGTGTGTGCGTAGTCTTCTTTCCTACCTTGTCCATCACCTGCGCACTCTACAATGACTGAGGTTCCTATGGAACTACCACCCTCCGAAGTCCTCTTGCCTGACGGAAGAAGTCTGGTCGAAGTGCAAGAATTGGAGTGAATAATCCAAGTGGCTAGAGACAAAGAATAAGAAAGCTTATACGAGGTCCAACATCGTCTAGCAATTCAAGGAAAGACCACAATGATAGCAGCTGGGATTGTTGAGCAATCTAATCACTCTGACTGGGTAGTAACCAAGAGTCTTAAGTCCAAGTAATGATATTGCGACCACCTCAAGAGGAACAACTTGGGTGACACTTGAGGGGGATGAAGTACCAACATTTGTACCCATAAACATGTTGAGCGTACCACATGTACTCTTTAAAGACACACATGGTGAAGCTATGAGCAACTTTGAAATTACAAATACATTTTTTGTGGATACTGATCCTTTGGATTCTTTTTTGCCTCTACGATACCCAATTGAATTGATTAGCCCATATGGTAAGGTATTGTACAATGCATTATTGGACATAGGCGCTATACATAATCTATTGTTGTATATAGTGTGTGGTGTCAATAAGGGAATCCAACCTTATTGGAAAGCAGCATTCATGTCAAGGCTATCAATAAAAGGACAACCAAAGTGTTGGGAATCTTGAATATTCCTATTGATTATGAGATGGAGTTATGGTGCAATACTTTTTGGTCATGCCGGCTTGTACCATGGAAGGCAACATCAACCAAGGACAAATGTGGATGTCATCCACCAAGTGAACCATTGATTGGGAGACTAGGCGTATCACAACGCAACAGTCACCTTTGAGTCTTACCATTCTAGATACGTAGCTCGAGCCACAATTTATTAAGCCTATTCAAAAAATTGACACTCCACCTCCAGAAGCAGTTCTAACAAACTCCATTTAGTATCGATAGATAGTTCTAAGGCTTCAACATTCACAATTGATACAACAAGTGTTGCCCCATGGGTAGATCCTACGATGCAAGAAGTTAAGTTTGAATGGTTTCACAAGGCTTACTCAACTAATTCTTCCACTTTTCCATCTAGTTCAAAGAAGAAGCCTCGTAAAAAGTGCAACCATACTTGCAATCTTTGGATTACTTTGTGCTGGGTCTTTAAAGTATTGCTACAAGCCTAGGGATACTGTGTTGGAAATGGTCAAATTTGCGTGCCTAAACAACGGTTAAATCATTCTCCATCCCCTGTGAGAAATCGGCCATCCCCTCCTACCTTGACAATCCCTATGGATGACCGGGGTAAAGGGAAGATTGTTGAACATGATACATTAGACATTGAGTTTGTGTCTAAACGTGAAATCTCTCCCTCATATTCCTCGAGCTCAGAAAGAGGCGATTCATTTGAAGCTTCTAGTTCTTTATTAAATTCATCATTTGATGTTTGTTTGGAAAACATAGAACAACCTCCATCGCCCATTGTAAATTCCCCACCATCAAATTAAATCTTTCATCTACCTTCATGGAGAGTACCTTGCCACCCTTTACAGCTCGACGTGGAAACTCGAGTGCTAAAAAGCTCTTTGCCAATGTCACCACCTGTTATAGACTGGACCAATTGGTTTCAACAGGTGAAGACATCATTCCAATACATATGATCTACTCAAGGAAGCGGGCAGTCATTACTCACATGTTTCGCTCGGTTGCTTCCCTCTTAATATTTTTTCCTTGACCTCGTAACTTACAGATTTTAGGGAATGTGTATGTATATTCTTATACCCCAACATATCAAAATAATAAAAAAATAGTAAATGAAGGAGTACGAGCGGAAGTGTGATGCAAGAGAGAGTGCGAGAAGAAGAGCACGACGACATGGTGAACTTGCTCTACTGTAATGTGTAGAGCATAGTGAGTTCTTATTAGGTTTTTACAAAAGAATATGTGTACATACCTCACGGCCCGCCCACTTACCTGGGCGACCACATTGGGCTTTATACCCCAACAACCTCCCACTTAAAGTCCAATGTGGTACTTTAAGTGTGAGAGAAGATACTATACAAGCTAATGTACAAGAGATGTAGAGAAGTGATTGTTAAGGCGGTTACGCCGCTAGCGGAAGCTAAATAGCGAGAACTCAACCAACAACAGAATTTGTCAGACGGGGACGGAGCTTGACCCGCAAGCGCATGGAAACAACTAGGTGGGTGTCAAATCACCTACTCGACCTTCTAATGACAATCACTACTAAGGAAATCAAATCTTAGTTCTAAAATACGCAAGTGACTGAAATCCGTACTACGAACGAATGCTATACGAAACAAGATCTAGAATCATTGAATCGATCTCAAACTCAAGGGGAAGTCTATACACTAGGTAAGAACAACACCCTAAAGACTTGAACTGCAAACTCAACCTATAACCACTCCATGCGGTAAACGCGTATGAAGACAGGCCGAAATATACAGGTGATCGAAACTTGACCCCGATGGTACTAATGTGTAGCTCTACTCGTTGTGGTTCTATAGATATGCTGCACGCTCAATTCCGACACACGAGTTGGAAGAAAACTCACACCGAAGCTCGTAGGAACTTACCACACATAGAAGCCGATAGCGCGCACTCTTGGTATCTGTGCGTAGCTCTCGCCGTTGCTAACACAATGGCGGTGTCGCTTCTCCAGTGGCGGCTTCGTAGCTCGCGTAGCAAATAGATAAGACTCTCTCTCTCTCTCTCTCTCTCTCTCTCTCAGACACAGTCACGGCACTCAAAAACTCACTTTGATTAATAATCCCCCCTTAGGTTACAAAAACTTTGGCTTATATACCTCAGCCTTGAAGGTGAGAACATCTCTAACTAGTTACATCAGCAAGTGAAATTACTTCGGGATTACAAGCTGGAAACTCAATTGAGTCCCGTTACTTAATGAATGGCTCAAATCAAAATTAATGTCGGAAAGACATTTATTACAATCAATGGTTACAAAATGATGAGTGTGAGCAAAAATGTGGGTGTGATCCTCTGCTGGCTCAACAATGATGTACTACCCTACACCTAACTGCTTCGAAAATGCGCAAAGCTCTCTGAAGGAAGTCCTTTTGTAAGTAGATCAACAAGATTTTCTGTGGTGTGAACGTTGACAAGCTGAAGTAGCTTATCCTCGACCATTTCCCTGATGAAATGATACTTCGCATCCACATGCTTTGTTTGAGTGATAAACTGGATTGCGAGCCAATTGTATAGCACTTTGACTATCACAATATAACACAGGCATCTCTTCTTTGATTCCCAAATTTGTTACTAGTTGATTAAGCCAAATTGATTCTTTGCATGCCTTTAATGCTGCAACATATTCAGCCTCTGTAGTAGACTGAGTAACACAATCTTGTAATCGAGAATGCCATGATACTGCTCCACCAGCCAATGTAAAGACATACCCTGATGTAGACCTTCGGTTGTCTAAGTCACCTGCATAATCTGAGTCTGTAAAACCCTTTACACTTAGCTCCTGACTCCCATAGCATATACGCATACTCTTTGTAGCTTTCAGGTATCTCAATATTCCTTTCACTGCCTCCCAATGTTTCTTGCCTGGGTTTGACATGTATCGACTTACTACTCCCACTGCAAATGCAATGTCTGGGCGAGTAGCAATCATTGCATACATCAAACTACCCACTACAGACGCATATGGAATCTTATCCATTTCAGCCTGTTCTTCCTCAAACACAGGAAAATCTTGTTTGCTAAGTTTCACATATGGTGGCAATGGAACACTCAATGCCTTTCCCTTCTCCATATTGAAACGTTGCAAAACCTTGTCAATATACTCTGTTTGAGATAACCAAATCAACTTCTTTGATCTGTCTCTCTCAATGCGCATACCAAGTATATGACTTGCCTCACCCATGTCTTTCATGTCAAACGATTTTGCCATCTTTGACTTCAAAGCTGAAATTTCCTCCAAGTGCTTGCCAACAATCAACATGTCATCCACATACAAAATAAGGATCAGCCAACTACCATCCTTAGCCTTCTTTGTATATAGACAGTGATCGAACTCACTACGTTTGTAGCCTTGAGAAAGCATAAACTTGTGGAATTTATGGTACCATGCCCTCGGGGATTGTTTTAAGCCATAAAGACTCTTTAACAACTGGCATACCCAATCTTCCTTGCCTTTCTCAACAAACCCTTCTGGCTGCTGCATGTAAATTTCCACATCTAAATCACCATGCAAGAATGATGTGTTGACATCCATTTGGTGCAACACCAAATCTAATATGGCAACCAATGCAAGAAAGCATCTCAATGTAGTCATCTTGACCACCGGAGAGAAGACTTCATCAAAGTCAATTCCTTGTTCTTGCTTAAAGCCCTTGGCAACAAGCCTTGCTTTGTACTTTGGCTGACTATCATGAGCGGTGATCTTATACCTGTAAACCCATTTACAAGGTAGAGCCTTTTTGCCCTGTGGTAATTTAACTAGCTTCCATGTCTTGTTTTTATGCAGAGCTGTCATCTCTGACTGCATGGCCAATTGCCAATTCCTGGAGTCCTTCATTTGCACTGCTTCCTTGTAACATGAAGGCTCATTGCAATCAGTCAACATGAGATAGTTTATAGATGGAACAAACCTATCAAGAGGTCGCGTGACACATCCAGATCTATGCACAATAGGTGGCTCAGGCTCAGCCACAACCTGTGGTTCCACTCTATCTTGTCCTTGCTCCTCTTGAGCCCTGACATTTTGTCTTGCACGTGCAGGTCCATCTTCTTGGAAGACAAATCCTCTAATCTCCTCAACCCTCTCTAGTTTAGAATGATATTTGGATTCATTAAAGTGAACGTCATTGCTGCGGACAACCTTTCTTGATTCGGGATCCCAAAGTCTGTACCCCATCTCACCAGAATTACCATAGCCTAGAAAGATGCACTTTCTACTCTTTGGCTCAAGTTTGTTCCTAAATTCCTTTGGAACGTGAGTATATGCCTCACAGCCAAAGACTCTGAGATGATTGCATGAGGGGATTTTGCCTGACCATACCATCTCTGGCACTGAACCCTTCTGCAAAACCTTGCTAGGAGATCTATTTACAAGATGAACAGCTGTTGATACAGCTTCAACCCAAAACACATTTGGCAGCTGTGCATTGTACAACATACTTCTGACCTTCTCTTGTATGGTCCTATTCATCCTCTCAGCAACACCATTTTGAGGAGGATTGTAAGGAGCAGGAAGTTCACGTTTTATACCTTTTGACTCACAAAAGTCCTGAAAGGCCTTTGAAACATACTCTCCACCATTGTCAGTGCGTAAGCATTTAAGCTTCTTGCCACTCTGATTCTCCACAAGTGTCGCAAACGTTTTGAAAACACTAAACGCTTCGTCCTTGTGCTTGAGAAAGTAAACCCATACTTTCCTCGAGTAATCGTCTATAAATGTCATAAAGTAAGAAGCTCCCCCTAGAGATAGGGTAGGCATAGGTCCACACAAATCACTATGAACAAGTCCCAACTGTGTATCTTTTCTACTTCTTCTATGCTTATGTGGCTGCTGTGTTTGCTTACCATACAGACAATGTTCACAGAATTCAAAATCATTAAATGAAAAGCCAGGCAAATAACCAGAACGAGACAAGATTTCCATTCCCTTCTTGGACATATGTCCTAACCGGCTATGCCACAAAGAAACATTCGGCTGCTCGGTTACATTGATTACATTTTTAGAGACATTTGATACATAAATCATGTAAAGTCCTCCAGACTTTAGTCCATGTGCTACTGTCATAGAACCCTTGGATATCTTCCACATGTTTTGTCCAAAAGTGGTGACGTAGCCAGCATCATCAAGTAAACCTGTGTTGATCAAGCTCTTTGTAATGGCGGGAACATGTCTCACATTCTTCAGCGTGAAAGAAGAGCCATTCTGAAACTTCAATTGAACATCTCCAACACCTAAGATCTCACATGTCTGCCCATTGCCTAGCCGAACATGATCTTTAGTGGTCACATAAGAGGTAAACCACTCCTTGTTTGGAGACACATGAAGTGATGCCCCTGAGTCTATAATCCAGACACTCAGTGCATTTCCATCAGATGCTGTAAGAAGAGCTGAGTCCATTGTATTCCTCAAGAAGTAGATGTCTCCTGACACTAGACTGTCATCCTCTGCAACAGTGTTTGCCACATTTATTTCTTGAATCTTCACTGAGGACTTGTTCTTCTCACCATGGTCTTCAGCTTTCTCTTTGCCTTTTTCTGCTTTCCATTCTCTACAGTCTCTTTTCATGTGACCCTTCTTGCCACAATGGTAGCATTATATGTCACTCCTTCCTTTAGCACTGCGGGACTTACTACGAGACTGATTCCTCTTTCCACCTTTGTACTTTTCTTTGGTCCTTCCCCTGACAATTAAGGCTGTTCCTTTGCCTTTGTCCATTGTCTTTCTATTGGTTTCTTCAGTAAGCAGACTTCCTTCTACACCTGCTATGTTCAAACCATCTGGAGGTGTAGAATTACTCAAAGCTGTGCGAAAAGTGTCCCAACTTTCCGGCAATGTGATCAACAGGAACATAGCTCTAACAGGTTCATCAAACTTGACACCTTGAGCTGACAACTGACTATAGATTGTGTTGAATTCATTCAGATGATTGGACATAGGTGTCCCTTCTTTCATCTTCAAGTCAACAAGCTTCTTAAGCCAATATACCTGTGAAGCTGCACTTTGCTTCTCATAAAGATCACACAACTTTAACCATGCTTGATAAGCCGACATCTCGACTGCTACATTGAAGTAAACGCTTTCTGCCAAAGTCAGCATAATGGTAGAAAGTGCCAATTCATCCATTTCGCTCCATTCATCTTTGTCCATATCTTTTGGTTTTATCCCCTTGAGCTTTATAGGTTTTATCTGCTTCTTTTGTGCCAAATCTGCTGCTTCCACAATGGGAAATTGGTTCCATCCAGCTTCTTGATATTGTAAAGAGCAGTGTCCTGTGATCCAGCCATAGCTACGCTTCACAGTAGTTTACTTTCCTGGGAAAAATTCGGCAGAGTTTCCCCTGTAAATTAACCTCTGAACCAATATCAACCTGTCAAATGAACCAAGAAAGCTTCAGATTCTGCATAAATTTCGGTAGAGTCTCCTTTGTAAAATGGCTATGGTGTACTAAAAAACAGACCAAAAAACAGCTCAAAAGACACTGTCTCTCTGACACTCTAAGCTGCGGGTAAACCTGTCCTGCACCTGTACTGTCTCTGACTGTCCTGTCATTGTCATGTAAGCATAGACTGCGATAATGCCTCAACGGCAGTAAAGCAAAGATACAATCCCAACTGTCTAACTCACAGTCAATACATCCTAGCTGCCTATCTAAGGGTGCTCGAGGGATCGCTCCAAGACCTGCATTACCGAAAGGATCTCAACATTCGAGAATCCCCTAGCTCAATAAAACCTCACTCGACCCTCAACAAAGGCTGCAGTAAATCTGACAGTACATAGACTTCCCACAAAGTCATACATCCACAAATTTCCCACTGTATGCTGTAACCGCTGCAGCGGTTGTTTGCTGCGTGACTCACAGCCAGCAAACCCTCAACAAACATACATAATCTCTCACAATACATTCCATGTGGAAGTACCTGCAATGTCAGGATGAAATCTGGAATATCAAGCAGCAAACACAAGCTACCTGATGAACTAGTGGATGTCGCCTACAGTCTGTGTGTAGATGCGTCGGTGTCGTATGTGACACTCCTCCAAGAACTGTGAGCCGTCCTTCGATGTGTAGACAGCCACAAATGAACACTCTGGGAGTGTCGATATCCTCAGCACCTGCAGTCGTAGGCCAAAAACCCCAAATTTGCATAGTCGGATCTGCACCCGTTGAGACCAAGTAGTCGAAAATGGCCTGCGCAGAACTTTGTCGAAGCCGAACGGTAACCGAGATGAGCTTAGAATGAATTTCTGAGCACACCAAGCCCTACGGGCTTACCCACAAGATTTGGGGCCGTGTCTTTGCCTGTCGAATTTCACTCCAATCTGAGCTGGTGACTCTAGCCTCCTGCAGTGCTGCTCAGAGCCTCAATCTGAGCTCTGATACCAGTTGAAGGAGTACGAGCGGAAGTGCGACGCGAGAGAGTGTGCGAGAAGAAGAGCATGACGATATGGTGAACTCGCTCTAGTGTAATGTTTATAGCATAGTGAGTTCTTATTAGGTTTTTACAAAAGAACATGTGTACATACCTGGCGGCCCGCCCACTTACCTGGGCGACCACATTGGGCTTTATACCCCAACACTAAATGGAGCATGAGCAATCTAACATGAGAGATAACAATAAACGGTCACAATTTCAATTGTTTTCTATGAACCTACTGATAGTACATCTACGTTCACAGCTATGGCATACCCACCAGAGCCACACTATTTCCACCCTTCTGCTCCCGGTGAGTTCTATTCTCTCCCCGTATTGGAGATGTATCACATGTGCTACCCTTTATTCTCCTCTGAATGGGATTTGGCCGAAAAACTTTCTTGTGAGAGGAATGTTGATGACTTTGAGTGGCTGATACGTCTCTTGGTCACAAGTGATCCCTACTTCGATGAGGCCATTTCCCCAATTGATTAGATTTTCCCTTATGCACCAGGTACTTATGCACTCCTCGTGAAATTCTTGGTGCTACTCTGTGCAGAGGTTGAGGAGGATGATTTAGATGATTGGACAAATGCAATCCCATGGTATTACTGAGATGGACTTCATTTGTCTTGATGATGAGGGTGGGGATTTCACTGATTGGATGTATGCGACTCATGGTTTCACAGAGGATGACTTAATTTATCTTGATCCTTAATGTGAGTGTGGTGATGGGTAGGTTTTAGATTTGTTCTACGTTTGTGTCAGTGTCTAGATGCGTCCACGAATGTGCCTCTTGGAGGTGTGTAGTTCTTTGTTGTGACTCTTTATACAGTGTTGGCGAATGTGGGAATGGCTTTGAAGGTGGCTATACACAAGATCCATTGGATGATCAGGTATACTTCTTCCTATTCTTTTGGCTCTCCACATTTCCATGGTTATTGCATATTATCGTTGTAGTATGCTAGAATGCATTGCATTATGGTGTTGTTACTTGCCAATCTAGATTCTCCCAGGTTTTAGACCTCTAGTACCTTGTTGTGCTAAAAGTAAAAATGCATGAGCTTTATGCTTAAGTTGGTACTAGAGATTTCGAGTCTCCCAGCTACTTTTGGCACTTCATTCACTATGCACACCATTTTTCTATTTTCTAAGCTGGTTAAAAACTATAAAATGTCAAGAAGAAAGAATCATGCACTCTCGACTATCTCTTGGGTGCTCCCATACGAGCTCACCCCTGGAAAATATGTCCATACAATCAAAAGAACTTCACTAAAAAGAAAAAAAAATCAAGAAACACTCCCTTGCGCTTCATGGGTATCTCTCTTATGTGTGTTATGCGACCAGATAGCTAGTTCTAAAAAACCGACTAGCATTACTGAGATGATTGCCTATTAATGGATCATTTCTAATTTGCTTGGTAAATCTAGTACTTGGTTTAGCCCTAGATCTTGACTACTTTACTTGACGTCCCTCTAATAGCCTTTAACTCAAGTTAATGACTCACTATAGGTACTACTTTATTGTTCTACATTGGCAATGTAATGCGTCATAATTTCTTGCATTTCATAGTTTACGATGTCCGCATGTCACCTTGCACTTCTTCACATGTTGCACTTGTGCTTTTACCTTTTTTGTTTTCTTCACCCTCCTCTCAGGATCCATATGATGTGCATCCTGTGCTTTGCATTCATAGCTTTCGAAGACGGAATCTACATCAAGAAGGGGGGCATGTTAATCGCTGATGGACATCTTGTTATATTATTTGAGTCATGGGCCGGGCTTGTTGGTCCCATATGTGAATGTTAGGTGCTTAGGTAGGTGCTGGGGTGATCGCGGATGAGAGGCGCACCACATATATTATTTAACATTTTTTAAACTTTGATTGGCCAGTGTGGATGTCTATGTGTGAATGGGTTAAATCTTCATTCTTGAGGGTGCATGATAAAGAGAGGGCTCTTGCTCTATCTCCTTCTCCATCTCCATCGTGTGCTTACGTGTGTGTGTGTGTGTGTGTGTGTGTGTGTGTGTGTGTGTGTATGGTTGAGAGAGAGAGAGAGAGAGAGAGCGAGAGAGAGAGAGAGAGAGAGAGAGAGAGAGAGAGAGAGAGAGAGAGAGAGAGAGAGAGAGAGAGAGAGAGAGAGAGATTGAGCATCACGGCAGCGGCATCAACGGGGGTGAGGTGGTTAAGCGGCGTTGATGCACGTTTCTTCTTCTCTGCGGTGCAAGGATCCTTCACGATGGTAGCATAGAGCGGTGACTGACACACCATTTTTCTCTTTGATGCTTGCTAGATTTGGTTGGTTGTGTGTTTGTAGCCTTCGTGGCTCACACATGGTGTATGTGGCAAGTCCCTTGCATTGACACGTACGATAGAGCGTACAACTAATGACCCAATGGTGAGAGGGGTGTGGCATGTCCCTTGTAGGTTGGTATATATGTATGGGGCAAGTGTCAAAGTTAGCCAAAATGGTGAAAATCCAAGCCTAGAGGAATCCACCATAGAATCTAGTGTAAGATCTACGAGGTGGAAACCTCTGCTAGAGGTGTGTGTTTATCATTCTGAGATCTCAACAGAAGTATGTCAAACTTATAATGTGTCTGTGTGTGTGAGTGAGAGAGAGAGAGAGTGTGTGTGTGTGTGAGAGAGAGTATGTGTGTGTGAGGGGGAGTGTGTGTGTGTGTGTATGTGTGTGTGTGGGTTGTTTGAGGAGGGGGCAATAGTAGGGAGGGAGGGGTAGGGGGGAGAGGGCACCAAGGGGTGCGTGGAGGGAGAATTGGGGGAAGGAAGGGTGAGGGAGGTGGACATGCGGGGTTAGGCGGAGATGGAAGGGGGCAAAAAGGGGAAAAAGGGGTGAGGAGGAGGGGGGCGGCAAGGGGAGGGAAGGGTGAGGAGGTGGGCGCTGCAGGAGAGAGAGAGGGTGCACAAGGTTAGGTGGGCACGTGGGGACAATTACAAAAGAGGAGAGGGGGGAAAGGAAATTGAACCACAATACATGTGGCACCGTCAGATGTCTTTATGAGCCCACATGGCATTGCCATGTCAACCCAATGGTCTGATGTGGCAATGCCATGTGGGCTCATGAAGACACGTGGCATCTCCCCCTAGGAGGCAGCTGCTCATGCAGGGGAGAGAGAGGAGAGAGGGAGAACACGTGGGCTCATTTACACACGTGGGATCTCCCCTTAGGCGGGGGTTGCTCGCGAGAGAGAGAGAGAGAGAGAGAGAGAGAGAGAGAGAGAGAGAGAGAGAGAGAGAGAGAGAGATAGAGAGAGAGAGAGAGAGAGAGAGAGAGAGAGAGAGAGAGAGAGAGAGAGAGAGAGAGAGAGAGAGAGAGAGAGAGAGAGAGAGAGAGAGAGAGAGAGAGAGAGAGAGAGAGAGAGAGAGATGAGAGACATGATGAGAGAGGAGCTATAGATAGAGGTAGAGAGTAGAGAGAGAGATAGAGATAAGAAGAGGGGAGAGAAAGAGATAGAGAGAGGAGATAGAGGGATGAGAGCAATAGAGAGAAAAATGAGAGAGAGGAGATAGAGGGATGAGAGCAATAGAGAGAAAAATGATAGAGAGAGAGAGATAAGCAGAGAGATAGATAGAGAGAGGAGAGAGGGAGGGAGGGAGATAAAGAGATATGAGAGGAGAGAAGTAGAGAGAGGAGGGGAGGGAGCTAGAGAGAGACATGTAGAGAGAAAGAGAGAAGATAGATAGATAGATAGATAGAGAGAGAGAGAGAGAGAGAGAGAGAGAGAGAGAGAGAGAGAGAGAGAGAGAGAGAGAGAGAGAGAGAGAGAGAGAGAGAGAGAGAGAGAGAGATAGAGAGAGAGAGAGAGTTGTTAGAGCTAGCGAGAGTGAGAGAGGAGAGAGAGAGAGAGGATAGAGATACTAGAGAGACATAGGACAGAGATAGAGAAAGGACAGAGCACTATACAGAGTGAGAGAGAGAGACAAACATAGATAGATAGAGATATGTGTGTGTGTGTGTGAGAGAGAGAGAGAGAGAGAGCTAGAGAGAGGATAGAGATACTAGAGAGACATAGGACAGAGATAGAGAAAGGAGAGAGCACTATACAGAGTGAGAGAGAGAGACAAACATAGATAGATAGAGATATGTGTGTGTGTGTATGTGTGTGTGTGTGTGTGTGTGTGTGTGTGTGTGTGTGTGAGAGAGAGAGAGAGAGAGAGAGAGAGAGAGAGAGAGAGAGAGAGAGAGAGAGAGAGAGAGAGAGAGAGAGAGAGAGAGAGAGAGAGAGATAGATAGATAGGGCAATAGAAATAGAGGGATAGATAGTGGGAAAAGGCCATAGAGACAGAGAGATAGAGATTTATAGGTAGAGAGAGACAGAGTGATATAGCTATAGGGAGAAATAGGAGATAGAGAGAGAGAGAGAGTAGGTTACTGCACACATTCCATTTTTCAAAAACAAAAGCCTCATTTTACAAAACAAATTAACTTTTTAAAGAAAAACTCCAAGAGAAGCCCATAAGCCATAGGTTTTTTGTATTAACAGTGCTTTAATGTACAAAAGTAAATGAGAGAGCAAGGAGAGTAAGTAGGTGAGCATAAATGATCCCATTAGGCAAAGGAAATCTCTGTTACCTGCCACCATCACCAGAAAAAAAACCAAACAAAAAGTTAGAATTTTTACATGGTGGAAGATAGGTGTCAAAAAGATTTCCTACTTGTTATTCATGTCAACTTAATAAAATCACTAAGTTCAATCCTACTTGTGTAGAAGACTCCATGTGGAGGGATGAAGAGGAGGTAGAGTTTTGTCTCCTTGTCAGATTTAGTGAAGTCCTCTAGTAAGCATACAAATGAAGGACCCTTAGCCCCTTTCTATACATGGCAAGAGACTCTCTTCTTTTTAGGAGGTTTTTTTGAACGGTTAGAGAGGAGTGGGGTGAGGTAGTGGGGGGGCCTTTTCATTTAAGAGAGGTGTAACAAAAGTAGTGGTCACCACCTATTTTTTTGAAAAAGGAATACGTACCCTTTCTACTCACCAAATCAACTCTTTTGTTTTGTGGTATGTGTAGATGTAGAGTTTTGAGAGAATATGCCATTTCAATGTTTTTTCAAAAGGTAGGGGCAGTATGTGAGAAAGAGGCCCACCTCCGCCCACACTAGGGTGTCTTTGTCCCGCTTTGGAGGCACTAGGACCCCTTTGGGGTCCTAGTGCCCTCCAGTTTTTAGAAGGTCCAAAATATTAGTGGGTAGGCATGCAAACGAGGAAGCTGAAAATCCCTTTAGGAATCTCCTAACAAGTCTCCATAGGCGAGCTCTTTCAAAACCGTTAATACAAAATGCATTGACAAGAGCCCGAATGTCCTGGGCGGCTTCATGAGGACTAGAGTTGCAAAATAACATGGGTTTTAGTTGGGATATGATCACTTTGTGAGCCCAATCTACAGGCCTATTGCTAGATCGCTTGATGTACCTGATGGGAGTGTAAGATACGTCGGTGTCTTTTTTATGCAAGCTTTTGACAAGAGTACCTTTATGTATGGTGAGGCAGAGGTTTAGAAACTTGGTAATGGTTCCTATCTCTACTTCTATTGTGAGACAGCTGGGGTATATGTTTTGTTGTGTAATAAAGTACGAAGAGTCTTGGGAGTTTATGAGAAGGATATCGTCAAAGTATCTAAATGGTATTCCAAGTTTTGGAAGCATTAGACGTTTATGTGGATCTGCTAATGTTTGACTAATAAAGTCAAATTCCAACGAGTGAAGGTACAAATTACACCACAATGGGGAGCAAGCCAACCCCATTGGTATGCCATTTACTTGTCTATACACCACTCCTTGACATTGTATGAACATATTATTAATGAGCCACGTGTTTAGTGAAATCACTTCTTCCATTGTAAAGGACAAGCCTGATTTATATGCTTGTGATGACCAAGTACCTTCTACACACAAGGTTGGTAGACTTATAAATGAGATGTAACATCCATGCATGCATGAGAATATTTTCTTGATGTGGAATATTTTCATAGCATTGCTTTACATCTCCAGAGAAAAGTGAGGTTTCATGTGTAGGTAAGTTAAGTAGACGGAATCTATGATCCACCAAGATTGTATGTGGATGTTATGGCATAGCAATGCTTTTTGATTAAGCTTTCTAGCCCTGGCTTTTAGAGGAGCAGTGAAAGTTTTTAAGATGCAAGCCATGAGAAGGGAGATTTTTGAATAGCAACACGAAGAGCCACACGTAATCCACCTAAAGGTAGATTTGTGAATCTTATAAATAGCAGTGAGATAGGGGAGACACATGTGAAGAGGGGTGAGAAGTGGGAGAAGAAAATCAGATACCCTAGACAAGGTTATGTCTATATCTTCATGCCAAAGAGAAAAGTCTTCACCTTGTAGTCTCTTTTTGGCCTCTAAGGAGATGAAGTGTTTGCAAACAATTACCATATCGTTTGGTGCCTTGTCTAAACAAGTAATAAAGAACCTCTCTCGTAGATCCTCAATCTTAAATTTGAGATCGTTGTGAGGTTGGTGTGTCTCTTTGGGGGTAAGTGTGAGATACAATAAGCTTGTAGTAATTGTAGTGCTTCTAAAAGAGAGTGTGTGTGAGGGAGTATTACACACTTCTTCTCTAGGAGAGAGATGAGCACTTGTTTAATCTCTAGAAATGCCACTTGAAAGTTAGGTGTTTGTGTAGGGATGTGTCCCAATCCATTCTCACATAAATTAGCCAGTGGTGTGCTAACATATTGATTAAAGTGGGTAGTCAATACATGTGTTGCATCATCATCTTGAAGCAAAACGTCATTACATTGACAAACTCATGTGTTGCTGAAAAAACATATTTTGCATTACCAAGAGTAACCTTTAGTGTGGGATCAAAAGTCCAAGAGAACAAACACTCATCCCAAAGTGGCGTGGTAACAATATGCAACCCAAAAAAGAAGAGTGATAAAAAGGCTCTAAGATTTCCGACATCAAGAAGAGGATTTTTGAAATTGACGTGGATAAAAACACTCTTGGTTTTTTCTGTTTGAGTAAGCTTCAATCTTCCATGTGTAGTTAAAAATTTACAGAAATAGAGAACAATTATTTTATTTTTTATAAAAAAACATTTAAAAAAATAGGATATCTATTAAAATTTTAATATATAAGAGAGAGAGAGAGAGGTAGTCACTTTCATTAGTATTTGTACCACTTTTTTATTGCTAGGAAGTGGATGAAGTTTATTGTCAATAGTACTTTGTAATATTTTTTTAGCGACCTTATGTCTTGTACTATTAGACTACCCCAGTCCGGACTCACTTTTCCTTTCACCCACGGTAAAATTATATTACTTAGTAGTTTCTTGCAAGCTCAAGTGGCCCCAATACATTTTTTGGAACTTCATGTGGTTGCTGGTATTGGATGCGAGGAGATGTTTGTACTCGTTACAACCAATTGCCAACCATCTTCAAGAGATGGTTTACATTCTAGAGGAGTGTTTATCAAGTAAGTGTTGGGATTACGGGGGATAAGGAAGAGAGGAATTCATGATAATGGCATACTAATTACAAGCTTAAAAGCTGAGATTTAAGATTCTTTGAGTACTCAAGTGAAATGCCAAATCACATTGGGTTTAGCCCCCAAGGATCTGTGGAACACCCTCACCGAGCACTCTATGCACACATAAAATACAAAAGGAGATGGTGTCTACAGAGAGAGCAATGGTGTGGAGAATAACTACACCTAAATCCATGCAAAACACCCTAACTAATGAGCTATCAAACGTTAATTGCACCTAACTAGTGCTCAATTACCTTAATGTGAGTAGTGGCCCATGGACATGCTCACAATTAAGAGACCAAGAACTAATTAGTGGCTTATTGGGAGAGAGGAGCTTGATTAGCAACCAAGTGTATTGCACACAAGGTCTAGCATAGGGTGGGATGATAGATTAGGAGGTTCTAATCATCATTATGGCTCTGATACCAATTGTTGTGATCAGAGGGATAAGAGAGAGTCATTCATGATAATGACATGCTAATTACAAGCTTAATCAATTAGGGTTAGGCAATGGAGATTAGGCTAGAGTGTGGACCCAAGTGAAACTAGATTATTCAACATCAAAAAGAGGTTACAGGGGTGCTCTTATATAGGAGAGCTAGGGGTAGTACAAAGTGTAGTACATGTCACCACCTCACCTTGCCAACAAGCCAGCCACACATGCCATATGCCACCTAAGCAATCCTAATAGACTAGAGATGATTTACACATGCATAGTCTAAAACTCATAAACCTTATAGTAAGTACTTGTCTATAGCCACCTCAAAAGAGTATGTTTTTGAATGCCATGTTGGTAATCCGTAGATATTTCAACAACCAATGACTCCAACAATGGATCTCACTACCTCCTCACACATATCACCAATACTTGATCTCACTAGTCCCAACAAAGATAAGTTAGATGAAGTAACGTATATTATCAGTAGCAATAGCAATCCGGTCTATACTAGTATAATCAACACTCTCCAAAACGTAAGGGAGCGCAACTCTTTGAGAAAATTTCTAGACAGATTTCCTATTTTTGAGAAGGTGAGGGAGATACGTAAGGCTTACAACAACAACATTTCTTTTGAGTTTCCTCCATCTTTAGGTAGCATCCACGCAATGGATTCAATGGAACATAAGTGTGAAACTCACCTTTGGACAAAGCCCCAAACCTCAAACATAGAATTTGTAGAAGTGTGCCATAGGAGCCATTGTGCGCTCCCTAAAGTGTGTCAATGAAGAATGCACAAAGCTAGTGAATTTTGGGGTGGAAAACACACCACACTTTCACGGGAACCTACCGAGGAAACCAATTTTGGATGAGGTGTGTGAGATAGTAGAGGGAAGCTCTCATGTTACTATTGTGCAAGGGTGGCATTGTGTGTAGGTACAAGCAAGTACTTTATGTATTATATGATGCCATCAAAATATGAATAGGTTGATGATACATTGTGGAACCAACCAACATAACGATAGGGAAGAAACATCGAAGGTTCTCACGCACAAGACTAACGAGATAGTGAAGAATGTTTTGGACATTGATAGACATGCAAGAGCAAGGAACCTAGGTGCAAATGTGTGTGGCAAAGGAGATTGTGACAACCTCCCTAATGTAGGATGGTGGAGGGACTCACACAATGTGGAGGCAAGAGCTCAATAAGGTCCCTCAAGCCATGGGGCCTTTGGTGCTAGATGATTGGTACTAAATGTGTAGTCACAAACTGTAGCGAAAATATAAGTTAATAACATGTTGTAATGCTCCTCTTGCAGGTTAAGGAAATCTATAACGGCAACGAGAAATGATCCAACTAAAGAAACATTTGGTACTATTTCACTACTTGTGGTTATGCTTGGTGTTGGCTGCTTTGGGTTTGTTTCATTTTTATGCACGTGTGGATTTTCAGGCTCAACATCATGCCAAAACTATAGAATCATTAGCTTATGGACCACATAGCTGCAAAGGGTCAGTATTGTGGATGATGTTCTAGAGAGGAGTGCAAGAATACTTTTTGCATTTTTGGCCCTCTTCTGCTTGGAACATGAAGGTGCTCCTAAGAAACTTATCATTAAGAACTGTTTGGGGTCTTCTTGGGCCCTTTTATTTTGACATTTAGTGAAATGCTTAAGATGCTAGTCAAGCATTTAGTGAAATGCTTAAGATGCTAATCAAGCTTTAACCAAGTTGAAGGCCTAGGCCTAAAATGCATATTTTTTTTCCATAAATATAAGGAGCCTAAAGAAATCTCTAATGATTAGATCCCTCTCACCTATGTAAGGAATGTAGCCTTACTTAGGCCCGTGTCACTTTGAGGCACGCAAAACAACGCTTTTCGTCACATGCACCAATTAGCTGCTGTGTCAACGCATTGCCTTGTCACACTGGGCCTCTGCCCCTGTTTTTAGAGCTTAGCTGGCTGTCCACCTCAGCGGCACACTTTCTTGAGGAGCGTGCCAGCCTACCTTGCCCGCCCAACCTCAGCCCATGCTCTGATCTCGTCGTCTGATTGGTTGCGGAGGAAATTTTGCAGCTTTTCCAGCTTCATCGCCTGCGCTCAATGTGACACCATTTCCACTGGCCTCTGTAAACGAGACTGCTCTCACACAAGGACATGGTGGTCAATGCCATCCAACTCACGAAGGACAGGCGGCCCAGTCTCATAGGGGCCTTACTTCACTGCAAAAGGTACTTCACATTAGTGACGCTCGCAGTGCGACGCTCAAAAGTGAAAATCCACGACGTCACTATTTTCTTTGTTGCATAGCGACTCCGACAGGGGTAAAAAATACAGAAACTCAGGTCTCAGATTTGAATTTTGACGCTCAAGCGAAAGAGATAAACCCGCACTCTCCCTCTCTCTCTCTCTCTCTCTCTCTCTTTCTTCCCCCCCCCCCCCCCCCCCCCCCCCCCCCCACACACACACACACACACACACACACACACAAGGAGAGGAAGGAGAGCCAGGTATGCTGCTTCCCTCTCCTCTCTCTCATGTTCCCTTCCCCTCTTTCTCTCTCTCCCTCTCTCTCTCTCTCTCACACAGACACACACACACACATTGTGTCTTTGAGAGAGAGAGAGAGAGAGAGAGAGAGAGAGAGAGAGAGAGAGAGAGAGAGTACACACATGCATAAACAAAAAACACATACACACACATGCATAAACAAAGAATGTATACACACACACATTGAGAGAGGAAGAGAGAGAGAGAGAGAGAGAGAGAGAGAGAGAGAGAGAGAGAGAGAGAGAGAGAGAGAGAGAGAGAAAGTACACACATGCATAAACAAAAAACACATACACACACATGCATAAACAAAGAATGTATACACACACACATTGAGAGAGAGAGAGAGAGAGAGAGAGAGAGAGAGAGAGAGAGAGACCAAAAAGAGAGAGAGAGGGAGAGAAGATGAAAAGAGAGAGGTACGGGGAGAAAACAAAGAGAGAGAGAGTAGAGAAAATATGAAATGAAATGTTATATTAGGATTTATAGTTAGGTTAGATTTAAAATTACATTTAATGAAAGTTAGGTTAGATTAAGATCTAAGATTAAGTTTGATTACATTTTAACTTATATTCTAAAATTTATGCTAAATTTAAAATTAGGTTAGCCTTAAGATTATGTTAAGATTTAAATTAGATTTAAGATTAAGTTAGATTTATGTTTATGTTAAGTTTAGGATTATGTTAGATTTAAAATTAGGGCAAGATTTAAGGTTAGCTAAGTTAGATTTAAGTTATATTACATTTAGGTTAGGATTTAAGATTGGATTAAATTTAAGTTTATATTGAGTTTAAGATTAGATTAGATTTAGATTTAAGACTAATACAAGATTTAAGATTAGATTAGATTTAAATTTAAGTTAGATTATATTAAAGTTTAGGTTAGGTTTAAGATTAGATTAGATTTAGGTTTATGTTGAGTTTAAAATTAGACTAGATCTAGATTTATGTTCCATTTAAGATTAAATTAGATTAGATTAGATTTAGGTTAGATTTTAGGGCATGTCAATGGAGACTTTGCCCAAAGAGCAAACACTAGTTACACAACAATATATATATTCCCATCAAAACCTGACACCTATTAACTCACCCACTAACTATGTTCAATTAGCTCAAAATCACCATATGTTCAATTAGGTTAGATTTAAGATTAGATTTTGGATTTAGTTTTTATAGTAAAGTCTACATTCGAGATTATGAAAAAAATTAAAGTTAGGCAAACGGTGATCCCTCTCTTCCTCTCTACGGATGCGACCTTAAGTTGGAAAGCTTTCAACGGCATGAAACTCATATTGGAGGTCAACATGTAATGTGCTAAGTAATCCCTCGAACAAAGATCTGCTGTGAAGAGATGTTAAGATGCTGTGAATTGCTACAGCTAGAGAAGAGACAAAGGGGTTTTGTCCACTACCTGTACCCATAAATATAGGCATTGACCAATAAAGACAAAATTATAACCTGGTGGTTTTGATCTCCGTGCACCTCTAGACTGAGGTGTGCGGGGATCGCACATGACTAGAGAATGTGAGGTAGTTTACAGTGTGAAAAGAGAGAGAGAGAGAGAGAGAGAGAGAGAGAGAGAGAGAGAGAGAGAGAGAGAGAGAGAAAGAGAGAGAAAAGACGGAGGATACCAATAGAAGATTAAATTCATGTCCAGGTTATAAGGTTTTACATTCATTATGAGTAGTGACGAGGATGTGGGGCCGTCCAAGTGAAACACCTATCTCTCAACAAGGATCTTATGTCCTTGTAATCAATGCAAGCACGTTGTGCGACGGACAAGACGCGTTCTTTGCAGTAAGTTTACGAATTTCGCGAGCTTGATCCATCTATTATAGATCGAGTTGTTGCCAATTATAACTCGTCGGACTTTGACATTGGCCAACAGGCAGCAATCTTGCAACCCAATAGACGTGTTCGCAGGCGCTTTGTTCAAGCATCAAACGTGAGGCCACAAGATGTAGCCTCTGACAGCTCGGAGGATTATCATGTAGACCACATTCCCAACGAGGCAATATTTGAGCCCGAGATTGATGAAATGATCGAGACGATCATGGATTCAAAAAGGCTTATCTATGATGATATGAAAAGGGAAGCCGATATGCCATTGTATGATGGAGCATGTGTGTCTAGATTGAAGGTGCTCCTAGTTTTTCTCAACATGCAGGCAAAGTTTGGATGGAGTGACACTAGCGTCACAACGCTTTTCAGGTGATCTATTACAATGTGTTTACTTCAATAAAAAACTCTAGATGTATAATGATCTGATAGAGTACTTACACAAGTGTACCGCATTTTTCTCACTGTGTAGATTGCTCAAAGAGCACATAATGTCAGCTGATAATGTGATGCCAGATTCCAAAGAGGAAGCAATAAAAATATCTTGCAAAACTTGGGGATGGATTGCAATTCGATTCACGCTTGTCCTAACGACTGCATTCTTTTCAGAGGGGAATACATAGACATGGAGAAGTGTCTGAAATGTGATTCCGAGAGATATCGAGTAGATCTCCACGGAAAAATTCCACAAAACATTTTACGACACTTTTCTCTGCTTCCTCGTATCAAACATTTCTTCAAATGTAAGTCCATGGCCGCCCTAGCATCATGGCACGAGGAGAATAGATCTTCGGATGGTGTGCTACGGATTCTTGCAGATTGTGCAGCCTGGAAACATATAGACGATACATGACCGGATCTTGCCAGGGAAGCTTGAAATTTGCGCATAGGCCTGGCTATGAATGGTATAAATCCATTTGGTTAGAGATCAACATCTTACAGTGTATGGCCCATTGTCATCTTCAACTACAACATTCCCCCGTGGTTGACTACCAAGAAGGGGCACCTATGGCTAAGCTTGATTGTGCCGAGGCGGTATAAAGGGAAGAATATGGATGTATATCTTTGTCCACTATTGCAAGAGCTACAAAAATTGTGGATTGACATAGGAATGGTGGATATGAGCCGACACACAGGTCAACGGAATGCTTTGATCAGAGGAATTCTAATGTGGACCATGCATGACTATCCCGGACTAACAGAATGATCACATGATTTACACTCAAACACTATAAATCTTGGTTTTTCTCAAGATTATTTATTTTCATGTGTATACATGTGGGGCTTCAAAGAAGCAGATACAGAGCATGCGTCACATGTGGACCTAGGCTTAATGCACATCGGACACCCTCATTGAAGAAGCAAATCTACGAAGGTCATCAATTGTATCTTTGATAGAATCATGTGTTACACGATGGCTTTTTGGAAAGAGAGCCACCGAGGATGTCTGCATAAGCATGGTTAGAGCACAAGGAGATATGTGATGATGGTTTGCTCCCAGGGATGAAGAGACTCTCTCTATGGTACGAGTTACCATATTGGCCCAAACTCATGATCAATCACTTGCTCCATCCTGTTACAAGACTGGGCACCCTCCTATTGTAGTGGTTAGTTGCAATTGGGATAGTTGGCGTAATGGTTAATTAGTGCTTTCTATTTATTTTCTAATTGAGTTGATGATTATGATTTTGTAGAGTGGAATGCCGGGAGTTGATGAAGAGGAGTCGGTAATTACTCTTGGCCATTTTATATTCGCACAGTATTTTAGAACTTCATTTCAATAAGCCACTATGGCTCTGTAAATAATTGTAGTGGGAACTCCCCTTATGGGTCATGCAAGAACTAATGAGCTTCACTCAATTACAAAAGTGAAGTGGTTGCAAAAAGAGGGGCCTCAATTATTGGTGAAGGAGTACGAGCGGAAGTGAGACGCGAGAGAGAGTGCGAGAAGAAGAGCACGACGATATGGTGAACTCGCTCTACTGTAATGTGTAGAGCATAGTGAGTTCTTATTAGGTTTTTACAAAAAAATATGTGTACATACCTGGCGGCCCGCCCACTTACCTGGGCGACCACATTGGGCTTTATACCCCAACAACCTCCCACTTAAAGTCCAATGTGGTACTTTAAGTGTCAGAGAAGCTACTATACAAGCTAATATACAAGAGATGTAGAGAAGTGATGTACTACCCTACACCTAACTGCTTGCGAAAATTCGCAAAGCTCTCTGAGGGAAGTCCTTTTGTAAGTAGATCAGCAGGATTTTCTGTGGTGTGAACTTTGACAAGCTGAAGTTGCTTATCCTCGAGCACTTCCCTGATGAAATGATACTTCACATCCACCTGCTTTGTCTTTGAGTGATAAACTGGATTGCGAGCCAATTGTATAGCACTTTGACTATCACAATATAACACAGGCATCTCTTCTTTGATTCCCAAATCTGTTACTAGTCGATTAAGCCAAATTGATTCTTTGCATGCCTCTGATGCTGCAACATATTCAGCCTCTGTAGTAGACTGAGTAACACAACCTTGTAATCTAGAACGCCATGATACTGCTCCACCAGCCAATGTAAAGACATACCCTGACGTAGACCTTCGGTTGTCTAAGTCACCTGCATAATCTGAGTCTGTAAAACCCTTTACACAAAGCTCCTAACTCCCATAGCATATACGCATACTCTTTGTAGCTTTCAGGTATCTCAATATTCCTTTCACTGCCTCCCAATGTTTCTTGCCTGGGTTTGACATGTATCGACTTACTACTCCCACTGCAAATGCAATGTCTGGGCGAGTAGCAATCATTGCATACATCAAACTACCCACTGCAGACGCATATGGAATCTTATCCATTTCAGCCTGTTCTTCCTCAGACACAGGACAATCTTGTTTGCTAAGTTTCACATATGGTGGCAATGGAACACTCAATGCAATGTCTGGGCGAGTAGCAATCATTGCATACATCAAACTACCAACTGCAAACGCATATGGAATCTTATCCATTTCAGCCTGTTCTTCCTCAGACACAGGAAAATCTTGTTTGCTAAGTTTCACATATGGTGGCAATGGAACACTCAATGCCTTTCCCTTCTCCATATTGAAACGTTGCAAAACCTTGTCAATATACTCTGTTTGAGATAACCAAATCAACTTCTTTGATCTGTCTCTCTCAATGCGCATACCAAGTATATGACTTCAAAGGCCTCACCCATGTCTTTCATGTCAAACGATTTTGCCATCTTTGACTTCAAAGCTGAAAATTCTTCCAAGTGCTTGCCAGCAATCAACATGTCATCCACATACAAAATAAGGATCAGCCAACTACCATCCTTAGCCTTCTTTGTATATAGAGAGTGATCGAACTCACTACGTTTGTAGCCTTGAGAAAGCATAAACTTGTGGAATTTATGGTACCATGCCCTCGGGGATTTTTTTAAGCCATAAAGACTCTTTAACAACTGGCATACCCAATCTTCCTTGCCTTTCTCAACAAACCCTTATGGCTGCTGCATGTAAATTTCCACATCTAAATCACCATGCAAGAACGATGTGTTGACATCCATTTGGTGCAACACCAAATCTAATATGGCAACCAATGCAAGAAAGCATCTCAATGTAGTCATCTTGACCACCGGAGAGAAGACTTCATCAAAGTCAATTCCTTGTTCTTGCTTAAAGCCCTTGGCAACAAGCCTTGCTTTGTACTTTGGCTGACTATCATGAGCGGTGATCTTATACCTGTAAACCCATTTACAAGGTAGAGCCTTTTTGCCCTGTGGTAATTTAACTAGCTTCCATGTCTTGTTTTTATGCAGAGCTGTCATCTCTGACTGCATGGCCAATTGCCAATTCCCGGAGTCCTTCATTTGCACTGCTTCCTTGTAACATGAAGGCTCATTGCAATCAGACAACATGACATAGTTCATAGATGGAACAAACCTATCAGGAGGTCGCGTAACACGTCCAAATCTACGCACAATAGGTGGCTCAGGCTCAGCCACAACTTGTGGTTCCAATCTATCCTGTCCTTGCTCCTCTTGAGCCCTGACATTTTGTCTTGCACGTGCAGGTCCATCTTCTTGGAAGACAAATCTTCTAATCTCCTCAAACCTCTCTGGTTTAGAATGATATTTAGATTCATTAAAGTGAACATCATTGCTGTGGACAACCTTTCTAGATTCGGGATCCCAAAGTCTGTACCCCATCTCACCAGAATTACCATAGCCTAGAAAGATGCACTTTCTACTCTTTGGCTCAAGTTTGTTCCTAAATTCCTTTGGAACGTGAGTATATGCCTCACAGCCAAAGACTCTGAGATGCTTGTATGAGGGAATTTTGCCTGACCATACCATCTCTGGCACTGAATCTTTCTGCAAAACCTTGCTAGGAGATCTATTTACAAGATGATCAGCTGTTGATACAGCTTCAGCCCAAAACCCATTTGGCAGCTGTGCATTAGACAACATACTTCTGACCTTCTCTTGTATGGTCCTATTCATCCTCTCAGCAACACCATTTTGAGGAGGATTGTAAGGAGCAGTAAGTTCACGTTTTATACCTTTTGACTCACAAAAGTCCTGAAAGGCCTTTGAAACATACCCTCCACCATTGTCAGTGCATAAGCATTTAAGCTTCTTGCCACTCTGATTCTCCACAAGTGTCACAAACGTTTTGAAAGCACTTCATCCTTGTGCTTGAGAAAGTAAACCCATACTTTCCTCGAGTAATCATCTATAAATGTCATAAAGTAAGAAGCTCCCCCTAGAGATAGGTTAGGCATAGGTCCACACAAATCACTATGAACAAGTGCCAACTGTGTATCTCTTCTACTGCTTCTATGCTTATGTGGCTGCTGTGTTTGCTTACCATACAGACAATGTTCACAGAATTCAAAATCATTAAATGAAAAGCCAGGCAAATAACCAGAACGAGACAAGATTTCCATTCCCTTCTTGGACATATGTCCTAACCGGCTATGCCACAAAGAAACGTTCGGCTGCTCGGTTACATTGATTACATTTTTAGAGACATTTGATACATAAATCATGTAAAGTCCTCCAGACTTTAGTCCATGTGCTACTGTCATAGAACCCTTGGATATCTTCCACACGTTCTGTCCAAAAGTGGTGACGTAGCCAGCATCATCAAGTAAACCTGTGCTGATCAAGCTCTTTGTAATTACGGGGACATGTCTCACATTCTTCAGCGTAAAAGAAGAGCCATTCTGAAACTTCAATTGAATATCTCCAACACCTAAGATCTCACATGTCTGCCCATTGCCTAGCCGAACATGATCTTTAGTGGTCACATAAGAGGTAAACCACTCCTTGTTTGGAGACACATGAAGTGATGCCCCTGAGTCTATAATCTAGTCACTCAGTGCATTTCCATCAGATGCTGTAAGAAGAGCTGAGTCCATTCTATTCTTCAAGAAGTAGATGTCTCCAGACACTAGACTGTCATCCTCTGCAACAGTGTTTGTCACATTTATTTCTTGAATCTTCACTGAGGACTTGTTCTTCTCACCATGGTCTTCAGCTTTCTCTTTGCCTTTTTCTGCTTTCCATTCTCTGCAGTCTCTTTTCATGTGACCCTTCTTGCCACAATGGTAGCATTCTATGTCACTCTTGCCTTTAGCACTGCGGGACTTGCTACAGGGTCCTTCCCCTGACAACTAAGGCTGTTCCTTTGCCTTTGTCCATTGTCTTTCTATTGGTTTCTTCAGTAAGTAGACTTCCTTCTACACCTGCTATGTTCAAACCATCTGGAGGTGCAGAATTACTCAAAGCTGTGCGAAAAGTGTCCCAACTTTCCGGCAATGTGATCAAGAGGAACATAGCTCTAACAGGTTCATCAAACTTGACACCTTGAGCTGACAACTGGCTGTAGATTGTGTTGAATTCATTCAGATGATTGGACATAGGTGTCCCTTCTTTCATCTTCAAGTCAACAAGTTTCTCAAGCCAGTATACCTGTAAAGCTGCACTCTGCTTCTCATAAAGATCACTCAGCTTTAACCATGCTTGATAAGCCAACATCTCGTCTGCTACATTGAAGTAAACACTTTCTGCCAAAGTTAGCATAATGGTAGAAAGTGCCAATTCATCCATTTCGCTCCATTCATCTTTGTCCATATCTTCTGGTTTTATCCCCTTGAGCTTTATAGGTTTTATCTGCTTCTTTGGTACCAACACGTGCCAAATCTGCTTCTTCCACAATGGGAAATTGGTTCCATCCAGCTTCTTGATATTGTAAAGAGCAGTGTCCTGTGATCCAGCCATAGCTACGCTTCACAGTGGTTTACTTTCCTGGGAAAAATTCGGCAGAGTTTCCCCTATAAACTGACCTCTGAACCAATATCAACCTGTCAAATGAACCAAGAAACCTTCAGATTTTGCATAAATTTCGGCAGAGTCTCCTTTGTAAAATGGCTCTAGTGTACTCAAAAACAGACCAAAAAACAGCTCAAAAAACACTTGTCTCTCTGACACTGTAAGCTGCGGGTAAACCTGTCGTGCACTTGTACTGTATCTCACTGTCCTGTCACTGTCCTATAAGCATAGAGTGCGACAATGCCTCAATGGCAGTAAAGCAAAGATGCAATCCCAACTGTCTAACTCACAGTCAATACATCCTAGCTGCCTATCTAAGGGTGCTCGAGGGATCGCTCCTAGACCTGTATCACCGAAAGGATCTCAACATTCGAGAATCCCCTAGCTCAATAAAACCTCACTCGACCCTCAACAAAGGCTGCAGTAAATCTGACAGTACATAGACTTCCCACAAAGTCATACATCCACAAATTTCCCACTATATGCTGTAACCGCTGCGGCGGTTGTTTGCTGCGTGACTCACAGCCAGCAAACCCTCAACAAACATACATCATCTCTGACAATACATCCCATGTGGAAGTACCTGCAATGTTAGGATGAAATCTGGAATATCAAGCAGCAAACACAAGCTACCTGATGAACTAGTGGATGTCGCCTACAGTCTGTGTGTAGATGCGCCCGTGTCATATGTGACACGCCTCCAAGAACTGTGAGCCGTCCTTCGATGTGTAGGCAGCCACAAATCAGCACTTTGGGAGTGCCGATATCCTCAGCACCTACAGTCGTAAGCCGAAAACCCCAAATTTGCAGAGTCGGATCTACACCCGCTGAGACCACGTAGTCGAAAATGGCCCGCGCAAACCTTTGTCGAAGCCGAACGGTGGCCGAGATGACCTCAAAATGAAATTCTGACAACACCGAGCCCTTTGGGCTCGCCCACGAGATTTGGGGCCATGTCTTCGCATGTCGAATTTCACTCCAATCTGAGCTGGTGAGTCTAGGCTCCTGCAGTGCTGCCCCGAGCCTCGATCTGAGCTCTGATACCAGTTGAAGGAGTACGAGCGGAAGTGCGACGCGAGAGAGAGTGCGAGAAGAAGAGCACGACGATATGGTGAACTCGCTCTATTGTAATGTGTAGAGCATAGTGAGTTCTTATTAGGTTTTTACAAAAGAATATGTGTGCATACCTGGCAGCCCGCCCACTTACCTGGGCGACCACATTGGGCTTTATACCCCAACACAAAGTTCATCCGAGAAAATAGGAGTTACAATATTCCCGATTTATCAAAATAATAAATGTTTTACAAAGAGAACTCCAAAAAATGGTGTCGGTGTTAGCTTGCTACTAACATTCCCCCCCTCCTCGCCTGTGTCGTCCCTTGATATAGCTTTATGGGTTGAAATAGTCTTCGGGTTGACTACTGGCGAGGTGGTCTTTAAGCACATCCAGTGCCTTCTGGTATCTGATTTTTTTTTCTTTGTCTGGCACTTGCAGAAATTGCATGGTCACTTTATGCAGCTCCAATGCTCAGTAGCCTACAAACCTGGATGTAAGGTTGCTGATCACGGGTGAAAATGTCTTCGTTTGCCATGTGAAAAATCTAGTGTAGAAAGGCTCTTCAAATGCCAACATATTATTCGATGACAAGAACATACATCTGGAATAGAAGCCGTAAAGGACTTCTTCTGAAGGCTGACTACTCATATCGTAGCACAAGCCTTTGTTACCTTCTAAAACTGATATCCATGGGGCTCGTGTTTGCTCAAGCTCATTAAAAACTTGGATGCATGTGAGCAACATTGTGCAGATCTTATATAACATGGCACAGGAGAGATCTGGTAGACTCTTGAAGAAAGACATGGCGCCTGTTAGGGTTTTCACCATGTATTCTTCTGTCGCTTGTCCTCTCTCTGGACCTGGCAGTCTGGGGTATTTAAGCCAAGTTGGCCTCTTCTTTGTCAGTGCTTCATGCTCTTGCCATGCCCTTACTCTGGGTACATGATAGAAAGTTGGATCTCTTTGAAGGGCTGCACGTGCTCTTGTGAACAGAATCAGGTATCTTGGATTCTTCTTCAACCAGCTTAACCTCCACTTTGGGTGGTCTTTATATGCGCCATCTTCTTGCATGTCTTTGTACAGCCTCTCTTTTACCTGCAGTAATTTCACTTTGATGAGAGGGTATGGCAAGGATTGCTGATGCCATTGAGCATTGATCTGATTGGGAGTGAGTTGAGTGACGTTGACAGAGTGTAAAACTCTCAACTCCCAATCCATTGCGGCTTTCCATTTCTCATCCACCTCTAGGGTGATCTTTTCTTTCAGTGCATCCTCCTCAGCTTTTGATAGCTGGACCATTGGCACTGTGTCTGCATCTGTGATATTGATTTGAAAATCCTCTGGACTGCTTTTACTTGCTTGCTTTGGGACTACTAATCTCAAACTCAGCAAATGAGACCGAGGGTATGTCCATCTGCGGCGGCTCTCAAGTGCCTGCATCATCTTGTGTTTCTGGATTTCCATCTCTAAGGAGTTGATTAACCCTCTTGAGCTCACCTATCTCTTTGAGGAGTTCTTCTTCTCTGTGGACCCACATCAAATCCAGGTCCCTGCGTTGTGATTGCTCCAGCTTTAATTCCAATTCAAGGTCTTTGTTCTTCTTTTCTAGTGCCTTGTACACTTCGTCAGTCCCTTTGATCGAGGGCACAACTGGATTTTCTCTGATTTGCCGTAAGAAGATTGCCTGATCATTTATTCTCTGTTCAGAGTATTGCAGAGAAGCATTGGCAACATCTAATTGCACTTGAATTTTTTGAGCTAAAAAAGATATCGTAAGAAGTTCATTCGTAACTTCTGTCAGCTGCTCGTCTTTTGCTTTGCACGCATCGGACAATTTGGTGAGCAGATCACCTAACTCTTCCATTTCTTTTTGTTGTCGATCTCTAGGTAGCTAGTGTTGTTCAGCTTCTACTTTCATCTCTTGCACTTGCCTCTGAATATTGGTGATGATAGTCATCGTGTCTTCTAACTCTCCTTGGAGAGCGTCAATCACCATCTCAAGCTCTTTGGCCTTTGTGCTGCGGTTTAGTGCTGCTGAACGGAGTCTCTCCGTCATGTCTTGCATCTGCCTCGCATATTCGTTTACTTGCAGTATAACTTCGTCATTCCATTGTCAATCATCCTATCTTTCCAGCTGAGATGTGCCTGCAGCCTCATGTGTGTCTTTCCGCTACGTTGTAGCTGCTGGTTCTCCTTGTGTGGAGGTAGAGGGTCGGTCTTTTGCTTCATCATCCTAAGGTCTTGTTGCCTCGGAGGTTTTTGGCTGAGTGGAAGTAGAGGATGCTCCATCCTTCTCTTGTTGTGCTACACTAGAGGGTGCTAGCTCAAATCTTGTTGTCTCTTCTGGTGCCGGACCTTCTTCCTTCTCTGGCTTGGGTTATTTCTCTTGTGTAGTGGTAGCCTCTTTTTTTTGGCTCTGCTTCTTTATCTTTCTCTTTCTCTTGCTGGTCCGCCTCTTGTGCAAATTCTGTTTCCTTGGTGGACTCGGAATCTTTGGCTTTCTCAAGTTCCACTTCTTTATTGGTGTCTTTGCCCGCAGGTAATGGTGGTGGGCTTGGCATTGGGTGGTCCTGTTGTTCTGTAGGCGGTGAGGTGGGTTTGGGAGATTCGTATCCTTGCTCTTGTGCTTCTTGTCAAGCCATCTCCTCGGCTTGTCTTTGTTCATCCGCCTCTTTGGCTTTCTTAGCCGCTGCTTCTACTTCCTTCAGCTTGAGGGCTTTGGATTCTTGGTACATTTTTTCCAATATTTCTGTCGGATCTTTAACCTCTTTTCTTGTATGATGCTTCGTCCTTGGGCCTTTAAGCTAAGTAGGCACCCATTTCTCTGGGTCCTTCCCTTGTGCTTATCTGCTACGCTAGTAGGCTTGTTTCTCTCTTTCAAAGCGTGCTTTCTTTTGTACTGGCTCTTCTTGGTGGGATGCCACATCTTTTCTCTTCATTTCTTCTATTCTTTGTCTTCTTTCTTCGTTGTCAGAGTTGTTGCTATTGTGCCTTTCTGGCGAGCTGTCAGATGATTCTTCATCGGATTTATAAGCTCTCTTTCCTGGCCTTGTGCTCTCGGAGAGGGTTGTGTTGCCAATATCCATGTATTTTGATCAGGAGTAGGCGGTAAATTGTCGGCCTTGCCAATGGCATGGTATGCTATTCTTGTCAAGACCTCTGGTGCACCCAAGTAAGTGATTTTGCCTTCTTTCTTGGTGGCCTTCAAGGTGGTCAGGATGTATTAGGCGTGGTCCACCGGGTGCCTCGTTGTCGACTTGAGAACTTGAGTGAATGTGGTGGCCACTGCGTGATTTGGCGTAGCTCTTTAAGTGAGATTTTGTTTTTACCTTTGTAAACTCCCTTCTCCTTGGACCGATTGTTGTTGTTGTTGGAATTTCCTTGGGAAGAATTTTGGGCATTGGTTTTCCCCTTTACATCACTCTTGTCTTTGTTTTCCATGGGCTTCACATTCCGTCTAACCCCTTGTTGAACATTGATGCGTGAAGCAACCATGGTGTGGTGGATTACTTTGGTGATAGAGCCAGATCTTTGAGAGTTGACGTACTCCGCCATCAAATTGTTTGTTGAAGGCCAATACTTTGTCGATGGCACCAAAGGTTCCATCATAGGTGAGAAAAGAGATACTCTTTCCTCCCTCTTTTAAATTATTGAGCTTTTATGACCTTCTCCATGCAGGGCATGATTTGCAATGTCCTCCTCTCTTGTATTCTCTATGAGAATAGACATAGCTTTCATTGAAGAAGAAGAAGAGGGTGAACTCTTTCTTGCCCTTTTATTCCTTTGTTTCCTCTCTTCCCTTTTGGAGTGACGAGGAGAAGGACTGTGGGTTGACCATTTCCTCTTGGGAGGAGTTGGCGATCATCTAGGCTACTATCTTTGTGGATCCACATCATCAGAGGAACTTAAAGATTCATTACTTTCTTGTTCTTTGGATTCCTCCTCTTGTATAGGAGAGGGTCTATTCAAAGAGGCCTCCTAAGCTCTCTCTCCACTTGGAGAGGAAGAGAAATCCCATAAGCACGAATTTGCTGAGTAACTTTGGCTTGCAAAGCAGTGTTTCCCATAGCTTGCTGCAACCTAGTAACAAGATAATTGACAAACATGGGGGCATCATCATTAGCACCTTCATGTGCAAAATCAAAGTTATCAATGTTCATTCTACTCTCTTACTTATTGTCAGCCATGTTAATTAAACTTATGTGTTTTCCTAGTGTATTCTTTCGCAATTCAAAACTTTAGTTGCTACTCATCTTAGCCTTTGAAAATCAGCGCTTAAGTATTTACACCCACGAATTGAATTGGTTAATTATAGAGAGTAGTGGAGTGGGTCTAATATTGCAGAGTTACCGAGGGATAGCTCCTTTCCAACTCTTATGGCTCAATAATGGTAGCGCCGTAGGCAATTAAGACCAAAACTCCCAAGGTGTGCACCATATTCCACATAGTGGGCTAAACAAAATCGATAATAGTTCCCTGTGGGACGGGTGTCTAACCTCACTCCTATCTTATTGCAGATTTAGTGTGAACCACGATTAATTGTCAATCCATGGGACGAAGTTGACTTGACTAGTGCATAGAGGCTACAAGAGGTTGTCGATCTCTTGGAAAAAAACAAACAACTCGCATCTAACCCAAGCTACACATAAGTGACTGAAATCACCAAAAGCCAATCGCTCATCGACAAACAAATCACATCCGTTATAGCATCAAATGACTTCCAAACGTAACAAAACTTCTAGGACATGTACATAAGACCTAAGCACACATGCTTATGGTCTCAAATCCCACTTTAGGTCAAGTGCCAAAATCGTGATTATTAAGAGTAGTGGATTTTTTACCTAGTCGTTTTCGACCCAGAATACACCTAAATGCTTAGCAATGATTCCCCAATACCCCGCCTATGCTTAGTTTTTTATTTTGAAGTGTAAATTCCTACTTATGACGAAATTAGGTCGCGGGTCGACGACGCCAAAAGGTACAAAATACCGTGAAGTGTTTACGTCCATGCGTAGAGCTCTTACCTACTGTTGCAACGCAACAGACGCGACTGCAATGTGACAATCGGGGAGGGAGTAGGAAGAACGAGAAGGAGAGAAGTGAGCGTCGTTAGCTCATGGTGTGTAATAATTTGGGAGCTCTAACTAAAGATAGGTTATGACAGGTTGATACAATCTGGAAACTTATAGCCCCGGCTCATCTATTACAAGGTTTATCCATAAAATAGGAGTAACAATATTCCCAATTTATCAAAAATAATAAATGTTTTTACAATGAGAGCTCTGAAAAATGGTATTTTAGTTAGCTTGCTTCTAACATTTTTTGGGTTCAAGCCCTTGTCGGTCAGCCCGTGAGAACAAGTTTCAAGGCATGCAGCTATAGACCATCAGTTAGTGGAGTTTGCATAAGCAAAAGGTGTGGTTGTTATCACCTTTCAAATACTATGTAAAGTCTTCTTTTAATGGAATAAGAGGTAGCGTGTCCTTTTTACTGCAAAAAATGTGTTGACTTCTTCTCTCTCTCTCTCTCTCTCTCTCTCTCTCTCTCTCTCTCTCTCTCTCTCTCTCTCTCTCTTGTCCTTCTCTGCACACTCTACGCCACCATGGCTCCCTAGCCTCCTTCACAACAACATTCCCCCCCTCCTCGCTTGACAGAGCTTTATGGGCTGAAATAGTCTTCAGGTTGACAACTTGCGAGGTGGTTTTTAAGCGCGTTTAGGGCCTTTTTGTATCTGATATTTCTCTCTTTATCTGGCACCTTCAAAAACTGCATTGTGACTCTGTTTTTAAGCTCCACTACTAAGTAGCCTACAAGTCTCAAAGTCAGGTTGTTGATCCCTGGCCCAAATATCTTTGTTCGCCAAGTGAAGAACCCTGTGTAGAACGCTTCCTCAAACGCCAACATATTGTGAGAAGGTAAGAACATACATCTGGCGTAGAAGCCATAGAGGACTTATTCGGAAGGTTGGCCACTAAGATCATACCATAAACCTTCACTACCCTCGAGGAATGACATCCATGGGGTGCCTGCTTACTTTGGCTCATGAAAAACTTCGATACAAGTGACTAGCATTCGACAGATTTTATATAGCATTGCACATGATAGTCCGAAATACTTTTACAGAATGACATGGCTCGTTCGGGTTTTCACCATGTATTCTTCTGTCGACAGTCCCTTTTCTAGAGCAGACAACCTCGGCTAGTTCAGCTAGGTTGGCCGCTTCTTTGTTATTGCCTCATGTGCTTGAGGTCCTTACTCTTGGTACCGGACAAAAGGTAGGATCCTTTTTTAGGGTCACACGTGCTCTTGTGAACAGAATCAAATACCTTGGATTCTTGTTCAACTAGCTCAGCCTCCACTTTGAATGGTCTTTATCTGTGCCTCCTTCTTGCATGTCTTTGTAAAGCCTCTCTTTGACTTGGAGCAACTCCACCTTTATCAAAGGATATGGCAAGGATTGCAAAGCCTCTCTTTGACTTGGAGCAACTCCACCTTTATCAAAGGATATGGCAGGGATAGCCTCATTCTTTCGCATGCAGCAAGAGTATGAGAAATCTTTGCAAGGGATCTTCTCTTCATATACGCCACATCAATTGTCCCAGTATGGGATTTCCCTCTGACCCTCTCCCATGCCCTCGCATGCCCCCACTACCTTTCCTTCCCTCGGCACCCTCACTAAATTTTCTTCACCGTTTCCCTCGGCACCCTCTTCTATGATTCCCTCGCATCAACCCTCCCCACTATGACCATCAAACCATCCTAGCCCTCATGGTCGTTGATCTTCTTTAGGGCAGAGTGAGCGACGTAGTTCATGTGGCTCTAGGGGTCGACGAGAGTCCACTAACAGCTAGCGGAGACGAGGATCGGGGGGAGGCTCTTGTTTTGACACTTGCTTTGGAGGAGGTGGGGGAGGATTGTCCACTGACTTGCCAAATCGGGGGTACACTTTAGATGTGCACATTCTACATGCTAATGATGATGGCCTATACTATAGGTGTCATCGAGACAGCACCCTGAACCTTAGCACAAACAATGGCAAGTGCTTCCACAATCACTTAAAGAGTTTGATCCACTCTATCTACACTAATTTCTTCATTGATTGGGAGAAACATGATCCTCAGTACCTGCAATATATTGATGATACAATGTGACTGTGGTTTCCTAATCCCCAGGGCCAATCTTTTACCATGCAGTGGATGGAAGGTTTTATCAAGACCTTCCTTCATAATAAACGGTCCACCATTTGCAAGGCTGCTAAACAACAATGCCAACAACCCAATCTCCAAAAAAGGGGTGCCAATATGAATGATGCAGATTGGGAGTTTTCCCTCCAAGAGAGGGATAGTGGAGTCGACCATCCTTAGGAGAGGCAAGCAAGGGTAGGACAACAAGCTCACAATTGGGGTTCTTGCAGAAAGGACGTCTGGAAGGACAAAGTGGTAAGTAACGTTTTTAGTTTTTATTTGAACCATAAGCTTGATATAAGCTAATATAAATAATGCTTAATATGCAAGAAAACATCATAAGACGTCGAGTGTCAAGGGAGGTGGTGAAGTATCAAAAATGAAACAATGAATACAGTACCTAATTTTAGTTTTTATTTGAACCATAAGCTTGATATAAGCTAATATAAATAATGCTTAATATGCAAGAAAACATCATAAGACGTCGAGTGTCAAGGGAGGTGGTGAAGTATCAAAAATGAAACAATGAATACAGTACCTACTTGTGGATGCTCCAACAAGACCACATCAATCAAGCACAGTTCGACGCTCTCATCAACACCTTGACCACTACACAAGTACAAAGTTCACCTAACTAATTAGTTATTTTGTGATTTACTTATTTTACTGTTTACTAATTAGGTGGTTTACTTTGTTTTCTTTTGTAGACTCAAAGAGGTAGCACTAACAAGGGCGAGGGCGGTCAAGGTGGAGAGCCAGGATGACGATGATGGTTACTAACTTACGAACACAATCCCCTCACATTATGAACACCCGGCCAAGAACCCTTGTACAATATAATCCCCTCACATTTTGAACGCCAAACGAAGAGCCCTTGTAAATATTTCACTTTTATTTTGGATGCCTGGCTAAAAGGCCTTGTATACATAACTCTCGATATCAATAAAACGAATTATGGCAATAAATTGTTTTTAATTTTATTGTCTTTCAAAAATTGTATGATATTGTTAAATCTTAAATAATAAATAACTATGATATCTAGGTATAAAAAAATAATCCGAGGAACTTTGGATGATGCAAAGTCTTCACATATGGGGACCCTTGGGTTTTTTTTTAAATAAATTGCGTTTAGGGTATACACGTGGATATGACCGAGGCTATGAGCGCAACAATTTTTGCGGCAATATTAAACTACATACCCATGGGTATACCCATGGAGTTTGCCGCAAGCTGACAGCTAGGATAACACTTGAAGTGATAACCATGTTCTCAATTCTTTGTCTCTCCACAAACACTTGTTGATGCCCAGCTATTCTAGAGGCATTCAACCTCCTTTCTCGTATAGTATATTATAGTGCCAAAGTTTCACAATAATCTCCTACTTTGTCTGTAAGAACTAGTTTAGCGTCTTTCTTTGATCTATCCCAGTTGCCTAGTTCCTATTCTATTGTCTCGGTTGGACTTTTTATTCCCATTTTCTCAAGACATCTTCCCACATCCTTTCAAATTCAAGATTTAACTTTGAGTAGCTCAACCATCATCATTGTACATGTCACTGGTGTTGATAGAAATTTTTACAACCCTTGAGAATTTATAATTGGCTTGTGAGTTCTTGTTTGAGAGGGTAGAACCACAAGATCCTTCTTTGTAGGGTCCCAAATAAGGCAGTAATTCCTTAAGTGTTTCATCCCTACTATCTTTGATCTTTCGGTACCTTGATTTCCATACATGGATTGCAACTCAAAGTCCATCATGCCTTTTTCAAGGTCGACTTCTGTAATAGGTGCAGCTTCCAACATATGACTACCGTCTTTGACCCCTCTAACAATATCCCAAAGTTCTTCCAGCCAATTTTCATTAACTTCAGGTATAGTAGGAGGTATGTGGTAGAAAGAATCATCTGTCGACGTATCCTCTTCTCTTTGATTTGGATCTTCTCTTATATCATCATGTACAATCTCTTGTCCTGGCTCACTTAGTCTAGCCTTTGACTCTTCTCGATAGGTATCAGATGATGGAAAATAGGTGGATGACTTATGCTAATGGGAGTAAGAGAAACTAAGGTTGGAAATGTGCAAAAAGATGATTGAGACAACTCAAGCATTGTTGGAGCCTCTACCAACCCTGCCTGCTTAGGAAAGGATAATTCCTTCTCCACCTATGGACTTTAATGAGATAAATACCATACAAGAGTGAGACTAAGTGAGACCAAGAAAGAGGAACCAACAAAGCTTGGTGGACTTTCAGCCGCAAATGAAGTTTCTAACGAACTTGCCTCATAAGCCTTTAGAATTGCTTCTAATAGCTAGCTCAATTTTTTTGTCTTTAAGGATAGATCCTCCAGAGCTCGTCTCATGTCCACACGATTCTTATGTTGGTTTAGATATTTTCTCTAGCGTTACACTAGATGAAACTCCGTTTGCTTTGCTGAAATAGCTCATGAGCTTGTGACACCTCAGGTGTAGCAGCCTTTTAGTTTCCTATGATATTGAGCTCTAACCTTGTCTCTCATGGCTTTTCTTGCCGTCTTTGTATGCATAGATTTGTTAGAGTCTTCACCTTTCTCACTACCTTTTTTGTTTTTAATTATCATTAGAAATTCATCATGATTTTATGATTTTCTTTGATGTTGATGACATTTACTTGCTCTAGAGATGCTACAAACAACTTTTGATGGATGCTATGCTCATCTACTAGCTAAAAACAACTTTTATGGGATCACTTTTTATTTAAAAATTTAGTGTCATCTAAATTTTTAAATATAGTATGGCATGACACAAAAATAATTTAGGCATGGTAGTGTTTTCCACTGTGTCATTTGGACTAAATGACACATTGTAGGATGTTGCGGCTCGAGAATCAAACACTGGGAGGGTTACATACAACTGTCGACAACTCTAGGAGTAGCTAATTTTAAGCTATAGAATTTATCTACTAAGGATTAGGGTGGATTAATGCTCTATACTATGGCTGGAATATAAGAGTTGACCATTGGAAAAGCTACAGAAACTTTTGGTCAATCTTTAGGGAAGCTTTTGTACGAGTTGTAATAGTCATTAATGGTTAAGTTTAGTTTTAAATAGATGAAAAAGCTTCAAAGAGGTTGGAACATGCAAACAGATGTTATTATGTGCAAGCTAAAAACGTAATTTCCAGCCAAAATAGAGTAAACTTTGTGTTCCTGCCCACGTTACCTTGTCGACCACGTCTATTTCCATTGTTTAAAGTACTTGTATGATCTTATTCTGTAAAGGAATGTGAAAGTTATGAGAAAAGAAAATTCAACACAGTCATAAGATCCTAGTAGTTGCTACACATGCAAGCCCTGGATTTCCCCACTACCTATATAAGAAGGTGATTTCCTCTCTCAAGAACACACACTCTGACAAAGTTGCAAGACTCGTGTGTTGCAAGCCTCTCTCTCTCCATCATTTTCTACATGCTTGTCACTCAATATTCTAGAGTGAACTCACTTTTTTGCCACCTTTTCAGCAAGTAGAGAAGCAGAAGCTCCTCTTCTTTCATGTTAAAAGTGCCCTTCAAAGAATATGTGTGTTTATCCTCTTCTTAACACTACCCTCCACTCTCTCACGACAACATGAGTAGCCTCTCAATCTCCATAGTTATCAAGTAACAGAAGGTCCTTTTTATTTTCATCATTTCATCTTGGTCTATATCATGCATGAGCTATGTGATGCTTCCCAATGATACATGAGATTGATTGACACATGTAACATGCTTATGTTTTATATTTCATTGGAAAAAACTCTCCAAAAATATGGATTACATGCACCACTAGTGTGTTACGGGGGTCATAGACCTACATCACTGTTGTGTTAGAGGGGTATCAGTTATGTTTCGTGTTTGAGTTTTTCTTAGGACTAACCTACATAGCTAGATGCATTGTGGGGGCAATAGCTTACACCACTAGCTCCTAAACACGCGATTGTTCATTCGAAATGATAACATGTTGTTTAGGCTAGTGGTTGGATAATATATATATTTTGAACCTATTCATCCTCGATCTTGTAGGACACAATACATAATAGTGGTAGAAGATTATTTGACTAAATGGGTAAAGGCAAAGGCAACGCAAAAGAACGATGCACAAAGCATGACAATCTTTTTGTACAAATACATCTTTCCAAGATAGGCCCTTCCCTATAGAAATGGTGAGTGATATAAGGGACACAGATTTTAACAATGAGACCATTAAATACCTTCTAGAAGGATGCATGGTTTTTCATAAAATGTTGGCTACCTATCACCTAAAAGCTAATGGCCAAGTGGAGAACTCAAACAAAATCTTGCATACGACATTAATGAAAGTGTTGAGGGAACAAGATCAAAGAGAGAAATAAGGCTACATTCAACCATATAGGCATATAGAGTTACATATAAGATGTAACCAGGTACAACCCCATTTATCATGGTGTAGGTTTAGGTGTCATCTTACCTATGGTATTTTGGTTTCCAACCCTATGAGTGAAAAAATACCTTGAATGGACGGATCATGAGATGTCAACTCGCATTGAAGAACTAGAAAAATTAGACAAAACAAGGTTACATAGTCCTATTATATCTGCAAACAAAGAGGACAAAAGCTTTCCATGTGCTTTAGGTGGAAGCAAAGAACTTTCAAATTGGGGATTTTGTGTTCTCTTACATATTGAAAAAACATACATCAAAACTCAGAACAAGGTGGATATGTCGTTTCCATCAAACATCCTGATACTCCTGCTTTCCTTAATGCACTAACAAAACAAAAATAGACTACTCTTAGATCAAAAAAGAAATCAAAACTTGCTCACAAAAACTTACAACATATTGATATAATTTCTTTATGTACATCCTTTGAAAAAAAACACATTCCCTTGCAATCCCTAGTTAGGGAAAGGATGGAGTATAGGAGGGTCACTTATCTTGACAAGACCTAATTGGAGTGTTTAGGGACGTGGCAAATGTTTACATACCATTGTGCAAAAAGATTGGGTTTCTAAGAGGGGGTACTTATTGTACTTTTTCCTCCCAGAAATATGGGTGGTGGTTTAATTTTGGATCATTATAACCTTTGTATACATGCTTAAAATTTTGCAAAGAAGGTAGATCTTGATTCTACTCGGTAAGAGCTTTTGGTAGATATGTCAGACACTATGATTTTTCTCTACTAATTTTGAATTACATTTTTTTATTTCAAATTGAAAATATGACCATTGAAATTCTCCTATATTAGCCTTTTAAGTTGAAATCCTTAATCTTCGGCCTCCTACACTCCATCCTTCCCCTGATGCCTAACCCACCTTCTAATGGATATACGAGAAAAATCCTTGATAGTCCGGATAGGGAAAAGATGGAGTCTATGAGTGCTGTGAAAAATTTTCTCTCCTACAATTTGAGCTAAGATCTTCATCTTACAAGCAACTTTTTCCATTCAAGTACAAGAAACACCACCCTACATGTAGTAGTCATGAAGTTCTAGCTTAATCCTAATAAATAAGAACTAGGAAAAGGAGATGCATTCTTTATGCAGACCCAAGAAAATAAAAATAAGTCAATAGGGAATTGCTTTATGGTATATTATTTGCTAAAATTACATCTTATTGCAAATGATTTTCCAGATTTAGTATATGTGTCCTTATAAGGAGTCTACTAAGAGAATTGGGGTCAAACATGAAATATGAGTCGCTAGGTGTGTGTAGATATGTACATAATGGGCAGCTTTTTTGCTTAAAAATGCATGAGATGATGAAAAATGGACAAATCCGACCCAAAAACACAAGACATCAACAATTTTTGTTTCTTTTTAGATAACCGACATAAAGGAAGATAAGAGCACGAGTTTGACAGATAAAGAAGGGGAACAGGTGGAACTAAACATCACACTTGAGCTTATATTAGAAGCTCTAAAGTTATCTAATGAAGGCATGACATACAAGGAACACAATCAAATTGAGGTAGATGCCTTTGATAAGAAGGGTGACACTACAAGGGGAAAGGGGGGGGGGGGGGGGGGGGGGGGGGGGGGGGGGGGGGGGGGGGGGGGGGGGGGGGGTTGAGACGTTGACGGGCATCACATAAGGGACACATAACATCGTTATACACGTTGCTACATGCACATTGCATTGTGATGTGTGTACCAATGCATAAAACGTCACATATGCAACATCCAAGCGATGCCCAAGACATTGCATATTCGATGGCGGGCGTCGCTTATGCAACGACTGACAAAATAAGCATGGGCATCACTTAAGCGAAGGCTTTGTGTTGCTTAAGCAATGCCTATATTATTTTAATAGATGTCACTTAAGCAACACACGTGCATCACTTAAGCGGCGACACTAGAACGTTTAATTTTTTTACAAAGAGCTCGATCGATCGAGCTCTCTTTCTCCCACTCCCTCTCACTCACACACATACTTGCTCTCTCTTTCTCCAATATACACATACACTTGCTCTCTCTCTCTCTCTCTCTCTCTCTCTCTCTCTCTCTCTCTCTCTCTCTCTCTCTCTCTCTCTCTCTCGTGCACACGTGAACACAACGTTAAGTATAAAATTGATCGTATGTCATATAGAGAACGACACATACATCGATCACTTACGCAAGACACAACATGGATCATGGTACAAACTTTCTTTTTCCTCTAATGATTTCAAATTTTTTTTAAAACACTTTATCAAATATGAGACGATTCACAAGACTAAAACTAATGAGAATATATATATAAAACAATGTATATAGAATGTCATGGGGATTTCAATGGATGTGCTACATCACGCTGATCAAATAAGTGGGAAAGAGTGGGAGAGGTGAGCTAGTGTTGCTAGCTGGTCTCGCTATCGAATGTGCTCTTTGCATCTCCATTCGGTGACTCACACCATAGCAGCTCAGGTGCACTCCTCATCTATCCTCCTGCCCTCTACCTCCTCTTATGTGAAAACATCCATATATGTCTCACTATGAGTCTCCTGCATGAATAAAGATCAAGTATTGAAACAATTAACAAATTGAACTATTAGAAAAATACTTTTAAAAATATCTAAAAGTAATAGAATGGATACTCACAAAAGGGCATGCGAGAGGAAGTGTCCTATGAAGGGATTTGTACTCCTGAGAAGGAGTCGCTGTCTGAATGTTTGCTACTATTGTTGGGGACGATCGTAATCTTTGGTTTGTTCAAAAATAGATCCAAAGATAGATTATTTTGGTTACTTTGTTTTCTGATATGCTTCTAATTACATAAACAATAAAACCTATGGCTATACTTACAAAACTAGTAATAAAACCATCTCTCCCCATGCAACCCAGGTGAGATGTATGTCCGCTCGAGACTTTGGTGGTTGCTGCCTCTTAAATCAATTCATTGAAATCGGGTCAAATTATATTATACAATTTTAACTCTATAGGAATTCTTTAAAGTCAAAATAATTCAAAAAAGTGATAAGAAAACGTACTCTCTGCTATGGAAATGTGAGTCGTAAACGATACTCCGAACAAAAGTGCGTCCATGACTCCTTAAGAAATCGAGCATGCCTCTTGTTGCTTGGATCATATGCATACCTCCTGGTTGTGTTTAAGAAAAGAGTGTCAATATACTATTTCAATTTTATATTTCTCACACTAGCACGCTCTATTTGTGATTCAATGACTGAAAATATAAAACAAGCACCAAGTTTAACCTCTTTTATCTCTATTTATGCAGATTCAGATTCCTCTCATACACCATCACCTCTGCATTAGAATCGAAATGGTTGTGCGACATTGTAATTCTAGAGAGTGCTTCTTCACATGAATCAGAGTCTTCATCTTATTATGAGGAGGAGTGAATTCTCTGTTGGTGTGATAGATGCTGAGGCTCCTATCGCAAGCCGCGATGCCAGTGTTTTTGTTCATGCACTAGCGCTAGCACAACAATTCTTAATGTTCTTTACATCCTATCTACATTATTTTTATTTTTGTTGAGGTAATATACATCACATTATACATGTAGAAATATGCAATTTCATGTGATGATAAAGATGACATCTATGGTTGAGATGCTCGTCATTCTCGTACACCGCACGGTTAGGCAATCTAGCAGCTGCAACTTGACATCTTGCGATAGCCCCTAGGTCTTGGCCTTAATAACAAGATGTCTCATGATTATGCATTTCCTAACCATCTACGATCTCTTGTACATACTCACGATCACAGGCTCTATGGAGGATGGCAAGGATGATCACTTCCTAGAGATAGAGAGGCTTTTAGCTTTTGGGGCGCTCGCTACATGATAGCTCCTTCTAGTTTTCCAGACGGAGGTCATGGGATCTTCATTGCACAAGACCAACAAGCTCCACCCGATTCAGAGGTGACAATTATGTGCTTCTATGGACACATATATGGATGGGGTCCATGGCACCAACTAGTGCAGTATACTTTGAGCATGAGCACTTATGGTGTGTGCCTGAGTGTGGCCTCTCTTTCAGATAGAGGCATCACTCATGCTCAGAGACATAGACTTTATGTAGATGGGAGACCATAGACACAAGGAAACATAGTAGGTCTAATTAATAGCAGTCAAGAAAGAAGCACAAGAACCAATTGCACATTTGTGAAATGTGAAAATGGTCATGAACTAGGACACATGAGTAGAGATTTTCCAAGATATATTCTTGTTAATGCCATTAGATCATTGCATGTCAATGATGAACTTGTGATGGTGAACTATGGATTTCGTGGACCCCCAAGAGCATCTGCACCTTTGGATTAAAGTTTAGATGATTTAATTCTCTTAGACTGGTCCTTTTTCTTGGATCATCCATTTGTATGTATACTCGTTCAACTCTCTATATAGGGAAGCATAAATTGTGTTCTTTGTTTATTCCATCTTCCTCAATTTTTACACATATATTTGATAATAACAATATCTTTTTTTAATCAGACTGTCTTCTTGCTTAATGATGAATATGTTTTATATATATCAAGTTTCTTGTTTGCATGATCAATATTTCTAATAATTTTGTTGGTGTGACAGGTTTCAACTTATGATATGGAGAATGATATATATGCATCTACCCTCTCATGGCACCTCTCGTATGCCAAATGAGTACTTGAGAGTCCTTTGCAAGAGTGATCCAAAAAGTTATGATATATTGATGAAACTTTGTGACACGGATTTTGGAAAAGCACAAGAAGACTTCAATGACAATGATGGCATGGACGAGTTTATTAATGATTGGTATGAAGAAGGTGATGCAAGCAAGGATGAAAGCTTTCTTAGAACTAAAGAGCTTCAAAAAATCTACAAAGGCTTAAAATTGTCATGATTAAATGCGAGGTTACTTATCTTGAATCTCCAAAGTTGTTATGCTTGGAGTAATGCATCCATTTCAGCACTATTAAAGTAAGCTAATTCTACCATGTCAATGTTGAGTGCATTATTTAACAAAGTCTAAGAGTTATGTGTGTTTGAAATGCTACAGGCTACTATCACAAAAGTTTTTACGTACAAACTATGTCCTTCCTATGTCAAGAGATGAGGTGAAGAAGATGATCGCCCAGCTTGGATTGAACTACAGCACGATACATGCATGTTTCAATGATTGTATTTTATATAGAGGTGAATACAAGAACGAGGACAGATGCCTAAAATGTGAAACATCAGGTTACAAAGACGCAAGACTAAAGATCCCTCGCAAGTTGCTTCAACATTTTCCATTGGCTCCCTGTATACAACATATATTTCAAACCCTAGAGTTAGCAAGACTTATGGATTGGGGAGTAAAGAACGTAAGTACATATGGGATTATGAAAATTCCCTCGAGTTGTCTTGACTTCAAGCATATCAATTCAAACTAGTACTAACCAAAATTTGAACAAGAGCCATGACACATGAAGATGGGTGTTGGATTGGATTGTGTGAATCCTTTCTCCATGCGTTTAAGTAGATGGTCCACTTGGCTAGTAGTCCTTGTTAAATACAACTTGCCTCCGTTTATTTTTTTAAGAAACACAACCCAATTTTGTCCCTCATAATCCCAGAAAAACGTCCAAGTTAAAGACCGTAACGTTTACTTGGCTCCTCTTATTGATGATCTCCTAGAGTTATGGAGAGACATAGACGTGCTTGAAGTGTCAAAACAAGACGACAAAAGAAGGTTTCAAGTTCATGGAACTCTATCATGGACTATACACGACTTTCCCGGCTATTGATTTTGTTCAGGCATTCAATTGTGATTTAAGTAGCACATGTGAAATTATTTTCATTACAATTTAATCTTTCAAGCTCATGCTAAATGTTTTACTATGGACACAGGTGTTCAACCAACAAGGGTTATAAAGCTTTTGTTCCAAGAGCAACCCACACCAGAAAAGTGCTACAACACATCCTCTCAACATAAATGTCTGACGAGGCCACAAGTCACACGATAGGTGCACAAAGACAATCCCATTACCTTGTCAGGTGGGACCAACCCACACATATGCACTCGCTAATGATGAGGTCTATGGAACAAACATGAACTTTGCAACTACACTACTACGTGCGGATGCTCACGCCAAACACCCCTAGACAAGTCAAATTTGGACAAAACTCAAAGGATGTCATCCCCTCACTAGGATACTCCTATCCCTCGACATCTAGAGACAAAACCCTAACCCTAAACCTATCAAACACAGTTGCAATAGATTACAGGATAGATTTTTGGAACTCTTCAAAACTGAAATTTGAAGTTATCTACACAAAGAGCTTCTCGCCTTGGTTCTAACAAGTACTTGATCATTCAAGTCGGAGCTTGTATGAGATACTCACGGCCAGATTTAGCTCGTAGATGGGCGTACTCGTTCAATGTGCGTCACATGTGCAATGTTGGCTATGGGTGTGTAGCTATCCTCGAGGCTACCACGGTGGTGTTGTCGATTTGTTGATCGGATGAGTGAACGGCACATAGCATGCATATGAATTTGGATGAAACATGAAGGATGTCATCCACTCACTAGGATATTCCTATCCCTCGACATCTAGAGGAAAAACCCTAACCCTAATCCTATCAAACACAGTCGCAATAGATTACAAGATAGATTTTTGGAACTCTTCAAAACTGAAATTTTGAAGTTATCTACACAAAGAGCTTCTCGCCTTGGTTCTAACAGGTACTTGATCATTCAAGCCGGAGCTTGTATGAGATACTCATGGCCAAATTTAGCTCGTAGACGAGCGTACTCATTCAATGTGCCTCACGTGTGCAATGTTGGCTATGGCTGTGTAGCTATCCTCGAGGCTACCACGGTGGTGTTGTCGATTTGTTGATCGGATGAGTGAACGGCACATAGCATGCAGATGAATACTCTCTCTCTCTCTCTCTCTCTCTCTCTCTCTCTCTCTCTCTCTCTCTCTCTCTCTCTCTCTCTCTCTCTCTCTCTCTCTCTCTCTCTCTCTCTCTCTCTCTCTCTCTCCCCGTCTCTCTCCACAAAGTTTTAAACGTTATCTTCTTCCAAAATACTTGATTACAAAAATGACCTAAGTGCCTTAAATACTAAGGTCACTTGGCATTTACAAGAGGTGTCCAAAAAATGGTCTAAACCTACTCAGTCTTTTTAAACTGGAAGTTCAATGAGCACCCCAACTTTTGCATGATAAAATCTACATATTTAAAAGACGATTTTGAGATTCATAATCCGGCTTCCAATAAATTGGCTCGGGAATTACAAAAAATTAGATAAGCTAGGTTACAAGGGTAATTTCGCTTCAGAGATATGTGCCGCAGTTGGCATTGCCATCCAACAGTCCCCCCCTCCTAAATAATGTCTACCACAACATGATTAGAGTCATGGCCATCGATTCTGGAATTGCATCTGTCGTGATAAGTCTGTGGCATCCTTCATGGCAAGCATCATGCTACTTGGTCAATTGGTGTCAGCCCAAAAATATGCTCTTGATGGCAAAAAATCTAGTGTAGACCACTTCTTCAAAGCTTTGTAGGTGGTATATCAGAAAAAAGATAATCCGGCATAGTAGTTGTAGAAGATGGCTTCCAGTGTGGGTCTACTTAGATCATAGGACAAGTCATCCTCATTGCAGGCGGGATTAAAATAAGAAGAAATGTTGAGGTTGAAAGTGACATTGCAGGTTAAGAGTGTTTTGCAGATCTTTTCAAGCATCCAACACAAAAGGTATGGAGAGCCAAGGAGGGTTTCTATGGTGCTCTTTAGGGGTTTTGCCATATAATCTCCATCTATTCTCTCTCTAGCCTTCGATCTTGGCAACAACGGGTAATTCAATCATGTTGGGTGTTCCTTCTTGAGCACGTGGAATTGGTGTGGAGTGTACACTCTAGGCAGAGGGTAGTGCATTGGGACTCTTCTCCAAGACTTTGGTACTGTTACCAAATGGACTATGTAGTGGGGATGAGCCTGTAACCATGCCGCTCTCCACTTTGGCTAGTTTTCTACTATCTCCTTCTTTTTGTCTTCATCTTCTACATCTCCTTCACTCGCTGCTACTTGATCTCTCCCCCTAGCTACTTCTTGATCTGTAGAATTTTGTATTTTAGGAGAGGATATGGTAGCATTGGTGTTATCCAATCCCTCCGCAGCTCTTTTCTATCAATATGGCTTTTGGCCAGTGTCTTCAATATCCCCACTTCAAACTCCATTGCATCTCTCCAACTTTTTTCTTGCTCTTTATTAATCTCATCTCTGAGCTTTGCTTCTTCTTCAACAGTGATTCTTTCATCTTTAGGTAGCTCAATTGGTTGTGTTGAGGTGGAGGGCTAATTTATTTGATCACCTTATTAAAACACGGTCTTTGTCACAGTTTCAATCATCTTATCAACTTCTTGGATTGACTGTCCTTAAGTTTGTTGCCCTTGTGGAGGCTCCAATCCATCTTGCTAAATGGATCTAGATTCATCACCGGCATATGTAGCCAGTAGGGTGCCGAGCCTGCCTAAATTTTGTGTTGTGCGGCATTGGGCTTGTCCTCCTTGATCACCTTCTCCCTCATCATCTGAATCATCCTTTTTGCATGCCTAAATCTGTGTTGTGCGGTGTTGGGATTGTCCTCCTTGATCACCTTCTCCCTCATCATCTAAATCATTCTTTTTGCATGCTTGGTATTTTTGCAATTGTTGCACCAATTCATGATTCAATACTTTGAGCTCATCCTTTTCCTTCTTGTCCTTTTCTGTCTGGTCCTTTAGCTCTTGCAGTTATCTTTTCAGTTCCTCATTCTCTAACTGCAGCTTCTAATTATTTTCATTGCTTCTAGATATACTTAGTCCAACTGCTTTCAATGTCTCTTTCTCCTTTCTAAGATCATCCTCGATATGCATCGAGCTTTCAGCAATAAATCTCCTCTTTCTATTTTTTTCCAACTCTATCTCTTTTCTTCAAATATTCCAACTCCACAGTACTAGAAGTGGAAGAAACAATTGGAGTTGTACTTGCATTCATATGTCTCTTTCGGCTCTCTACTTCACATTGGTGCAACTCAGCTTGTCTCTGTACTTCATGGATTTTGTCTCTGAGTCGGGAAATTTCCTTGGCTCTTTGTTGATTCAAATTTTCAGCGTATTTGTTGCCTTCCTTTACCAAATCCAAATTCTTCTGTAAATTTTTCTTGTTTTGGGTTGCTTGAAGCTTGTCCTGCAGGTCAACTTGTGCCTCTACAATGTCTAGGCTGTCATTTCAGCTCTTGTTGTCCACTGCTAAAGCTGTTGTTTTCTCTTCTAGAGCCCAGTTATGTGTCGCCATCATGGTGGGTCTTCTTTTTACACCTCAAAGCATGATGTTGATTTGCTAAACGGCCTGGTCATTTAACATTTCCATTTGATTAGTATTTAACAAAGCATCAGCTTGTTCCTCACCCATCTCTTATTATTTTCCTCATCCTTCTCCATTCTTTCTTCCGCATCCTTGGAGGACTCCCCCTTTTCTTGCTCAGCGACCTTCTCTTGCTAATTCTAAGTGGTTGTAGTCTTCTCGACTCTAAATTGTTCCTCAAGTGGTTTTTCAGTCTCCTATTCCGTCCTTTCCCCATCTCTATTCTCCATTATCTTTTCTGTCTGCTCACCATGGTGCTCATATTCACCATGGTCTTGCCAATCATCATCATCATTTGTATCTTCTCTTATGCTCTTGGTCCTTTTCTCAGATAGGCTAAAATCTTTGAATCTTCCAAATTACCCTCTATTCTAAACAAGGCTGCATCTAGAAGCTCATCATTTATGCTGACCATTTCTTCAGACGGTGCTGCTCTAGACAAGAAGTATGCACACCAAAGTGTTTCTTTCCTGGCTTATGGATGATTTTAAAATCAAATTCCTGAAGCAGCAACATCCACCTAAACCTGCCTTGAATAATCACTTTGTTGTTAATGTAGAAAAGTGTCTGGTGATCGACATAGAATATGACAAAGTTCCCTAGAAAATAGTGCCCAAACTGTGAACACCATCCGTAGGGCTTCTCTTTCTGTTGTTTTATAGTCCTGTTCCACCTGAGAGAACCTTCTACTAGAGAAATAAATTGGGAAATCTACCTCCCCTTCAGGGTATGCCAGTATGGATCCCAACACTAAGCTAGAATCATCTACATGCACATGGAAGATGAGATCCCACCTTGGTTGTCTCAGAATTGGTTTCTTTGAAATGATTTTCTTGATGCCTTGAAACCCCTCCTAGCATTTCTGATCCTAGTTGAAGACTATAACTTTCTTGGTTGGCGCATACAATGAGTCTCTTGCTCATGCACATAAGACTTCAAAACATCAAAAGCCAACTGATTGTAGATCTCAGTTTGACCATCAAACTGTGGGTGAAATGTGGATGAACAATTCAACTTGGTGCTAACATTTTCAAAACGTGCTTTCTAAAAATTAGACGTGAACTTGACATCCCTATCTGACACAATTGACTTTGGCAAACCACAAAGGGGATACCAATGCTTAATGAACAATCATTCTTTGGTAAAATTTCACATATCTCAGAAAGCTTGACCCTTCATTACCATTTGTGGGCGTCAATGCTTCGTTGACTGCCTTCATCTTATCGTCTGACATTCTATTCCCTTGCCAGACACCACATGTCCTAGCATTGTTCCCCTGTATGCCCCGTATACACACTTGTATGGATTTAGGCAAACTTTTTTTTCACGGCACCTCTCAAACATGAGTTGAAAACATTTCAGATGCTTAGCTATGCTTGAGTACACAGTGAAGTCATCCAAAAAGATGACCATGAATTTTTGCAAACAAGTAGTGTGCGAGTATGCTTATCACTGCGCTTTGAAATGTTGTTGGTGCATTGCATAACCCGAATGGCATTACTAGAAACATAAATGCACCCCATTTCTTTATGAATGTTGTCTTTCCCTAATCTTCAATAGCCAATCTAATCTGGTTGTAACCATTGTATCCATCCAAAAAACTATACATGTCAAATTCAACCACCTCGTCCAGCATTGTGTCTGTAGACGGTAGGGGAGAGGAGTCTTTGATCGTTTTTTCATTGAGTTTCCTAAAATCCACATAGATTAGAGGCTGCTTCAACCTCTAAGCCTCTGTTTTAGCCTCTTGGAGATCCATCCCGATTGGTATCCCTGTGTCCCCTGACCCCTCCTCAGAAGGTAGTTCATCTTCAACTACGGCCTCTATTGTTGCATATTCTTGGATGACTCAACTAAATCTTATTCTCTAGACTCAGTAGCCTCATCAACTCTTGTGGGATGCATGTCTAACCTCACCATCCTATCTTATTGTTGCAGTATTAGCGAGAACCACGATTAAATTGTCAATCCATGGGACGAAGCTGACTCGACTAGTACATAGAGGTTACAAGAGAGTGTCAATCTCTTGGAAAACAACTAACAACTCGCATCTAACTCAAGTTACAGTCAAGTGACTGAAATCACCAAAAGCCAATCGCTCATCAACAAACAAATCACATCCGTTACAGCATCAAATGACATCCAAACATAACGAAACTTCTAGGACAAGTTTATAAGACCTAAGCACACATTCTTATGGTCTCAAACCCCACTTTAGGTCAAGTTCCAAAATCACGATTATTAACAGTAATGGATTTTTGACCTAGTTGTTTTCGACCCAGAATGCATCTTAATGCTTAGCAATGATGTCCCAATACCCTACCTATGCTTAGTTTTTTATTTGAAAGTGTAAATTCCTAGTTATGATAAAATTAAGTTGTGGGTCGGCGACGCCAGAAGCTACGAAATAATGTGAACTGCTTACGTCAATGCGTAGAGCTCTTACCTGCGGTTGTAATGCAACAATCGCGCTTGCAATGTGACAACTGGGAAGGGAGTAGGAAGCGCGAGAAGGAGAGGAGTGAGCACCGTTAGCTCACGCTCTGTATTTTTTATCCAAAAAACTTATAAAAGAACTTACAAAAATTGTCTTGTATACCTTAACCAAGGTTTTTGGGTGGTCAAAACTAATAATTAGGAGTTCTACCAAAGTTGGGAAGTGAGTGGCTGATACAATTTAGAAGCTTGAAGCCCCAGCTCATTAATTACAGATTTTATCTGAGAAAATATGAGTTACAATATTCTCGATTTATCAAAATAATAAATGTTTTACAAAGAGAACTCCGATAAATGGTATCCGTGTTAGCTTGCTGCTAACATTCCCCCCCCCCTTGCCTGTGTCGTCCCTTGACACAGCTTTATGGGCTGAAATAGTATTTGGGTTGACGACTGGCGAGGTGGTCTTTAAGCGCTTCCAGCGCCTTCTAGTATCTGATTTTTCTTTCTTTGTTTGGCACTTGCAGAAATTGCATGGTCACTCTGTTCTTCAGCTCCACCGTTGAGTAGCCTACAAATTTGGATGTGAGGTTGTTGATCACTGGCGCAAAGATCTTCATTCACCAAGTGAAGAATCTATTGTAGAAAGCTTCCTCAAATTCCAACATATTATGTGATGGCAAGAACATACACCGGGCGTAGAAGCCATAGAGTACTTCTTTGGAAGGCTGACTACTTAGATCATATCATAACCCCTTATTTCCCTCGAGGAATAGCATCCACGGGGTGCCTGCTTGCTCTGGCTCATGAAATACTTCAATACAATTGAGTAGCATTTGGCATATTTTATATAACATGGCGGAGGAGAGATCCGGTAGACTCTTGAAGAAAGACATGACGCACGTTAGGGTTTTCACCATGTATTCCTCTGTTGCTTGTCCTTTCTTTGGAGCTGGCAGTCGTGGGTAATTCAGCCAGGTTGTCCGCTTCTTTGTCAGTGCCTCATGCTCTTGCCACGTCCTTACTCTGGGTACATGACAAAATGTGGGATCTCTTTGCAGGGATGTAGGTGCTCTTGTGAACAGAATCACATATCTCGGATTCTTGTTCAACCAGCTCAATCTCCACTTTGGGCGGTCTTTATCTGTGCCATCTTCTTGCATATCTTTGTACAGCCTCTCTTTTACCTGTAGTGGTTCCACTTTTATGAGAGGGTATTGCAGGGATTGCTGATGCCATTGCGCATTGATCTGATTGGGAGTGAGTTGAGTGACATTGATACAGTGTAGAACTCTCAACTCCCAATCCATTGCGGCTTCCACTGCCCATCCACCTCTTGGGTGATCTTCTCTTTCAGTGAATCCTCCTTGGCTTTTGATAGCTGGACCATAGGCACTGTGTCTGCATCTGTGATGTTAATCTGAAAATCCTCTTCACTACTCGTCTCTGTTGTGGATTATGTCTCAAAATCAGCAAATGAGACTGAGGGTATGTCTATCTGCGGCGGCTCTAAAGTGCCTGCCTCATCCTGCATTTCTGGCTTTCCATCTCTGAGGTGTTGGTTAACTCTCTTGAGGTCTGCTATTTCTTTGAGGAGCTCTTCTTCTATCTGAACCCGCATCAGTGTCAGGTCCTTGCGCTGTGATTTCTCCAGCTTTAATTCTAACTCAAGGTCCTTGTTCTTCTTTTCTAGTGTCTTGTATACTTCATCAGTCCCTTTGATCGAGGCCACAGCTGGATTTTCTCTTATTTGCCACATAAGAAGATTGCATGATCATTGATTCGCTGTTCAGATTACTGTAACATTTGCAACATCCAATTGCACTTGAATATTTTGAGCTGACATGGATGTCGTAAGAAGTTCATTTGTAATTTATGTCAGCTGCTCGTCTTTTGCTTTGCAAGCATCGGATAACTTGGTGAGCAAATCACCTAACTCCTCCATTTCTTTCTACTGACGGCTGCTAGCTGATGTTGTTCAGCTTTGGCTTTCATCTCCTGCACTTGCCTCTGAAGATCGGCGATGACAGTCATTCTGTCTTCTAACTCTCCTTGGAGAGTGTCAATCACCATCTTGAGCTCTTTAGCCTTTGTGTTGCGGCTACGTGCTGCTAATCGAAGTCTCTCCATCATATCTTGCATCTGGCTTGCATATTTGTTTACTTGCAATATGAACTCATCATTTGAATGCCAATCCTCTTGTCTTTCCAGCTGAGTGGATGTGTCTGCAGCCTCATGTGTGTCTTTTTGTTGCGTCGGAGCTGCTAGTTCTTCTTGTGTGGAGGTAGAGGGTTGGTCTTTTTCTTTGTCGCCTTGAGGCCTTGTGGATGCCTCGGCTGTTTCTTGATGTGTGGAAGTAGAGGGTGTTGGCCTAGACTGTGTAGTCTCTTCACCGGCGTGCAGGGCTCACTTCCTTCTTTGGCTCAGGTTCTTTATGTTGTTGTTGCTCCTGTGTAGCAGTGGCCTCTTGTGTAGTGGTAGCCTCTTGTTCTGGCTATGCTTCTTTATCTTTTTCTTTCTCTTGTTGGTCCGCCTCTTGTGCAGATTTTGTTTCTTTGGTGGACTGAGAATCTTTGGCTTTCTCTTTCTCGGGTGATAGTGGTGGGCTTGGCATTGGATGGTCATGTTGTTCTATAGGCGGTGAGGTGGGTCTAGGAGACTCATAACCTTGTTCTTGTGCTTATTCTCTAGCCATCTCCTCGGCTTGTCTTTGTTCCTCCGCCTCTTTGGCGTTCCTTTCCTCTTCTTCTACTTCCTTCAGGTTGAGGGCTTCGGCTTCTTGGTACATTTTTTCCAAAGACTCAGTGGGGTCTTCAGCTTTCTTTCTTGTGTGATGCTTCCTTCTTGGGGCTTTAAGTCCGCTTGGCACCCATTTCTCAGGGTCCTTACCTTGTGCTTGTCGTCTGCGCTAGTAGGCGTGTTTTTCTCTTTCAAAGCGAGCTTGTTTTTGTGCGACTCTTCTTGGTGGGCTGCCGCAGCTTTTCTCTTCATTTCTTCCCTTCTCGCTCTCTTCTCCTCTTTATCAGAGCTCACTGTTGTGCCTTTTTGGCGAGCTGTTAGCTGATTCTTCATAGGATTTATAAGATCTTTTTCCTGACCTTGTAGCTCTTGGAGATGGTTGTGCTACCAATATCCAGGTATTTTGGTTAGGGGCAGGTGGTAGATTGTTGGCCATGCCGATGGCATGGTATGCTATCCTCGTCAAGACTTATGGCGCACCCAAGTAAGTGATTTTTCCTTCTTTCTTGGTGCCCTCCAACGTGGCCAGGACATACTGAGCGTGGTCCACTAGTTGCCTGGTTGTCGACTTTAGAACTTGGGTAAATGTGGTGGCAACTGCGTGATTTGGTGTAGTGTACCTTAGTGGCCTTTTTGCCAAAAAATGGAATTGATGATGGTATAATATGGCTGGCTCTTCCACCTGTTTGTGAATCAAATCTTCAAAGGTAGCCACGGTGGTCTCTTTGGTAAAAGTCCCTGCTGTTTTCCTATCCCTTGCTCTCATGATCATTCCCTCTATAGGTAGTCTGAGTTCCTCTGCCACTATATCTTTGGTTATGGACCACCTCGACCTTGTTTCCCTGAGTGTCAGATATTTGGGCCATTCCATCTTCTTTGATTGTGGATAAAAGCTCGTAAGCTTTCTGAAAATCCACTCCGCAAGGCTCTTGTTCATAGAAGTCTCTAAGTCCTAGCATGCGGTTGGCTTCTTTGGTCTCTGGCTTCACAGCAACAGCATATACTTCCTTAGGTAGGAGTTGCAACTCCACCTGATGCCCCTCTTCACTCTTGAATCTGCCGGTGAAGACTGTAGTGTGATGCTCTTCTAGCTGTTCTCTGGATAGATATGCTGCCTTGGCTGCTTTGATTGAATCAGGGTCTAGTTGAAGCGGGCAGTTCCTGCAACTTCTCCTTCTGGTTGAGCTTTTTCTTGGCCCTCTCTGCTGCTTGCATGGATCCTATTCAATGAATAGAGTGCGAAGTTAGCAGATTTGTCAGAATTTTCTCTACAATGTCCTTTAGTCTGAAATGCTGACAATTTTGGTCCAATTTGCTTCAAATCAGTTTTTGAACAAGCATAGATGCATAAAAACATGCAAGGAACAAAACGGAGGGGGGACGCCTACGGGTACGATGCCTGCTTCTCCCATCATGGCCGCTTTGACACCTAGGGGCGGGGCAGAGGCGGGTACGTCCTCATCTCTGCAGCACAGGCGCACTCGCCGATCTTGACGATCGTCAGGTGGAGGTGGTGGTTGCTGTGGAGGAGGGTCCACAGATGCTTCGACCCCTCCTCGCTCACGACCCCCGTCCTACCCAGGCACACCTCTCGACACACCTCTTAACACACCTCGGACACCTTGGGGGGCACACAATCCTAGTGCCTCCAAGCTCTATACTGTACGAGCAGATGGTTCTGTTGACATGGATAGAGTCGAGACTGAGATGAGACAGCGGATTCGCCAGCTCGCGGAGCTGAAGTTTCCGACCAGCATTCTGACGTCTTGGGGTGAGCAGGATGGGGACAAAGTCAGTTACATAGTGGAGACCATCCTGAGAGAGTACCAGCCTGCTCCGGGTTCAAATGTTGTTCCGAGGAGGTGGATCAAGGGTGTTGCACGGGACACCGTGAAACATCGACAAGATGCAGCTCGGAAGGCTTTTAGGATCGGCTCGCCGAAGCCTTCGGGCATCGCACACGAGACGTGGTTGCAGATCAGGGAGGATGAGCGGACAGCGGACACGCGGTTCAGACAGCAGCATGAGGCCGCGCAGATATGACAGATGACCAGGGGGACATCTCATCTTGGCAGCGGAGGCTTCGACACCTTTCGCTATGAGTTTGTGAGTTTCTAATCCAATCTTAACTATGGCGTTTTTTAAAACACGATGAATCATGTATTCTTATTACTTTGATTTTTGTATAAACGCAGAATCTTGCGATGGATATCAAGAGGTATTGAATGATCTTGATGCTTCAGGAGAGCCTGTAGACTGGGAGGCCTTACAGTCTCGCTAATCGCTTGAGGTGAGACGTTAATATGTGTGAGTTTATTTAATTAAGTAAGTATATGTGAAGTAATATCAATACTAATTTTGTGAGTTGTCCTATGTGCAGTTTGTGACGCCTAGTCATCAGTGGATCGGATTTCATATATATGCTTTGTGAGACACAGACACGCTTCTGTGTCTCTTTTTTGTATAGACATATGTGGTTATGGTTATTTTTCAGACAGTTATTGTTTTCCTTATGGTTATGGTTATGGTTATTGTCATTGTCATTGTATAGACATGATTATTTCTCCTATTCTTGTATAGACATAGTTATGGTTCAGGTTTTGTTTATGGTTATGTTTAAATTTCTGGTTATGCTTATGGTTATTGTTAATTTTGTTTATGGTTATGGTTATCTGTATTATGGTTTTGATCAAAGTGGTTATGGCCGGTTATGGTTTTAAGTTATGGTTATGGTTCGTTATCGTTATGCTTTTAAGTTTGGTACGGTTATGGTTTTGCACAAAGTTCATTTCATTTCTTTCATTGGCCTTAAATCTCATGTGAGATCCTACATGGATAGCATGTAGGAGGCGTATACATGATATTGTTTTTTTTTATATTTTATGTAAAAACGAAGGGAACTCTGCCGAAATTTCTGCAGGAGCACGGTTGATCTTGGTGCTGCTCGCTTTCTTGGGCAGAGGACAGGAAGTCTGGCTGTGGTGGCTGTGTCCATCTTTTCACTGGGCACAGGCCAGGCTACCTGTCCTCTTCCCAAGAAAAAAAAATTATGTTATGGTCGTCGATATATGCGTCTATATCTGTGTCTATACTTCCGTCAGAATCTGCGTCGCTATATGTGTCTATAACTGTGTCTATATCAGTGTCGCTATCTGCGTCACAAATAAAGCCTTTCCACGCGTATAGCGACGCAGATTCCGACGTTAAGCGTCGATATATACGTCGATGACACCTTTTTTTGTTGTTATGAATCTATGTTAGACTCAAAAAATTTCCTGATTGGATTCCTATAGCTCATTCTGCAAGAATTTTGCAAAAGTAGGCCTGGCCGCCTAATTTAGGCTTCTCGCTTCCATCTTTTGATTTCATTGAAAATTTTTGTGCTTGTCCATCTTGTCTTTCTGATCACCATTTTGTAAATTATTTGATACAGTTCTAGAGCTTGATTGACGCAAAGACTAAATGCAATGGGAGTACCCAAAGAGCGGATTAAAGTAGTCATGGATTTATATAGAACAATCTTGGAGTGTGTTCGTACTCCTGAGAGATTTTAGAGGGGAGGCAACAAAGGAGCAAAAAGTTTGCTGCTACCTCCCTCTGTTTCAACATGGTCTACAAGTTTGCAAATGAAATTACTCAAGTGTTCTCTAGTTTTGTAGTTTTCACTTCAATAAACGCATTTTGTGGTTGAACATAAATTTTCAAAAAGGGGTTTGGGTAATGACGGCACATCCAAGAAATTTCCATGCCATGATGAGGATAAATCAATTCCCTAGGCATCTAAAAGTGCATGCCATGGTGACAAAGTAAGTATGAAGGTCAAGGGCACATAGGTCGATCATATTTTGTATGTGTTTTAGGGTTATTTTGGCTAAAAGGATTTTCTATGGGGCCTCTCAAAGGTGATTTATTGGAAAATCTAAAGTGCAAGTTGGTTTTCAAAGTGCTCTACAAGATGATCCAAATGGCTTGCCAATGAAAGGTGTATTTGCTTCAACACCCATTTCAACATGACAACCAAACTATAATAGACACATGAACAATAGCCATCTTGGCTACGGGACTGAATGTCTCCTCATAATCAATCCCATAAGTCTGTGCATAACCGGAGAAAATCTTTGCTTGTGTTAGCTACCGAATGTCATCTACTTCTTTGCCAATAACTCCCCCATGTGTGGTTTTTTGTAGGTGAGACTGTCAAACATTAGGATTTAAAAGAGTTAGCAAAGAGTTATAGAACCTCCTATTATTGCATGAGTAGTAAGAAACCGCGACTGAGATTAAGGGAAGACCATGCCTTGTATTTCATGACACTCTTGAATAGATAAGCTAGCAATGAGCAGATAGGCATGCTAGTAAACAAAGCTTTGCTATATAATGATACTCCCATTGTTTATTGTTGTTCCTTACAAGCTTAACAACGCATTCTTCCAAGAATAATCTTGTGGAGCAAAGGCACAATCGTTTAAGAGCTATCTCTCTCAAGTATACATGCACAAGTTAGCTATTGCAAAACAAACTTTACATGCTTATAACAAGTCAATATCCTTACCTTGCTATCAAGTACCAAATGCCTCTCAAGAATGACTTGTTATTTCTAATGAGTTACGCTCTTGTCTTTATTGCGAAGTTCAATTCTATGTTTGATACTTTATTTGGTTTATAACAAGGTATGTGCACTACAGGTGTTTCTCTTTATAAATACAAAATAGTTCCTTGCTTCAACTTTCAAAAATAGACCCGTGGTAATCAACGTAAAGACATTATAATCATAAACACTATCTTGGATAGCTTATTTAATACTATAGCATCCCACTAAGTTTGTTAGTGCTCAAAATAGTGGGTGTGAGTATACCATTGTGCTCAGAGATGGAGCATGGTCCCTTTTCTACCACATGTTTACCTTGGACCCCACCTCTTTGCTATTGTTATCGAGGGGATCCAAAGGGGACGAGTGATAACTATCTAGGCCCCCCTTGGTGGGGGAGTTTGGGGAGGGTAGTACCTCTAAAGGTTGAAAATAGATCCAGTTGGGGTATGATTTTATATATTTATCCAATCATAATTGGGCGATATTCATCATGTGATGAGAAGTTCTTCAATACACACTTTTGTATGAGACATTGACACAGTCGCACTCTGCATTGGCACCATGCAGTATGCTTAGCGAGGCCTTGTGACATTTACCACTTGTTGATGTGCTCTTGACAACTCAATTTGTGCACTTTCCTTGCAATCTTGGTTTGTCACACATGCTCTATTTTGAGCTTACGAGCAAATGTCATGCAAAAAAACCTGCTGAATATCTCCTCCAAATAATTAGATTGCACCATACCACCACCATGTCGAGTGTTTTTAAAGTACACCCGTCCTTACTCGATAATGGGACTTCTCCATGCCTTGAGTGCTAAAAATCTCAAATGAACCATATTTGTGCATTAAAAATGCACCATGCGCAAACAAAATGTGTTGTTCACATAAGAAAACAATGCACATTATTAAACGAAAACAATCTCTTGTAATAAGTTCACTACAAGACATGGCTTACCATGTAAAGTGTGATGTTGTTTTCACCCCAATAAAGGGTGAAGACCTTGGTAAAATCCTCCAAGACTTCTTGAAATGATTGGCTATGTTCTTCTATTGTGTTGGTAAGGCCCATAAGCTCAACCATTTTATCAAAAGTTGCCCAAACTTGCTTGCACTTTTTTGCAAGCTCCCCATTCAAATCATTGTCAGTAGTAGATTTTCATTATTCCTTCCAGAGTTCCCAAAGGTTACTTGCCTTGTGGTTGGATCTGTTTTGAGCATCATATCAACCTGGATTTCCTTGGTTTACTTTCATCAAAAAGTTTTTGGCTTTTTGTCCACTCATTGATACTTGTTGGGAAATTTCATGGGCCTCCCTTGTGTTCTTTGCAGCAACAATCGACACATTTCCACCGTGACAGTAGATGGAATTCAAAAGTGCCTCCACCCTTTTGATCGCTTCTTGGCACTTTTCCAATGGCTTCATTGTGAAAGCATAGTCAATGTAGAGCTTTAATAGCCTATCAAAAATGTGCATGAATATGTGTAATGTACAAAAATGTATATTCGATAGAGGAAAGAGAAAGATTGGATTCCAAGCCTTGTCCTTTTGTGCACGATATGGGGCATTGAGCATGGGACATCTCAAAACAGACGCTTCCCATTCTTTGCCTTCATCTCCGAAATCAAGATTGTACAATCCTTTGTCTCCATCCCCTTGCTATGGAAGCATTGAACCGCCCTTTGCAAAGTTCTTGTGTGCTTTTTGTCTATTAGGTTTGTACCCTCGAGTGCAAAAAGAACAAGGCAAGAGAGAAGAAGCCTTGTGACTGCTGTCACTCATCATTTGTGTGCTCCACCCAAATGTGCAAGGGTTTCAATGGATGAAAACGTGCACTTGTGCTCCCTTGAACCAAAGAGTATTTCTTTCAATTATGTGATGGTGTTGGAAAGCTTCATAATGTGGGCATTCTTTTCTTGCATTTCTTCTTGGAGAGTTTCAACCTCCCTCTCCGAAGAGGGAATACTTTCCTGTAATTCCATTGTCTTGATCTAAAGAGCTTGACATTTGTGCATCTACTACGAATAAAAAGAAGCACATGCACCCATAAACAGCCGCGTGCAATAGCCTAATAAACCTCCTTCTCCCCTCCCAAGATATTGAAGAAACATGGAAAGGCTATTCAAAGATGGATGAAAGCAGCTTATAGGATCGTAAGGGCACAAATGGCCATGCATCTGTAACATTTAATGCACTAGTAACTTGTGTGTAGCAGAGATTAATAACATAGTGAGAATTGCATTAAGAATAAGTTTCTAATGAGCATAGAGAGAGTACTTAATTGAGAAAGCAACATAGCAATTTACACCTAGCTAGTTTAGCATAGACAATACTTGAAGAGAGAGAGAAATAGAACAATTGAGGACCAGATTTACATGGAACCGTTCCCCCCTCCAAAACGATTTCTATTATAGCTTCTCCCATCAAAGGAGACTTTTCTACAATACAATCTTTGTGTTCCTTTGAAAAAACTCATTGGTGCAATGAAGATGGAAGCTTCATGCACCAAATTATTCTTGAAAAACACACCTCGTGTCCCTAGCCTCACTCCCAAGACCTCACACACCTTCAAAAATGGTGACAGCTAGCAAGGAATGAGGAAAGATTGAGAGGAAGAAGATGTATCTTACAAGGAAGAAGTATTTGTCTCACATAATTACTCTAAGATAATATCTTAGCTTAGTAATTAGCATGGTAGAGGAGATAAGCATGCCATTGAATCTTGTCTCTTGGTTGGATTTGCATTCCATAGCGAAGAGTTGTTGCTGTAGGCCTCTACTTCTCAATGCTTGGAGAAGGAGATGGAGTTTTTTTTGCACACGAGTTGTGTGTGTGTGTGTGTGTGTGTGTAGCAATGTGTTGGTAAAAAATGTAGCCCTCTCTCTCTCCTCTTGGTTGACCTCTCTTGCCAATTACTCTTGTTGGCCTCCCATTGGCTCCTGCAAAGCTTAGCCAATCAAAAATTACAAGCATAATTGATAGCCTTGTGACATGTGTCCCCCTTTCCCCTTTTGTGAGAGCTTTAGGTAATTAAAATAATTTATGAAACTCTCACTGGACCTTTTAGTCTTCTAGCCAATAGGAATCAGGCAAGCCATTGGGTTGCTTGATGCTCATTGGACCTCTCGGTAGACTATCCAATAGTCTTCTGGGTGGTTCTTTTATCAAGAATTTTAAAATTAATTATACTAATTTTACTCTAGTTTAATTCTCATTAGTCCACCTCTATGGCCATCCAATAGGATTTCAGGGAAGATTGGGGGCAACTGGGTTAGGAGTCTGCCATGTGTCCAGTATTCCCTTTGGGGGAAGCTTTGGAGTGTGTGTGTGACATGTGTGTGTGTGTGTGTGTGTGTTTCTCTCTCCTCCCCTACTCTTAGGGATCACCCCCTCCTTGATAGAAATGTGGGAAGACTTTTGAGTCTTCCCATCACCATCCAGTTTTCCCAGCTTTGACTATTGGACTTTTTAATTAAAATTTTGGAACCTTAGCCTATGGAAGTCTTACTAAAGCTAAACCTTAGGTCTTTTAAGCTCCATTGATGCACATTGCTCTTTTGCAGACTGTCTCCTTTGGATCCCTATTTTCCCTCCTTTGGATTCCTACTGAGACCCGGTCTGGCAGCCTTACCAATATTCTAGATTTTACTCCCCTCGTACCTCCCCATATTAAATGATCAGCTTAGCATGAGAAGCTCATTTGTGAGAATTAGATATTAGTTTTTTATGAAATTACCTCTCTCTTGGAATCATAGTCATCCTCGACTATGAGGTAGAGAAGATAAAGCCTAATCATTATGCCGTTTGCTAGCGGGTAGAGGATCCCTATTTTACCCTACGACGCCATTCTAGAATGGATGACTAGTCCATTTGGTGCTTTAGAGCCTTAGCTGCCGCAAGCATGTTTGCACATTAGTCCATTTCAATCTTCCATAGTAGAGTGACAAACTCTACTTGGTGTTCGGGAGATGTCGTCTCCATAAACATGATCCTAAGCATGCATTATTATTAACATTTGTGCACAATAAATAAAAAGAGAGTCTTATAAGACAAAAACTTTGTTCATTCAAACATATTTACGTTTGCTTACCGTTAGGGAATCATTGTAAGCATTGACAAGGTTTAGGTTATCCTTTAATTGTATGCCTTGCATCCATCTAGTATCTTCAAAAGCATAATTTCTAAACTTGATAAGATATCGTCGAATAGTCTTACCACCTCTCAATACCTTGTCTTCATGTCAAAGAATGGAATCAAGTTGCAGCACCTCTTATTGGTCTTCAATCTCTGGTGGGTCTTCAATGGTTGCTTCTTGAGGTGCCTCTCCTTTGTTAGGCTTTAGTAGGCTCACATGGAAAGCATTGTGTATGAGCCAATGGTTGGGAAACTTGAGTTGATAGGTCATCTCATTGATTGGCCTAAGAATCTGAAAGGGACCATAGTACCTTTTTGCTAACTTAGCACAGTACTTTTGGTGTCCTGTAGGATTCTTGCCCATTGTGTGCCTTAATCGAGCCCTAGGAAACTTAAGCAAGACCCAATCATTTTGTTTAAAGGCTAGACTGTAGAGTGCGCAGGTGATGCAGAAGGTAGGAAAGAAGACTACACACACACACACACACACACACACACACACACACTAACACACACTAACACACATTGAGACACACACACACAATCGTTACCCTACAGCATCCATTCAACGTGCTGCTCTCCTCTTCTTCTCTTTTAACTATTATCCAAAGTATATTTACAACATAGTATAGTCGGTGTCCAGCCGCCCATAGCACAATGGACATATTCTTTAACATCATATTCTTTAACACTCCCCCTCAAGCTCAGAGTGAGCTTGCATATGATGGATTCCCAATGCTTCACAAAAGTAGCAAAACTTCTCCTTTCCAAGAGCTTTTGTAAATATATCCGCAACTTGATCATTTGTCTTCACATACACCAAATCAATCTCACCTGCCAAAACTTTTTCTCTAATTAAGTGATAATGTACTTCAATGTGTTTAGTGCGAGCATGGTAAATTGGATTCTTTGCCAACATGATGCTGCTAATATTGTCACAATATATAATGACACTGTCAAGATAGTCAAAACCAAAGTCTACCATAAGTACTCTCAACCGTGACTCTTCACATGCTGCCAAAGCTGCTCCACGATATTCAGCTTCTGTACTTGATAATTCTATAGTTGATTTCTTCTTGCTACTCCAACTTATCATACCATTGCCAATGGAAAATGCATAACCACTTGTAGATCTTCTATCCATAAAATCTCTTGCCCAATCTGCATGTGTGTAACCATAAAGACAAGGTTTCCCATTATTTTCATAAAACATTCCATAACTGACAGTGGCTTTCACATATCTCATAATCCGTCTCACTGCATCAAGATGACTTTTACATGGCTTTTGCATGAATTGACTCACAACACCACTGCATAACTCAAATCTGGCCTTGTTATTGTCAAGTAAATAAGGCTTCCAACCATCTTGCGATACATAGTGACATCCTCAATGTAATGTCCATCATCAAACAACTTCACATTTTGATCAAGAGGTGTATCAACCGGTTTGCACGTTGTCATTCCATACTTCTCAAGCATATCCAACGCGTATTGTCTTTGTATCATCCAAATTCCTGATAAAGTGTTGACAATTTCAATTCCCAAGAAATATCTCAACTCACCAAGGTCCTTCATGTTGAATTCTCTCAACAAACTCTTCTTGACATGCAAAATTTGCTCATCATGACTTCTAGTGAGAATCAACATAGATAACAATAACGACGATCTCTCCATCAACATGCTTCAAAAACAATGAGTGATCAGCAGTAGACTATTTAAATCCAATCTTCTTCAAGAATCTGGTTATCTTTTCACACCAAGCTCTAGATGCTTGCTTCAAACCATACAATGCTTTCTTCAACTTACACACATAATATGGAAACTCTGGATGTTGATAACCCTCTGGATGTATCATATAAACTTCTTCTTCCAAGTCACCATTCAAGAATGCATTATCGACATCCATTTGCCATAACTTCCAACCGAAGATACTTGCCATTGCTATCACCAATCTGACTGTTCTCATCTTTGCAACTGGACTAAATGTCTCATCATAATCAAGACCTTTTGTTTGTGCATAACCTTTAGCAACAAGCCTCGCTTTGTATCTTTCCACACTACCATCTGACTTGCACTTGACTTTGTATACCCATTTTGAACCAATTTCTTTCTTTCCACTTGGCAAGCGAACCAAAACCCCAGTGTCATTCTTCACAAGAGCATCCATCTCATCATCCATAGCTGACTCCCATTCTGATTTTCCAATTGCCTCTTGAAAACATGTAGGCTCTTTATGTTGCACACGTGAAACCATGTATGCATAATGTGTACGCATGTAACCGTTGTATGTCAAATCTATCAACTGGATAATGCACCCTCTCTGATCTTCTCAACTGTGGTGCACTCTTCTCTTCAACTCTTGTATATGGGGGTACATATTTCTCAATATGCTTACTGCCAGGTATCCTCAAATGTGGTAAACCATGCTCTTCATCGAGTCTTTCATCTCCAGAACTCTCTTCAATCACTTTCTTCTTGCCTTTCTCGTCTTGCTTCTTATCTCGCAAACGACCACTCCATGGGTTGACACTTCCTGTACTCTCCTCTGCCATATGTGGTCCTGAAATAGTTCTTGTTGCTGGTCCTGGCTTATCAACAACATGACACACATTCTCTTGCTCTTCATACTCATCTTCTATCATCACTCGCTTTGGTTTATACCATGGTTCATGCTCACAAAATCTGACATCTCTACTGACATAAACTTGTCTTGTCGTAGGATCATAACACTTGTAACCTTTCTTTTCAATTGGGTAGCCCAAGAATATACACTTCACTGTCTTTGGCTCCATCTTCTTTCTTGCTTCATTTGGCACATGAACATAGCAAACACATCCAAAAACTTTCATGTAGGAAACTATTGGCTAGATCCCATAAAGTCTCTCATAAGGTGAAATTTCATGAATGGCAGTTGTTGGTGTTCAATTCATAATGTGTAATGCTGTATGAACTGCTTCAGCCCAATATGTTAATGGCATATTCATCTCATTTATCATGGCTCTTGCAATCTCTGCTATGACTCTATTCTTTCTCTCAACAACTCCATTTTGTTGTGGTGTGTATCTGCAAGTAATCTGTCTTCTTATGCCTTGTTCACGTAAGTAATCATCAAAACTGTGTGACATGTACTCTCCCACTCCATCTGTACGTAGGCATTTAATTTGACAACCATTCTCTTTCTCAACCATAACTTTGAACTCCAAGAATACCTCAAATGCCTCTAACTTTGCCTTTAGAAAGTAAACCCATGTCATTCTGATGTAATCATCTATGAATGTGATAAAATATCGACAACCATTCGGCGTAGCATGATCACAAGGTCCCCAAATATCTGAATGAACAATTTTCAAAGGACTTTGGCTAATTCTCCCCCTCTTTGGAAATGGTAAACGAGATTGCTTTCCAAATTGGCAAGCTTCACAAACATGATCAAAATTCAATCTGCCAAACTTTGGTAATCCACGTACAATTTGATTTGATTGCATATGCTTTAGTCTTCTAAAATTGACATGACCAATCCTCTTATGCCATAACTCAGCCTAGTCATCTTGAGTGGCTGATTTGTTTGCATACATAACGTTGTGTGAACATGGATCTCCAGCTTCCAATGAGAACAAGCGACCTTTCTTTCTTCCACGTGCCAATATCTTGCCTGGTTTGCCTTTGTGAAACTCCTCTATGAAGCAGCCATAACGATTAAAATGGACTTGCAACCCTTGATCTGTCATTTGTCCAACTGATGCTAAATTCTTTGTGATTGAAGGCACATATAGAACATCTCCCAATGTGTTGTATGTCCCGTCTTTTTCTAGCAATGGAACTGAACCAACATGTGTATTCCGATGCATAGTATCATCACCTGTAGCAACAAACTCATCCTCTTCTAACTTCTCTTTTCTGTCAAACCATTCACCATGATATGTCATATGATTTGTGGCACCACTATCTAAATGCCAATCATCTGTATGATGTGGCTCCACCATGCTTCCAACAACATGCTCCATAGGAAATAAATGTCCACTCCATCTTTTTTCATATATGTCTTGATCATGAGGATTGTATCTAGCAAAGTTTCCTCCATATCTTCTATAACCTCGGTCTCTTCCACCACGATCACGATTTTGATTTAGCCTTGTGTAACATTCTCTTTCAAAGTGACCATAAATGCCACATCTGTTACAATATCCATCTCTTTGAGGATGTACGAATCGTCCATCTCCACGTCCACGAGATCGGCTCTCCCCCTACCTCTTTGGCTGTAATCATTGTAACTTTGACTTTGTTGGTTTTGCCATTGACCTCTTCCAACATTGTTTCCACGACCATAGTTTCCTCTTCCACCTCTATTGTTTCCACGACCTCTAGAGTAAAAAACCTGATCTCTGGAACTGATATTTGATGTAGAAGGACCTGACTTGCCTAACTTCACCTCTTCTTGTAAAAAAAGGTTTACTAACACTTCAAAATCAGGCATGTGTCCTTGAACAGATATAGATGTATCCAATGACTTGTATTCCGGTCCCAAACCATTCAATGTCACTGAAACTAAGTCATCATCTAGAACTTCAACATTAATGCTCGCAAGATCTTCCTGTATTTTCTTTATCTCTGTCACATAATCTGATATGGATCTATTTCCTTGCCATACACAATGTAACCTTTGCTTCAAGTGAACTTTTCGTGGTTCTGTATTGGAGCTGTTCATTCTTGCTAGTATCTCCCATGCTTCCTTTGGAGATTGAGCCTTCTTCACATGTGGTATAAAGAAGTCACTAATGCATAGTGAAATCCAATGCATCACTTTCCTTGAATTCTCGATCCACTTCTTGTAAGCTTCTACTCCTGCTTGCCATGTTTTATGTGCTTCAACATTCTCTCTGTTTGGTTCCAAACCAACCTCGGGACACTCTTGTTCACCTGTAATGTAGTCCCATAAACCTTTGTCCATGATAAAGTTCTCCATCCTGTAAGACCATATGTTGTAGTTCTCTCTGGTCAGCTTCTCTCCAATAATTTGTGTGACTTGAGTTGAACTTTCTGCCATTTTCACTCTCTCAATTTCTTCCAAAGGATTTTGATAAAATTTCGGCAGAGTTTCGTTTGTATTTGGACAATATCTCAAGTGACAATCTCAACCAAAGTGCTCATAAACACTGACAGAAAATCTCTCACTGCCGGGAAAATCCACTGACTCACTTTGCTATAGAGTGACTCAATACTATGCATAAATACTCTAAAACAATGTCCACATGGACCTGTATGCAAATGCAATCCATATGTTGTCATGTACCACATATCCATACATCCACCTTCTTCCCATAGTCGTAAACGACATATGAGGTCTTTCGCGGGGCCAGTCGGGGGTTCACTCCAGTACCTAGTCCACCTTGCCAAGGTACCAAAGCTCCCAAGGCAAGGCTTCAAAAAACCTCACTCGACCCTCACAAAGGCTGCAGTTTTCCAAAATACATTAACCGCATATCCATACATAACCACAAAGTACTCAATCTGACAATATAACCCCTCAACTTCTTCCGACAACCTTTCTTACATAGGTGGCTGTCCATAACGGACCCACAACAACCAAACATAATCTTCGATAACACAATATCATGATTCAAAAGCTCTATGTCGCTCTCCAAAACCTGTGTAAATGCTGAATTCTTCACCCGTAACCTGTAAATCTACTTCCGAGTGAAAAACTGGAAATCTCCTATGCTTGTGTGAGTTGGCTGTGTGCTGCAGAAAATTATAGATTTTGGCAAATCTGAGTATGCCAATGCATCCAAAATGCCCAAAAACATAAAGATAGACTCCTGGATCACTGTATTCCGAGTTCGAGTAAGGGAGTTATGACCAAAAAACCTCTCTTTTTTGTTGTTTTCCAGAGCTGAGGAAATCTGTGTATTGACTGTAGCTCCTTAAACTGAGCTCGTATACCACTTTGTAGAGTGCGCAGGTGATGCAGAAGGTAGGAAAGAAGACTACACGCACACACACTAACACACATCGAGACACACACACACAATCGTTACCCTGCAGACAGCAACCATTCAACGTGCTGCTCTCCTCTTCTTCTCTTTTAACTATTATCCAAAGTATATTTATAACATAGTATAGTCAGTGTCCGGCCGCCCATAGCACAATGGACATATTCTTTAACATCATATTCTTTAACATAGACCTCTTCTGTGCTTATCAGTAGCAGTAGCCTTTTGGCTTTGCTGAGAGATGAAAATAGCATCCTTAATCTATTGGAAAGATTCTTGCAGGTCTCAGCTATATTCATCTGCAGCAGCGAAGATCTTCCCATGTACCTTGAGTAGCACGGGACTTTTTGATCTCCCCTCTATTACCTCAAAAGGTGATTTTCCCATGGAAGTATGTACAATGTTATTATAAGCATACATCACTAAAGGTAAGTACTTCTCCCATTGGGACTTTTGATTTACTTCTGTGACATAAGCTTTTAGTAGATCAAGGATTGTTCGGTTAGCTATTCTTTGGCCATCCGTTTGGGGATGATAGGAGGAAGATAAGTTTAGCCTTGAACTTAAGTTCTCAAAGAGACCCTTCCAGAAAATACTGGTCATTCTACGATCTCTATCCGACACTATAGACATTGGCAAGCCATTCTACTTGAAGATTTGGGATAGAAAGAGGGTTGCCATTTGATGGGCCTTAATAGTCTTTTTTACAGGTATAAAATGTGCTTGTTTGCTAAACCTGTCTACTATCGCCCATATTCCTATATTCCCATGGATAGACTTGGGCAATCCATGGATATGCTCTCCCACAGTGAATTAGGAATTGGCAAAGGTTGAATCTATCCAGGTTGCTTCCCTCTATCAAACTTCGTCTTTTGGCATACCAGACATTTTGAAACATACTCTTGTATATTTGCTTTCATGGTAGGCCAATAGAAGTATGTTTCTATCCCTTTTCGGGTAGTTGAAATCCCTCTACGCCCCGCATAAGGAGGATCTTGAGATTCATACATTACTTTCTCACGTAGTGATTTAGTAACGCATAGTCTATTTCCATAGAGAAGATAATCATCTTGTAGGGTAAATGGTTCTTCCTTCTTCCCTAGTGCAAGGGCTGAAATCAAAACTCTAAAATTGGGATCGATAGCGTACTCATCTATCATAGAAGATAGATCATTGTGAGTTGCTATGGATATCTCATTCACTCTCGATCATCTTGATAGTGCATCGGCCACTTGATTATTCTTGCCAGCAATGTGAGCAATATGAAAATGAAATTGTGAAAGGAAATTTACCCACCTCATTTGTTTGTCGGAGAGCTTGTTCTACGTCGTGAAGTACTTAAGGCTTTGGTGATTTGTTCGCATAATGAAAGGAGTCCCCAATAAATAGTGCTTCCACAAGTCTAGAGCATGTAAAACTGCTAAGAGTTCCTTCTCATATATCCCTAGAGATTTCTCAATAGGGTCGAGCCTTTGCCTTTTGTAGGCTATGGCATGCCCTTCTTGAAGCAAAACAGCTCCAAGGCAATCACCACAGGCGTCGCATTGGACCTCAGATGGCTTTGAGAGATCCGACAGTGTAAGCACAGGTTGAGAGATAAGCTTCTCTTTAAGCTTTTCGAAATCATTGTTCTCCTTAGTGGACCATATATACCTAACATTTTTCTTTCTTAGGTCATGTAATGGTCCCGCGATTTGTGAGAACTTTTTTATGAAGAGTCTATAGCATGCACGCATACCTATAAAGCTTCTTAGTTCATGCAGATTCCTTGGATTAGGCCATCCTTTTATTACCTCTAGCTTTGATGGATCCATTTGGATGCCATCTTGAGAGATAATGTGACGTAAATACTAAATCTCTTGTAAGAAAAATTCACTTTTCTTTCTATTAATATAAAGTTTATTCTCTTGTAAAACTTGAAATATTACCTGGAGGTGTTTCTTGTGTTCGTCTAATGAATTAGAGTAGATGATTATATCATCAAAGAACACTCCAGTGAAGGTTCAGTGAGGCTTGAATAGCTTCTCCATCAGGTAGTTAAATGTGGTTGGGCATTGGTCAAGCCAAAAGGCATGACAATGTACTCGTAAAGACCAAACGTAGTGTGAAATGCGGTCTTTACAATGTCTTGATCAACTATCCTTATTTGATGGTAGCCATTTTTACGGTCAATCCTACTGAAGTAGGTCAACCCCTGTAACTTATCAAATAGGTCTTCTACCCGTGGAACAGGAAACCTATTCTTGATAGTGATCGAGTTTAGTGCTCTATAATCGACACACATACGATGTGTGCCATATTTCTTTTGCACTAATAACACTTGTGAACAAAATGGAGATGAGCTAGGCCTAACCATGCCTTTCTCAACCAATTCATGCCCTTTCCACATAATCTCCTCTTGTTGAGCTTGGGAAACTTGATAAGGAGGCCTTATTAGGTGATGAGCTTCCTAGAAGAAGTTCAATTGCATGGTCGTCATCCCCTTGTTTGGGAGGTAGGTCACAAGGGATGTCGTCAATAAAAATATCTTGGAATCCCTTGAGGAACTTGGATAACTCTAATTCCTTTTGATTGGTTATATATTCTTTTGCTAAAACATTAGGTCCATTTTGAGAATCTTTAACAAAAATCATGTACACAAAAATAGGCTCTTTATTGACTTATTGAAAACTTGCTTATGTACAATGGGTATGGTACTACCCAACTCCTTAGCATCTATGTATATATCTTTTTCCTTGAACCTAAAGTAGATTTGTCTTTCAGGGAATTTAACATTGGCAGCCATGCAATCGTGACCATGGTGCCCCTAGGATTACATCCTCATGCTTGAGAGGAGAGATGAAGAAATCCCCCTTGTCCACATAGATTTGAACATGGAGCCTCAATTTCCAAATTAAGGGAGTGAGTGAGGCTTCTTGCCCCTTGAAAGCACCATCGGTAGGTAGGACATCTCCCATCTCATAGGCTTGGATGGCTAGATTGGTGGCCAACTCTGTGGATATGAAATAGTGAGTAGAACTAGGGTCAAAGAGAATGGAAGCATCATGTTCTCTTACCTTCCCCCAACCATGACATAGAGGAGATCCTTTGTGATGAGCATCCTTTTCTTGAATTTCGACCAAGGTAGCTTTAGGAAGCTCATTACGTGTATTCTTGTGGGGGCAAGCACAATAGGCATTCCATTCCTTCCCGCACTTGAAACAACGGTTATCTTTTTGATAACGCTCTAGCTATTCAGGAGAGACTCTTATTTTTGCCTATATAAAATCCCTCTCCTTAGCTTTGTTGTTGTTGTCCTTGTCTTTGGGAGACTTTGGAAATTTTCCTTTCCCTTAGGCTCGTTACGGTCCTTGTTTTCCATTGGCTTAAGATTTCTCTTAGTCCCTTGTTGGAAGTTGATTCTTGAAGCCACCATGGTATGGTGTATGACCGCAGATATGGTGTGTGGCCTTTGGGAGTTAACATACTCCGTCAAATCCTCATATAAACCCGCACAAAAATATTATTTTTGCTCTCCAAAATCCATCTTTTTGTAGACAATAGCTTTGAGATGTAAATCCCAAAACTTGTCTACATATTTTTGTGAATAGATTCATAGGGAGAGAGCTTCAAGTTTCACCATTCGGTGCGTACTTTGTCTTTGGCATCGGTAGCCAAAAACTGCTTCATGATGGAATCTCTTAAAGCTTTCCATGTCCGTGGAGCTTCATTGTTTGCTCGTAGGCTAGACCACCATTGCCTGGTGGACTTTTGAAAATGCATAGCTACATGATGTAGCTTAGAGAACTCCGTGAAGCCCTCATCTCCAAACCCCGCATCGAATTGTTGGATAAAGGCCAAGACTTTGTTCGTAGCACCAAAGGTGCTATCGTGGGTAAGGAAAGAGATGTTATTTCCTCCCTCTTTGAGCTTAGACGACCTTTTCCAGGTGGCATAGGATTTCCTATGGCCTCTTCTTTTGGGTGGTTCAAGAGTTGCACCATCACTTTCTTCAGAAGAGGAAGAGTATGAGGAGGATGGAGAAGAGGGTGATCTCTTTCTCGCCTTTTCTTCCCTTGTTCCTCCTTGTCTGCACCATCACTTTCTTTAGAAGAGGAAGAGGATGAAGAAGATGGAGAAGAGGGTGACCTCTTTCTCCCCTTTTTTTTCTCTTGTTTTCTCTCTTCCCTCTTTGAATTATGGTGAAGAGGAGTATGCGATGGTCTTCTCCATTTAGGGGGTGTTGGAGAGCATTTTTCCCGCCGTCTTCGTGAAGCCATCTCCATCGAGGTGGCAGGAGACTCCCTTCTTTCTCGCTGTTTTGGTGGGGGCTCTACTGTTGAACTTGGGTTCTCCTTTGGGAGGGAGATGCCTCATCGAGTAGTAAGTTTTTGAGCCCTTCATATGGATCCTCCTCTTCTTCCCTTATTGGAGAGAGTCCTCTTTTGAAAGTCTCACTAGGAGCTTTCCTAAGTACTCTCTCTTCTTGGTGGGGAGTTTGGAGAATACCATGGGTGCGCAATTGCTATAGCACTTACCTTGGAGGGATTGATTGTCCAAGGCTTGTTGAAGCCTAGAAACAAGATAGTTTACAAGAATAGAGGTATCATTAGTTGCTCTTTCATTAGCAAAATCAAAGCTATCAACATTCATTTCAATCTCTTTTTCCTTGTCATCCATACTAGCAAATTTCATGTGTAAATGTTTACTTGTAATTTGGCACTTCAAGCTCTAGTTGCTACTCCTCTTTAACTTCAAAGATAAGCACTCAAGCATCTATATAGTGGATTGAATATTATTGATTGCAAAGAAAAGAAGAGAGGATTTAACAGAGCCAAGACAACACCGGTTCCTGTCAAGCTTCTAATAGCTCAATAATGGTTAAGCCATGGGCAAGCCCCATAGGACTCAATTATTAAGACCATAGCTCTCGACAGTATCCCCGTTAATTGCATAAAGCAAGCGTCCTTCAAGGATGAAAAATTCCTATTCTACTTACTCTTTTGCAATTAATAACACCAACCATTTGTAGCAAGCTTGAGGACCTCTCTTCTTGAGCATGAAAAGAGAAACCAATAGCTCTGATACCAATGTAACATTTAATGCACTAGTAACTTGTGTGTAGCGGAAATTGATAACATAGTGAGAATTTCATTAAGAACAAGTTCCTAATGAGCATAGAGAGAGTACTTAATTTGAGAAAGCAACATAGCAATTTACACCTAGCTAGTTTAGCATAGACAATACTTGAAAAGAGAGAGAAATAGAACAATTGAGGACCAGATTTACATGGAGCCGGTCCCCTCTCCAAAAAGGCTTTGTATTATAGCTTCTCCCATCAAACGAGACTTTTCTACAATAAAATCTTTGTGTTCCTTGACAAAACTCATTGGTGCAATAAAGATGAAATCTTCATGCACCAATTTATGCTTGAAAAACACACCTAGTGTCCCTAGCCTCAGTCCCAAGACCTCACACACCTTCAAAAATGGTGAGAGCTAGTAGGGAATGAGGAAAGATTGAGAGGAAGAAGATGTATCTTACGAGAAAGTGTTTGTCTCACATAATTATTCTACGAGCATAGCTTAGCTTAGTAAATAGCATGGTAGAGGAGATGAGCATGCCATTGAATCTTGGCTCTTGGTTGGATTTGGATTCCATCGCCAAGAGTTGTTGGTGTAGGCCTCTACTTCTCAATGCTTGCAGAAGGAGATGGAGTTCTTCTTGCACACATGAGTTGTGTGTGTGTGTGTGTGTGTGTGTGTGTGTGTGTAGCAATGTGTTGGTAATAAATGCAGCCCTCTCTCTCTTCTTGCCCGACCCCTCTTGCTAATTACTCTTGTTGGCCTCCCATTGGCTCCTGCAAAGCTTAGCCAATCACAAATTAGAAGCATAACTGATAGCCTTGTAACATGGGTCCCCCTTTTCCCTTTTGTGAGAGCTTTAGGTAATTAAAATAATTTATTACTCTCATTGGACCTTTTAATCTTCTGGCCAAAGGAATCAAGCAAGCCATTGGGCTGCTTGATGCTCATTGGACCCCTTGGTAGACTGTCCATGGGGAGCTTAATTTCTATTGGTTCTTTTATCAAGCATTTTCAAATTAATTAGACTAATTTTACTCTAGTCTAATTCTCATTGGTCCACCTCTATGGCCATCCAATAGGATTTGAGGGAAGATTGGGGGCAATTGGGCTAGGAGTTTTCCATGTGTCCAATATTCCCTTTGGGGGAAGCTTTGGAGTGTGTGTGTGTGTGTGTGTGTGTGTGTGTGTGTGTGTGTGTGTGTGTGTGTGTGTGTGTGTGTGTGTTTCTCTCTCCTCCCCTACTCTTAGGATCGCGCCCTCCTTGATAGGGATGTGGGAAGACTTTTGAGTCTTCCCACCACCATCTAATTTTTCTAGCTTTGACCATTTGGACTTTTTAATTAAAATTTTGGAACCTTAGCCTATGGAAGTCTTAATGAAGCTAAACCTTAGGTCTTTTAAGCTCCATTGATGCACATTGCTCTTTCCCCTTTGGATCCCTATTTTCCCTCCGTTGGATCCCTACTGAGACCGGTTTGGCAGCCTTACCAATATCTAGCTTTTACTTCCCTAGTACCTCCCCATATTAAATGATCAGTTTAACATGAGAAAATCATTTGGGAGAATTATATATTAGTTTTTATGACAACATCCAAATGTCAACATTCATCTCATTGGTGGCACGACGTTCCTGTGATGACCTTTGATCACCCTCACATACGGCGTTTGGTGTAACGCCAGGGACAAGCGAATATGTACATGCTTTTGGTGTGTGGAATACGTGGTGGTGGAGGCATACAATGTGTGATGTCCGTAAGCACCATGGAAACTGCTATGTCAAGAAGCAAAGGATGAAAAGAGAGAGGGGGGAAAGGAAAGGGAGGAGATGGGAGGACAGAAGGGGACGGGAGGGGAGAGAGAGAGAGAGAGAGAGAGAGAGAGAGAAATGGGAGAGAAGGGGTCACGAGAGAAGAGGGAGAGAGAGGAGGGAGGAGGAGGAGAGAACAAAGATTTTTCTTTTTGGGAGAAAGTTTTTGAAAAAGTGGACTTACGATGCTTATAGGTTTTAGAAAAGGTCAAAAAATGATTTTTCTAATATGTTTATATATTGGGGGGAGTTTTAAGTCAAAATAAGTAAAAATGAATTGTCAAATTTTGGCCCTTAGTGACCCACGTTTTTGCTAATGTGGCCACACCCCTTTACTCCCTTCACTTCAAAAAACTAAAGAGAGAAGTGACCTCCTATGTCCACATCCTACATCATGTGTCTAAAAAAAAGACTAGAAAAGCCTACTCAAAACTAACTCTTTGAATGTCCTTGTCCCCTTAACCCTACACGACATTAGCCTTAATCCCAAAAAAATAGGATTACTTACAAGGTCAATGCAAAGTCCATATTTCTCTTAATGAAGCAGAGCAACAATCAAAGCAAGAGTCGGTGGATCCTCTACCAACAAAGGCGGAGTTAGAGCCTTTTTGGAGCCTCTACCACACAACAAATGGTGTTCAGGGAGAAAAATGGAAATCATAGTTGAAGTCGGACATCCCTACCAAGACTTGCAAGCCTGCTCTTTCCAAAGAGCAAGCTTCTAAAGTGCTTCCATGATCCAATGATCGGGAAAAGTGTGCCTCAGCTTAGCCTTGAGCCGGTTGAAAAATTTGTTAGGAAATAAGACGTAGCTAGATAGATATTTGAGTAGATTACTTAATGGAGAGATAAATTTACATACACGAGATTATAGAGTAGAGTGAGAGAGAGAGTACACACGATATATGTGGTTCACCCAATGTGGGCTACGTCCACGAAAAAGCAGCCACTCAATGGCTTTAGTACTTCAAAACAAGAAGTAGTTTACAAAGGGATTATACCCTTAATGGAGCTCCCTCCTTGCTTCACTCTCACCACCTCACACTCACCTTGTTGCATCAACTTCACACTATATGAAATATGTGTAGAAATGGCCTCCTTTTATAGGCCAAAAGGGCTGCCCTCTCTCATGAGAGGCAGCCATGTGTAGCCGTCCTTGTGTAGATAAGTCTAAATCGGACCCTCCAATCCGTCCATGTGTGGCCGCCCTTGAGAAGACAAGTCCGCTTTTGAATTCGGCCACCGGCCACCGGCCATTGACTTCCGACCACCGGCCAACCGACAGTTGTTTTTCGACCACTTTCCGGCCGTCGTCCGGGTCGCCGTCCGGCCATAATATTCCGACGAAAAGGAATATTCCGGCGAGGGAAAAAAAAAGTCTCGAGAGCTTCCGCCCCCGAGGCCCCTAAAGTTGCCCCTGATTTTTGGTTGCCCCTGATTTTTGGCTGTGAGAATTTTGGTTTCCAGTGAGTGATTTTCCTTTACGCACGATGTCTTCTCCTCATAATGGGGGCCTTACAAATGTGCGCTTTTACCACAAAAAATTACAAGGGTAAATCAGGCTCCATACTTAACAATCTCCCACTTGGAGACTGATCTCCAAACCAAACCTGTGACTGCTTTTCATCCTGGCTTCTTATCCTTGAATGCCGATTGAAGATGAGCAAAAGCTCAACTTCTCCTTGTTGACCACCTTTGTGAACATGTCTGCAGGATTTTCACTTGTATGCACCTTTCCTAGCTTTAGCTGTCCCTCTTTCAAAAGAGTGCGTATGAAGTGATATCTCACCTCAATGTGCTTTGTCCTTGAATGAAAGGCTGAGTTCTTTGCAAGATGGATAGCGCTTTGGCTATCACTGTACAAGACACAATTGTCTTGTTTGAATCCAAGCTCTTCTAAGAATCTGTGAAGCCACAGAATTTCTTTGCTTGCCTCCGTCATTGCTACATACTCTGCTTCCGTGGTAGAAAGTGAAACCACTTTTTGCATCTTTAAAGCCCAGCTTACTGTTGTGCCTCCAACCGTAAACACATAGCCAGTAGTGCTCCTTCGAGTATCTTTGTCACCTGCCATATCTACATCAGCATACCCTTCTAGAAAAATATCAGTTCCTCCAAAATACAAAGCATTTGTTGTTGTCTCTTTTAGATACCTAAGTATCCACTTCACAGCTTGCCAATGCTCTTTACCTGGGTTGTCCATGAACCTACTCACAACTCCCACTGCATGTGCAATGTCTGGCCTTGTCCAGACCATAGCATACATTAGAGAACCTACCACTACAGCATATGGAACTTTAGAAATATAGGCTATCTCCTCTTGTGTCTTTAGACACATATCCTTCGTTAGTTTAAAATGACCAGCCAAAGGTGTAGAAACTGGTTTTGCATTCTGCATTGCAAACCTTTCTAGTACCTTCTTGATGTAATCTTCTTGAGATAGCTTTATTGTCTTCTTCGTCCTGTCCCTTGATATTTTCATACCAAGTATCCTCTTTGCAGCACCTAAATCTTTCATTGAAAAAGATTTAGACAGCTCCTCTTTTAGGTCTTTGATGTCCTACATGTTAGCACTTGCAATCAACATGTCATCAACATACAACATTAGTATGATGAATTTACCATCTCCCAAATTCTTCGTGTAGACGCAGTGATCCGAGTTGCATCTTGTGAATCCATGATCCAACATCCATCGATCAAACTTCAAGTACCATTGTCTTGATGCTTGCTTTAAACCATACAAGCTCTTCTTTAATCTGCAAATCATTTTCTCCTTACCTTTTACTTCATACCCCTTTGGTTGAAGCATGTAGATTTCCTCCTCTAAGTCACCATGAGGAAATGCCGTATTTACATCCATTTGCTTGAGATTTAGATCATGAGCAGCCACAAGGCTTAAGACAAGACTAATTGAGTTCATTTTTACAACAGGAGAAAATATTTCATTGAAGTCAATACCTTTCTTTTGAGAAAACCCTTTTACCACAAGCCTAGACTTGTACCTTTTCTTCCCACCTTCTTCTTCCTTCACCTTGTACACCCATTTGTTTTGAAATGCCCGCTTAACTTTAGGCAACTCAACCAATTACCATGTTTGGTTGCGATGTAGTGAGTCCATCTCCACTTGCATGCTCTTCGTCCATTCTTCTTTGGATTCATGTTACATAGCTTCTTCGTATGATTCCGGCTCTCCAGAATCTGAGATCAAGAGACGGTTGAAGAAAGAAACAAACCTTTCTGGAGGTCTAGTTGCTCTTGTAGATCTTCGGGGAATAGGTTGAGGCTCCTCATTTGGTTGACGTTGTTGCACATTGTCACCGTTTGCAGTCCTTGAGTCTTCACCGTCCACAAGCTCCATGTACTCATCACTTGTTTCTTTTGTTTGATTTCTTTCCAAGTAATCTTTGTACATATTTTTTTCATTAAAAATTACATCCCTACTCCTTAAGATTTTACCATCTTCAGGATTCCATAGGCGATACCCAAAGTCACCTTCTCCATAGCTAATGAAGAAACACTTTTTAGACTTTGCATCTAGCTTTGATCTTAGGCTTCTATCTATGTGCATGAAAGCCTCACACCCAAACACTTTGAGAAATGCATAATTCACCGGTTTACCTGTCCATGCCTCTTCTCGAACTCCCCCATCCAATGTCATTGAGGGTGGCCGATTGATAAAGTACACAGACGTACTTACAACTTCCGCCCAAAGCTCAAGCGGTAAGCCTGCATGTAGCCGCATGCTTCGTGCTCGCTCCATGATTGTCATGTTCATCCTTTCCGAAATACCATTTTGTTGAGGTGTCCTTGGGGTTGTCCTTTGCCTCCGAATGCCATTACTAGCACAAAAGCTTTCAAAAGCTTGGCTGCAATATTCACCTCCATTGTCGGATCTGAGGCATTTAACCTTGGTACCTGTTTCATTCTCCACAAAGGCTTTCCACCTTTGAAATATGGAAAAGACATCGGATTTATTCTTCATGACATAAACCCATGTTTTTCTAGTCGCATCGTCTATGAATGTTACATAGTACAATGAGACACCAAGTAATGGTGTACTTGCAAGACCCCAAACATCAGAATGAACCAACTCAAGTTCTTTATTTTTTCTTTCATTTCCTGATTTTTGAAATTTTACCCTCTTTTGTTTACCATAAACACAATCTTCACAGAACTCTAAGTCCACTTCTTTTAAACCTGGTAGAAGCTTCTTTGTTTGAAGGATTTGCATTCCTTTGGCACTCATATGTCCAACTCGATAGTGCCACACCGCACTGTCAACTTCTGTAGTTGCTGCACAAGCTGAAGGTTGCATGCTAACATTACACAATTAAAGTGTACCGACCTTTTCTCCCTTGGAAACCACCAAAGATCCCTTTGAGATCTTCCACCGTTTGTTTCCGAATGCAATGTTGTGACCTTCATCATCCAATTGTCCTGTAGAGATCAAATTTTTCCGAAGAGAAGGAACATGCCTAACATCTTTAAGCTTCCATTCATTTCCGTTAGCAGTTTTGACAGAAATTGTACCTTTGCCGACAATCTCACAAGCTTCATCATCTCCCACGTATACATACCCAAAATCACCTTTGGTGTAGTCTTGAAAATGTTGCTTGTGTGGTGTCGCATGGAATGAAGCCCCGGAATCTACTATCCAAGAATTAGACACATTGTCTAATGAGAGAATTAGAGCATTTTGCTCTACTTTACTTGCCACATTGGCCTCCGATGTTGGCTTGTTGTCTTGAGACTCTGTCTCCTTCTTCTTTTTGGACCAGCAATCCTTCTTGACATGGCTCTTCTTGCCGCAATTCCAACATTCAAGAACTGACTTTGTGTGTGACTTGCTCCGTCTTGAGTGATCACGATCCTTTTGGTTTTTGAACCTCTCCTTAGGCCTTCCTCTTGTTTCCACTGACAATGCAGCACTTGATGATTCTCCTCTGCTTCTCCTTCGTATTTCCTCACTTAGGAGAACACCCACAACATCATCAAACTTAAGAGTATTTGTGCCAGAAATAGAATTACTTACAGCCATCACAAGGCTGTCCCAACTATCCGGTAGAAATGATAGTATAAGGAGAGCTCGCACTTCATCATCGAAATTGATTTTCACCAATCGAAGTTGACTTATGTTTGTGTTAAATTCATTTAGGTGTTCTGCAACTGAACCATTCTCTGTCATCTTTAGATTGAACAAGCGCTTCATAAGAAATACCTTATTGGATGCCGATGGTTTCTCGTAGAAGTCGTCAAGTGACTTCATCAAGTCCTCCGTGGTCTTCATCTCCGAAACATTGAAGGCCACCGTTGACGCCAAGCTTAACCGGATTGTTCCCAGTGCCTTTCGATCAAGGACAATCCATGCTTCATCTACCATCGTTGCGGGCTTCTTTGCAAGACCGCCTGGTGGCAGATAGAGGTTCTTCTGGTAGAGATAGTCTTCAATCTGCATCTTCCAATGTTGGTAGTTTTTTCCGTTGAACTTCTCAATCTTGAGCTTCCCTTCCTCCGCCATAACTCCCACTCAATTCAAGAAATCCTTTCCTTGAGATAATTTAGCTACGAGCAAACCTTGCTCTGATACCAGTTGTTAGGAAATAAGACGTAGCTAAATAGATATTTGAGTAGATTACTTAATGGAGAGAGATAAATTTACATACACGAGATTATAGAGTAGAGAGAGAGAGAGAGAGCACACACGATATACGTGGGACACCCAATGTGGGCTACGTCCACGGGAAAGCAGCCACTCAATGGCTTTAATACTTCAAAACAAGAAGTAGTTTACAAAGGGATTATACCCTTAATGGAGCTCCCTCCTTGCTTCACTCTCACCACCTCACACTCACCTTGTTGCATCAACTTCACACTATATGAAATGTATGTAAAAATGGCCTCCTTTTATAGGCCAAAAGGGTTGTCCTCTTTCAGGAGAGGCAGCCATGTGTAGCCGCCCTTGTGTAGATAAGTCCAAATCGGACCCTCCAATCCGCCCATGTGTGGCCGCCCTTGAGAAGACAAGTCCGCTTTTGAATTCGGCCACCGGCCATTGACTTCCGGCCACCGGCCAACCGACAGTTGTTTTCCGACCACTTTCCGGCCGCCGTCCGGCCATAATATTCCGGCGAGGGAAAAAAAAGTCTCGAGAGCTTCCGCCCCCGAGGCCCCTAAAGTTGCCCCTGATTTTTTGCCGTGAAAATTTTGGTTTCCGGCGAGTGATTTTCCTTTACGCAAGATGTCTTCTCTTCATAATGGGGACCTTACAAATATGCACTTTTACCACAAAAAATTACAAGGGTAAATCAAGCTCCATACTTAACAAAATCAAAATACCCGATTGAAGGGAGAGAGAGAGGGAGAAGGAGAAAATCAGCTTGAAAAATTTAATTAAAAAATGTCAATTATTTTGGAACATTTCCTCTTTGAATGTAACCTAAAGGAAATTTTGTATGTTTGTGAAATTGATTTTTCCCAAACACTCATGTCATTTGAATCCATTGCTCTCTGACAGAAAGCTACTCTTGACGAAATTGTGTCTATTCAACAGGACTTCTTCCCTTTTATGATATCTGCTACTATGAGAGTCCCTTTCTATTTGACAATGATTATAAATACAATCATTCCTTCTGTACTTACGAAACTTCTCTTGATTATTGACGTGATCGTGTCTTTGATAATCACCATACTTCTCCTACATAGAGCTAAATATCATGTTCTCACTAGGACTTCTTTCCCTTCTATGGTGACCCCCACTCCCTTATCACGATCACCGTTTTCTTTTTTCTTGCATGGAGCTAATGGAACTACGCCTACTTTTACAAGGACTTTTCTTTTCTATGGTGTTGCCTTAGTACTCCCTTTTTCCTTGTCGCGGTCTGATAAAGAAACACCTAATCAAGAACCTTCTACATTAGTGGAAGGACCGACTACTCTGTTCTCGGACTGTGAAAACGAAGGCGTCGATTCGTTCTCGCTCTACCTGCTTTTCTTTTCCTTTTTTGAGCGACAAAGTTACCCTGTTTAAAGACTCCTACTCCTTCCTCCTTGCCCTGAATCATCGAGACTTTACTCAGAGAAATATTCATAACTTTGCGGCTTACTTTCAATATTTATGTAAGGAGGATTAGTCCCTCTTCTTTGACGCATTTGGTGAGTTTAATGAAGCTGATCCGTCTTCTGACTGACACAATGCCCTTGTAATCATTCCCTATTTCATCACTTGTTTGATAGCATTGTGAGCTCATACTATTTGTTGCAATTATAGAACACCATCTTTTTGCGATGCAATGAGCTTGCTTGTCATTTTCATGCCCCTACCAACCGCTTTCATCAGGTTTCTTCTTATTATGTAGTGCAACCCTTTTTATTGCCCATTGCAATTTGCTTTTGAGAGACTATGATCCTACCGCATATGGGCTAAGGACAAAACTCTGCCTACTTGGACGAAAGATTCACATGACTATTGAAAAACAAACAATCAATGAAAATCCAAGCGCTAGTGTGCCATGATTGGTTTGTAGAAAATGGTTTAATTTTAGTCATATTCATCAAGTAGTAGGAGGTACTAGCTTGAAGATATTTTAAAAAAATTGGGAATCTCGCGAGATGCGTCGAGTGGATGAAGTCGAGGCGGGTATCAGACGATGCAGTAGGCAGAGCAGGTAGGTGCAGGAGAGCGAAAGGAGGTAGCTGCGTGCAGAGGCAGAGTACAAGGAAAACATCTTCTCTTGTAATCACTTCGTAGTGAAGGCAACCTAACGTACTTGGTAGAGTGGTTACGGAAGCAGTCGTCGTAGAATTTTGAGGGTTCGAATCTGTATCGCTCTTTTGTGGAAATCTCACATAGAGAATCTCAGCCAATAATTGAATATACACCAATATAAGAGTAGTAATGTACTTATATTTTTTGTTAAAAATTCATGGCAAAGCATGGGTATCAATCTTTCAAACCTCGCAAGAATGAAAAATTAGAAGTTAACAGATGTCAATAGTAATAAAAATTTTGCAGACATGGTTTTAGAAGATCATGATCAACGCATTACGTGCTCGCATGCGGTCCCCTCAAAAAATAGAAAAAACCGTCAATAACTCAACACCGTCCTCGTCTAGTTATTATGAACCATAGGGATTGTGCCCTCCCCCCATATACTTGTTTCCTCCTCCAATGTTGAAGGGATACGATATGCTTCTCCTCCAATATAGGAGGGTCACTTTTTTTTGGTATGCAATGCATCGAAAGAAATTCAAGTTTTCAAAAATAGTGGTGTTATGATGATCCTGTTGCAAAATGGTACGTCCTGCGAGCATCCATAAGTGTGGCCAAGTACCTGCAATGCGACCTTTGTCCATGCGCACTTAGCTCCCTATTTCGCCGAGTCAAAATTGCACATTTTCAAGTCACTATATTTACTCCATATGTTGACAAGCACATCCCGTAAGAGCCTCAACTCTACCATGCATTTGTAACCAGGCATTAAGCAAACTCATCAAAAATCACTTTGAATTAAGGATGTTCCATCGCAGTTTCAGTTGTAGATGTTCATGTAATGGGTCCACACAACCAAGCTGCCAGTGTGCGCCTTCCTATTGTCTCTCCACATATAAGTTGTAGGCATCAACTCACTCAAATCGCAATGGGAGCATGTTAAAGTCACAAATACACAGCCGCAAAAGGCTACAAACTTGCATAAAATTTGGTTAACTACTAACTATGCACAAGAAGATTATTTCTCATGTAGGAAAACAAAGTTTTTTTTAAAGTTTCTCATACAATGCATAACATACAATGCATAACATCACGAGCTTCTGCTCGAGAGGCACCGCATACCTAGCTAGGTACGATTGGGGGCAGGGGACCACCGGGCCGGCAGTCCCCTACCCCCAATCGTACCTAGCTAAGTATGCAATACCTCGCTCACAGAAGCTCATGATGTTGAGGTAAGTCGCAATGTGGGAATTATTGTGAGAATTTATCCAAAACTTCTTGTCATGAATGGTGAAGCTTTGTTCCTTGACCTACTATTTCCTCACAAGCCTCCATTGATGAACTGATTAAAAGCACTCCCAAGCAAGATGCCACTCACATGAGTACTCTTTACAATGGTGTAAGCTTGCCATCTAGCTGTACAATTCATTGAGGGGCAGCAAGACACTTACAAAAGAGTAGTTGTGTTTCGGCACCTGAATTGTCTATGCTTAAACAACATGCTCATGAACTTCCATCTGATATCTGCAAGAAATTCATCATAACCCAAAACAAGCAAGCATTAGCAAAAACAACATATGCACATTTCATGCATTTTAACAAAGCCTTTGCCTATTTCATCCATCAGCTAGCATGCCAACATATGGCATGTCGACTTGCTGTAAGCACAAAAAGCGAAAACGTTTTATCTAGTTTAGTATCATGATCCCTAACTACTTTGTATGCTTTCTTTGTGTTGCACTTAACCCTTGATCAAATGTCACATGATAGCAACATAATCCTGCAACACTACGGTCCAAGAGAAAACACTCTCGATAGGATGGTCGTCAAAGACTTGTTGTGCTCTAACAAGTGCATCTCATCTGATTTTATTGCGTTTGGGGATATTCCAAGCACTTGTTTCCAATGAGAGACAAAGGCTTCTTTTTGTATCGCTTCGTATGCTTTCAAAATGCAGACAGACGTAAGCTTAATCCCACAGCTCCAATGCTACAACAAGCTTTAAGACTGCTATATAAATGTTGCCAGTGCACGAAATGCATACTTGCCATGGAGCATCACCCACCAATAATATACCATACACAAGCAAACCCTTGACTTGAAATCTCATCTTGAATTTGCTTTCCTTTGTCTCTGCCCCAGTCACGACACACACATATGGTCGTATAGGTAGTGCACTACGCATAAACTTTAAATCCTTGGAAAACAGCCCAACAGCATCCATCGCCTTGCACCTAGTCATGTCCGCAAATGCATAAAGCCAATCCTACTTGCATCATATGCTTGTGGATCTCTCTCTCTCTCTCTCTCTCTCTCTCTCTCTCTCTCTCTCTCTCTCTGCTGCCCCCGCACCCCTGCTGCCCCCTCTCTCTCTCTCTCTCTCTCTCCCTGCTGCCCCCGCACACCTGCCGCCCCCGCACCCTCTCTCTCTCGCGCGCTATCCGCCTCTGTCCCCCCCCCCCTCTCTCTCGCGCTCCCTGCTACCCCCGCACCCTCTCTCTCTCTCTCTCTCTCTCTCTCTCTCTCTCTCTCGCGCTCCCCTGCTGCCTATCGCGCGCCCCACCCCCTGCTGTCTATCGCCCTGCCCCTCCGCCCGCCCCTCCCCCCCTTTTTTGTTCTATCGCGGGTTAATCCCTCGTCTATCGCGCATTTTTCAGCCTTATTTTTCAGCCCCTTTTTTAAGTTTTAATTTTTTAATTTTTTACTATAGTCTATCCCCCACTCCCCCCCCCCCCCCCTCCGGCTGCTTCTCTCTCTATCTCTCTCTCTCTCTCTCTCTCTCTCTTATCAACCCCCCCCCCCCCCCCCCCCAACGTTTTCACCCCCGGTCGTACCGCCTTTGCCACTCGCCAGGACCGCTACTAGTGTGGGTGCATACGTGCATCTAACCCCCCCTTGCGGACAGCGATCAAGCATGAGAAAGGCAAATGATAAAGCCGACCCCTTAGAGGATGCCATTCGAAAATGCAAAGAGGAAATGACGAAGACCATCACCAAGTTGAACCGGAATCTCTGGGGCACAATAAACATTCTCGAAGGACGTGTGCTGATCCAAGAGAGCAAGACAAGCACGCTGGAAGACCGAGTGACAACCCAAGAGAAAGAGATCGCGTCACTCAAGAAAGAACTCGCCGAAGCCCGATCAAGAAACACAGTGGAAGAGGGCGAACTGCAACCCTCAGTAATTGAACAAATCAACACGATCAAGGAACAAGTACGAGCCATCAAAGAGGGAGAAGAACAGCACAAAGAAATGACGACTTCTTGGGTGGATGTTCTTACCAAAACCCAACAGAAGGCGGACGAAGCCGAGAAATGGATCAAGGTGGCCACGAAAGGAAAAGACAAGGAGATAACGCCCACATCCACACCCAACAACATCATTAACCAAACACTAGAGGTGGAGCAGAGGAGAAGAGTGCGCGCTTTACATGTGAGAATTTGCAATCTTAAAGACAAAGGCAATGTGGACGAAGAGGTAAAAGAACTCACAGCCCTGATGGGGATTCATGAGCCGACACACACAAGGCCATGGAGAGTGGGCACCATAAAGAAAAATGGAGGCAGTGGAGAAACCTCAAAAGAAAGAGCACTCATCCTCCGTTTTCCCTCTATGGAAGCAAAGAAGTCTTTCTTGAAGAAAAGACCAACTCTTAAGGAGACTGGCATCTTTCTCGGGGACGATCTCACCCTCTCGCAGATCGCTCATATGCAGGAAGTAAAGTCGGAGATTAGAGCGGCAAGGGGGAAAGGAAAGATCGCTTTCTACCAAGACGGAAACGTAGTAATACTGGAGCGACGCTCCACATGACGGTGCGAGACTTATGGGACCACACTCAAAGTAGCTGCCTGGAATTGCAATGGATCTATGCGTCTTGATGTGGGTGCTTTTGAGGATAGCTTTACTGGAAGAGACATCATTTTCTACTCTGAGACACGCCAAGCCCCGAGGCAATCCATGCCTCACATCAGTGGATATAGGTGGGAGACAGCCTACAGACAGAAGACACGCGCAGAGCACAGAGGGCGGGGCTCGGGAGGAGTGGCAGTGTTATTTAGAGAGGATCTGCAGCCACTGATACATATAGCCCGCAGGGACGAGCAGGCCAGGTACATGTGGGTGAGACTGAAAGCAGAGACAAGCAGATACCTCTATCTAGCTATTTGTTACTTTCCCCCAAGTACATCAGTTTATGCACCACCTAGGGGACAATCCCCTTTCTCTATTTTAGATGACGAATATGGGAGTTCTCTAGAGACAGTGACATTATCATCCTCGGGGACTTCAATGCTAGGACTGCCCATCACTAGGCAGTGTTTTATGATACTTCAGAGGAGATGCTAAGAGAGATAGATGTGGCAGATACGGGCCTTTCCAGACTATCACACGATAAGGAATACACTGAGTATGGGCGACACCTGATAGACATGGGCACTGCACATGGATTGGCCATCTTGAACGTCCTACAGAGATTTCCTGTTGCGGGAAGTTTTACATGCTTCCCACACAGACATGGAGCCAGCACGGTGGACTATGTCATGGCACAACCGAATCTCATTTCTAGTATCCACGATCTCACAGTTGGGCCTAGACCGGTCGGGGTGGCAGTGGATCATGCTCTGGTGTCAATGACCATCTCTTTCCAATTCAGTGTAGCACACAGGCCACGAGTAGCACCCCCTACTCGCTACACATTCACAAGGGAGACGGACTCTGTATACATGGACGGAATCTACAGACGCCTATGCACTGAGGACCCGGGGCGACCTCTGGAGGAGTTAACTACTATACTGACACAGACATTACATGAGGCAGAAGCAGAAGCATACCCACACACCCAGCCTGAGCAGAGCCGCCGATCTGGGAGCATGCCTCAGAACAGCTAGTACGATGAGGAGTGCCGCCAGACTAGAGCCAGACTTCAGAGGGAGGTGTTGTTGGGGGACGTCACTCACAGACTGTCACAGATGGACTTTCGACGCCTGGTGCGGCGGAAGAAGAGGGCTTTTTTGGCCCGACTCGAGCAGGATCTATATCAGTTATTCATGAGTCAAGACTCGCGTGAGGCGTGGCGGCTCTTTCATGAGCAGTCCCCCCCCCTGCTATTTCCTCCACAGAGACTTGGGGTCAGTACGCATCATCTTTGTACACAGTACCTGAACAGCCGCCCCTCCCCAACCCCCCCGACCCATGCCCACATACATGTGTCTTTTTCACCATTGAGATGGTGAAGAAAGCTATTGACAGGATGAAGACTGGGAGAGCATATGATCATGAGGGCCTAGTAGCTGAGCATTTCATGCATGCCAAAGACCTACTAGCAGAGCTTCTAGCAGTTATGTTTAACCGTGCCATGTGTGAGGGCCTACCCGACACCTGGAGCCTATCTACGATAGTACCTATCTTCAAATCAGGAGACCCCAGGGAGCCTGGGAATTATCACACTATTATGATCGGGCTCACACTGGCACGTTTGTATGCATCCATTCTTGAGCAACAGTTGAGTAGATGGGCAGAGAGGGAAGGAATGCGTGCAACTGGGTAGGCAGGATTCAGGAGAGGCTTCTCTACTCTTGACCATATCCTAACACTCAGGGCCATCATCGAGGAAGGCAGATCTCATGGGAGACGGATCTATTGTAGCTTTGTGGACTTCCGCAAAGCTTTCGACACGGTACCCAGAGCTAGACTGATGCGCAGATTACAGGAAATGGGAGTACCCACAGAGCTCATTTGGGGGATCATGGCATTATACAGATCAGTAATAGGGCATGTACGCACCCCCGCAGGGACTCTCAATACCGGTTCACTCCACTATTGGGGTGAAGCAGGGTTGCCCACTCTCTCCTACTCTTTTCGGTATGTATGTGGATGAGGTTTCTGACTACATTGACAAGGACGGGGATAAAGGTGCACAGTTGGCAGGGACATGGATTCCACTTTTGTTATATGCGGACGATATTGTGTTGATCTCTGAATCCCCAGAGGGAATGCAACACCAATTGGATGCTCTGCATACGTTTGCCCACGAAAGTGGTTTGTCTGTCAACCTTGGTAAAACCAAGGTTATGGTGTTTAATACCACCCCACAATGGATCAGGAGATCAGCACCTACATTCACATACGGGCAAGAGACTGTGGAGTACACAGACGCTTACACTTACCTTGGAGTGGTTTTCACTGGACCCACATTCTCACTCAGAAGAGCAGCAGAGACCAGACTGACTAGAGCCCACGCAGCATTGGGTAGATTGGAGAGGATGTGTTCGTAGGTTCAGTTTCAGGAACCCCGGACGAAGCTCTAGCTCTTTGACACCTTGGTGGCCTCAGCATTGCTCTATGGGGCTGAGATATGGGGACCTTCATTCGATCACCACGGGAGGACGGGTCGCACAGACGGATGGGGGAACATGGAGAAGCCTCTCGTCTCTATGATCTCGCGGCTCATAAGAGCCAAGGCATCAGTACCACGGGCCATTATTCGTGCAGAGCTGGCGGCCCCCCCACTAGTAGTAGAGGCGCTCACCAGATCAGTCTCCTTCATAAACCGCACATGGGAACTTCCCAGAGACAGATATGCTCGCATAGCACTTGAGTCCTCCCGACAGTTAGCCATACAAGGAGATACAACATGCTGGTATGGGGAGATGACATCATGGTTTCAGGCGCATGGGTTCAGCATAGACAGGCTGCCACCATTCCAGTATGCATTGGATGCACCATCTCTCATTCTTACACAGTCAGAGATCACCAAGCTCATTCGCCAAGACCTGACCCAGCTAGACACCAAGAGGACATGGATACAACCAGCACAAGAACTGGGCACGAAGATGGCTTTCTACAGAGACCACCTTCTCCAGCTTACGGAAGATGGTTTTGTGATGAGACCCAGATACATGGATACCCACCTGTCTCATGGGATACGGTGTGCTATTGGCCAGTTACGCACATCATCTCACCAGCTGCGGATTGAAACCGGGAGATATAGCAGAGGCCAGGACATGCCCCTTGTGTGACATGGAACCTAAGACAGAGCTACATTATACATGCCGCTGCCCCGTCTACTACGAGATACGAGGCCGCTTCCATTGCTTGTTCAAAGAGGGTTTTGGACCACTCTCAAGAGTAATGGGATACGAAGATCAAAGATGCCTGGGTTTGTTCTTGCTCGAGCTGCGCAGACACAGAGAGAGAGCCTGATGAATGGCGAGGCTAACCAGTCTCAAAGACGGATTACAGACTTCTTCAGAGCAGACACGGGACAGCCGCAAGAGCCACTCCCACAGCAGAGCTCCCCCCCCCCCCCCCCCCCCCGTCTCACACCAGAGGCACATTGATTGACCGAGCGATTGAACTGGGAAAATCCAGGCGCCCACAACTACGCAGGACTACACAGCATCGACGGAGGCTACATCAAAAGATTCAGAGCACGCTGGCCAGGCATGCACAACGCCCGGTCATACTACTAACCATGGAGAAAATTGATGAGATCCGCCAACGACCGATGCTAGATCTTTTGTGACTCAGCTATCTCAACTAGCTGCCCATTCTTGCTCAATTTTTTGGCTTAGCTCACATCGACCTATCTAGAATCCCATAATATATATCTTTGTTTTGTACTGTTGATTAGGTTATTTTGTTACTCTGACTTTGTATCAAATCCACCACCTTGTAACTTTCTGGTCTCATAGGTCACTATGGCCTTTTGAAGACGTTAATATAACATTTCATTTCATCTCTCTCTCTCTCTCTCTCTCTCTCTCTCTCTCTCTCTCTCTCTCTCTCTCTCTGTGTGTGTGTGTGTGTGTGTGTGTGTGTGTGTGTGTGTGTTGAAAGTAAGATGCAGAAGCAACTATATCTTGGTCTCGTCTTATTAATCAAGTTTTTAGTCTCGTCTTATAAATCAAGTCTTCGTTCGTCAGCTCATCATCTCGTCTTCAATACAACATCCCCAAGAAGTTTTTGGACAACTTTCACAATAATTCCCACACTGTAACTTACCTCAACATCATGAGCTTCTGTGAGGGAGGCGGCCCGGGAGTAAAATTGCCTATTGAGGTCAATAAACATGAAATTGCAGGCGCTACCGACCCGATCACAAGAAGATTTAGAAATTTCCTCATGTAGGAAAACGGAGTCTTTTCCAATGTTTTTCACACAATGAATAACATCATGAGCTTCTGCTCGAGAGGCACTGCATACCTAGCTAGGTACGATTGGACCACCGGCCCCCCCACCGGGCCGGCGATCGCCTGCCACCCAATCGTACCTAGCTAGGTATGCGGTAGCATCAAATCCTCTTGGGTTAAGCATCCCTATTTGCAATGATCTACAATCAACAACAGTGTCAACATCGCCTCCCAATTGGCAGCCTCTCTCTCTCTCTCTCTCTCTCTCTCTCTCTCTCTCTCTCTCTCTCTCTCTTCGTTCACGGCAAGGTATGTAAAGTCCTCTCTTCTTTCTCTACGTTCATAGAAAAGGTTGCTGTAGCAAAGGCTTTATGCGACCCTTTCGGTATTACTAAAAAATGCTTTCACCTAACATACGGAGGCACTATTTGACGTGGTATGTTCACAAGGCAGTATTCATAAGAACTCCCCTTAGGAAATCATGGTAATCATAGAAAGCAAGACATCCACCTCCCTTCCCCTTTCATGACCTTTTCTATCACGCAAGTGTCGTAGATTGGTTATGCCAATTCCCTCTTGACTAAGAGGTCTTGAGTTCAACTCTCCTCGTTGGATAGATCTTTAAGGTCTCTAGTTTCCTACGACATTAAAATTCTCTTCTTCTTCTTCTTCTTCTTCTTCCGTCTCCCTCGCTTTTCTCATGGGTGTGTGTGTGTGGGTGTGTCTCTCTGAATAAGAAGAGCAAACTGGAATAACTTTTCTGTCGGTCATCCCTACTCCATCTTGAATAACAGGTCTCAAGTTCAACATTTGTCGGATATATCTTTGAGGTTTCTTGGGACTGGTCTGTCTTCTTCTAGGCTTTTTTGTCAAAAGGGGGAAGCTTGGATGTTATTGAACGATTTCATTTTTCAGGTTTGGCCAACACAAGTATTTTACAAGGGAAAGCCTGTATTTAACAAAGAGCAAAGAAAGCAATCTATATAACTAAAGACGTTAACTAGTCGGCAAGATAGTATTTATCTCTGGATTAAATCCCGGAAAAGCCCATAATCACCTTAAAAGCTAAGAGTCCATTAGTAAGACTCATGGTAATCACCTGTAAGACAATGTAACCCTTAACTTCGTTGTGCACAGTATTTGACTAAATAGGACAATTCCCACGTATGCTGTTAGTGCCCAACAGGAGAAATAGAACTAGGTACCAAGATCTACTACCATACACACACACGAGCACACATTTATAAAAAGATCTGCGTACTGAGTTTCCATCAAGAACTGCTTTTCAACCAGGAATACAGTGGCTAGCACATACGTGATGCATATACATGCATAGAAAGAACATAGCAAATGTTTCACTTCAATCCACCATTAAACCAGAATTATTCGATAGGAGCACCAAGCATTACACCCATTTCACTTGAATGTGATAGCATTACACTTCATGTTTCACCCATAGCTTTTTCATCTGCCAAACATACGCATACGGATATGAAAGTATGAAAAGAGTATAATTTAGACCCATAGAAAATACCATACATCGGATTTCAAACGCCATAGAGGGGAAATTCAACAAGATGCATGAATTCTGTCATCTTCAAACAGTAGGGCTTCAAAACATAAAAGATTACATGTAAGAAGCTAGAAGTTACAAATTTCACCCAGCCAGGCCAAAAAAAATTGGGCGGCCCAATTCTTTGAGCCTGGAGTACGAAATCCAATAATAACCCCACATTTGCAATTGTCAGATCGACAAAATCATCGCGTATGAAAAGAACTGACATTGTCCACCTTGGCTTTTGATTCCCCCCACTACAAAGTATAGCCATAATGGTTGCTAGTCTAATATCTGTATTTCGTAGAGTAATCCTTGGGTGAAATAACCAGACCACGTCCTTTCCTTGCTCCTCTATAAACTGTCTCAACAATGTCAATGAACTCTTGCTTATCTTTCAAGGCCCAATTAATTTTGTTGTTGTTTCCTGTCCCCAAATCGATCATGATATGCTTGTTGCGGAAGAAAAACATGATGGTGCAAGGATCATACAATTCATACATTGTATTGAAATCTGGTACTTCTGTGATGTCCACAAGATATATCACTGCAAAGTTCTTTATTGTTTCAGCAACTGAGGCCAGTACCTCGTCCATCTGAAATAAAAATTGAACAATGAATCACGACATTAGAACCACACGAGGACAAAGAGAAAACAAATCTATTACGAGCTATACATAATTTATTCAGCTTGATGTTGGCTCAACTGTTAATCATCGGTAGTGTAAAGCCACAGCAAGCAGCTGTGTTTTGCTACCTTTCTCCTATGGTTATGATTCTGTGTGTCTGCTTGCAACCGCATGGGGGGGATTTTTTAAGTTTTTTATTTATTTATTTTTTTGGGGGGAGGGGGGGGGGCTGGGGCTGCAACCTGCTAGTGCTGTCTCCTGCACTCTTTTAACTTTTGTTCGGCCACCATTTGGATGTAGTTAGCTACCCCCGGGTGCGACTGCTGGAGTCTCGTTGCCTGCATTGAGCACTGTTGCCGACATTCTGCCACAATTGCCTTAGGATGCTAATAGTTCTTCCAACCCTACAACTGGGTTCTTGATTAACGTGTGTAACTCCTACTTACATACGTGCAGCCCTAGCCTACCAAAGCCCCCACCCCGGCGCCCTGCGCGGCGATGCTGCCCGAGTGAGCCTTTCCGAGCAGGCCCTCAACCAAGCCATAAAAACTTATGGATTTACTCTACTTCATGCAAAACACTAAAATCCACTGCAGCAAACAGTGTGAAGATGACTATGAAATTCAGTCAACCATATACTAGCAAGGAAGAGATGCTGTCACTATTTGACGGGTTAGGAGGTATACATAGACTGTAACCGGCTTGGACCCGGAGGAAAGAGACATGTGTATGGACAACCAAGGCAAAAATCAGCTTTTCCCGAGGACATAATAGAATTGGAGAATATGTTAAGGTGAGTTAAGTGTCATGAAGCTGTCACCAGCGTGTGACTACTATCTATCCTTTTTGTTGATTTCGTTCTTATTATCTATTTACTTTCACTTTTTGGAAACACCCCTCGAGAAATCTAACTGCCCTGCATTGCATAGCTGGTGTGGAACTGTCCAGAGGGAGTCCAGGCCTGAGGGCAAGAGAGCAATAAGGTTGGACAAGGACTATGGTTAGCTAAGTGGGGTCATTGACTAGCCAAAGCGAATCCTTTGCTACAGAGGCTACATTTCAGTTCTGGATGTGGCCACAGTGTACAAAGAGGGTCGGATGACCTAGAAAGATACAATGGCAGCATCTCCTAAAATTTAGGGAACTGCTATTTTGGGACCTGAAAATGTGTTTGCGTCATTACCTCCGGAATGACAAGGGGAACATTTTCTTGCTTTGCCGTGAAGTCAACTGGGCAACCAGTTGGGAGATTTTTAGGCGGCAACCCCGAAACGGGAAAATGCTTATAAATGTGCCAAGTGGCACCTTCTGGTGCACTTTCCTCATGCAAGAGAAGGGGGCACTGAATTTGAAGAGCAAAGAGGCTCATTTTCAGTTTTTGTCACAGGTTAAGAGCTATGTAGTGCTTGCTTTCCCACCTATGTACAGTGCGGTGCCAGGAGTGATGCCCTGCACGCTACGCACTGCCCTCTCTCTCCCCTATGGCAGTATGTTATGCCTCTCTAGTGGGCTTTTCAATTGACAAATGTACAGTTGTGTGGGTTCATGCGTGATTCCCAAGGCAAGAGCCTCTTGCACAGGTACTGGATTAGCTAGCGGCTAATCCCCCGCAGGTACAGGTGAATTTGGACAGGTGCGGGAGCTCAAGGACTTGCTACGGATGCGACCGGCACGTGAAACGGAGCCCGAAACAGTAAATTACAGCCTGCTGTGTATTTTTGCAGGTTTAGGGTTTTGGCCCTAAACGGTCCCTAATACCCCCAGGAGGTTCGGGGACGCGAGGGGACTGTTGTACAGATGATCTGGCGCATTTTTGGGGCTGAAAACAGAGAATTCAGCGTGCTGCAGATTCTCGCCAGGTTTTGCAAAGTGCCCGTATGCGTCGGGAAAGTCAGTCAATGCGTGGGAATACTGACTGTGAAGGGTCCTAGTACAGTTATGTTGCCAAAATCGGGCTGGAACAGTTGAAATTCAGCCAAGTGTGTGCGGGGCAGCTTGTAGGGATCCACAGCGTTTATTCCCTCTTTTGAACAATAAAGAAATACCGAAAGGGGCGCCTAAGTTAGGGACTAATCTGGTGTCGGTCTACTCATACAGGTGCAATCTAGTAGCCTGTATCCCTCTCCCCTTTGTTGTGTCTTGAAAGTACAAGTAAAGTGGATGACAAATTAAATGGGTGAAAGCTAAATCAAGGTTTAAAGTAAAGTCTACCGCCCTTTTTGGATTGAACAGGCCGGTTTCATGGTTCCATCGACGGGATTAAATCACTTTTTCCCATAGAAGTGAGCCTTGGTCAGTTTGGGCTTGAAGACACAGGGAATCATAGACCAGACACAGGAAATAGCAATTATGGCTGACAGACCAGATGATGTGACTGAAGAGGTTTCCTCGTCACAGGGTCAACAGACACATGAAGTGGGTGAGTCCTCAAGACCACCACAGACGGATGATGATATATTCAGGACCCAGTTGGCTACTGCTGTGGCTATGTTCACACAAGTAATACAGAATCCGAGGTTTTTAGCCTTTCTACAACCTCCTGTTCCGTCTCAGCAAGTTGGGTCACTGGATCATAGTCAAAAGCTTGTTAAGGCTCAAGCACAGGTGATTCATACTGCACAGTCAATGGAAACACCTGTATACTTGACGGAGAACATGCAGTCTCCACAACCTATGCCTAAGGTGCAAGAACAGGTGGCTGAGATGCCAGTCTTTCAAGCTGTACCAGTTCAGTCCGCCACCTTTCAACAACCTATAGCTGGTTCTAATGGGCAGGGAAGCAACCTACAAGCTATGCAACAGGTCTTCCCACCACCTTCAGTACACCCTGGCTATTTTGGAGGTGGATCGGTATTGCTGGTCATGCACCTGGAAATCAGTTTTACACGCCAGGAACAATGTTTGGGGGTGCTCAAACGATGATGCCTAACCCCATGTATGGTGTCACGGGAATGCTACCAGGGTTTCAGAGCACTCAGGGCCAATTTGGGATGCCGCAAGCAAATTTTGGTATGGCTGGAATTACAAATATGGCGTTTCCAGGTCAACTTAATTGCGGTCAAGGAACACGAATGAACCCTAACAGTGTTCCCATGTTTCAGTCACTTCCATATGACAATTTAACGCCGCTGGAAAAGCCAACTCCGTACAAAGAAGGTGGCAAAGGTGTGTCATTCACGACCTTTACAGGGTTTGATGACAGGAAGAAGGCTCTCTCATTCCTCCAACAGTTTGACAAGGCCTATGCAAGGGGAAACTTTACAGAGGCTTCAAAGGTCCGCAAGGCAGCCACTTTCTTGACAGGGAATGCAGGACAATGGTGGACAACTTTATTGCTTCAAGGACAAGCTCCGTCCACATGGATTTACTTCAAGCATATTTTTGCAGCAGCATGGTTATCTGATGACTTTGAAGCAGATGTCATGACAAAATGGCACCAGCTTAATGCTGCTACTTGCAAGAATCTGGATGACTACAATCGGAAGTTTTGGAAAGCTCTACTTCCAATAACTTCCTATAGGTTTGAGCCATTGACAGAACAGATTGAAAAATACTGTTGTGGCCTACCCAAAGGATTGAGAAAATACTGCACGAAGACCAAAGTCACTACTTTGACGCAGCTCATCGAGGTAACAAACACTGGCAATGGTTTGCTCAAGAGAGAAGATTGTGAATTCAATACTGGCATCAAGGAAGGATCAGCCAAGACAAATTCAGCGAAGAAGTATGTTTCCAAGGAGGTTCCTAAAGTGACTGAGGAACCAGCCAACGCAAGGAAAGGCAAAGCTTCGGTTGAATCAAAAAAGGGACCAGCGAAGAAATGGAAAAGACGTTTTCCTCGCAAGTCTGAAGAGCAAAAGAAGGTCCTGAGGACAGAGAACAAATGCTTTATTTGTGAGTAGCCTGGCCACATTGCTTACAATTGTCCTACAAAGAAAAGGCCAACTGATTCTGAAGACGAGGACAAGAAAGGAAAGAAGCCCATGGCTGGTCTAGTGCCAGATATGGTGGGCGACAAGCCAAATTCAAATGCAACTGAGCTTTGCAGAGCATGGGGAAAAGTCAGGGATCAAACAGTGCTTATCTTCTTTGATCCAGGTGCCAAAGCCAACTTCATTTCCCCAGAATTGGCTTCAAAGTTGGGAATCAAACCTGAAGAGATGGGGTATACAGCAGAAGCAGGTTTGGCATGTCCTAGCCATACAGAGGCTGTGACACCCATCATTGGAAAGTTGCGTCTACATATCCAGTCCTATGTAGATGCTGAAGAATTTTACATCATGCCACTGGACGGATGTGATGTGTTGCTAGGTATTCCTTGGTTGTTTCGTGTACAGGGAATCATGGATGCCTACAACAAAAAGATCACTGTACAGAGCAGGGGAAAAACTCACATTCTGGATGTAAAGCTTAAAGGGGAGTCTATTCCCACGGTATCAGCTTCTGCTATTACTTCTGTAATGAAAAAGCATCTTTCTGCGTACTTGGTTTTTGCACGTGAAGTGTCAGATTGTGATGAATCAAATTTATCTGTGCTAGAAAAAGAAAGGTCAATGTTTTTACAACAGTATAGTGACTGTTTTTCCGATTCATTACCGTCTCAATTACCGCCAGAGAGACCCAAGGACCATGCGATAGATTTGGTGCCAGGAAGTAGCCCACCAAATAAGCCTCCGTACAGGGTTAGTGCGGCTCAGCAGAAAGAGATAATGGGCCAAGTACAGGAGCTGTTAGAAAAGGGGCTGATTCAGCCCAGTTCATCTCCATTCTGTTCTCCAGTGTTGTTGGTGTAGAAAAAGGATGGCTCATGGCGTATGTGCATAGACTACCGTGCACTGAACAAGAATACCATCAAGAATAGGTTCCCTATACCTAGAATTGATGACATTATGGACAAATTAGAAGGAGCAGCTATGTTTAGCAGGATAGATCTAAAGAGTGGGTACCATCAGATCCGCATTAGATCAGAGGATGTGCACAAGACTGCTTTTAGAACGACGTTTGGCCTTTACGAATTTTTAGTGATGCCCTTTGGTCTCACAAATGCTCCTACTACGTTCAATAGGATGATGGACAGAATTTTCCGTCCACACCAGCAGTTTGTTGGTACATTCTTTGATGACATGATAGTCTATTCAAAGAATGAAGAAGAGCATAGGCATCACTTGGCCATTGTGTTTGAAGAGCTACGCAGTCATAGGTTGCTCATCAATGCAAAGAAAAGTGAGTTTTTTCTAGAAGAGATTCACTTTCTGGACACATTGTCTGGTGTCAGAATGGATCCTGCAAAAGTTGAAGCGATCAAGTCATGGCCAGATTTGAAGACGGTGCACGATGTCCGAAGTTTCTTGGGACTATGCTCCTATTACAGACGGTTTATCCGAAATTTCGTTGAGATTGCTTCACCTTTACATGCTCTTCAAAAGAAGGCAGTCACCTTTAGATGGACACAGAAAGAGATTTTAGCATTTAATCTCTTAAAGAAAAAGATGACTTCAGATCCCGTCATTGTGTTGCCAGATCTTAGGAAGTCATTTGTGGTCCAGTGTGATGCCTGTGGTAGTAGCATTGGTGCAGTGCTAATGCAAGATGGCAAGGTAGTAGCCTATGAGAGCAGAATTTTGCAAGGGCCAGAGATGACCATGCAGGTCTATGAGAAAGAGTTACTGGCTGTGATTCATGCGCTCTTAAGTTGGAAACACTACCTGCTAGGTGCAGACTTTGTTGTCCAAACGGACCATCAGACCTTGCGATACTTCTTGACACAGACAAAGTTATCTGAGAAGCATATGCGATGGGCAAATATCTTGTCAATGTTCCATTTTCAGATTGTGCATGTGGAAGGCAAGAAGAACGTTGTGGCTAATGCCTTGTCAAGGAAGCCACAAATTTCAGCTGTGTCAATTCCTTATCATCATGAACTTGATGATATGAGAGAACAGTATGCAAATGATGAAGATTTTGCAAGGGTTTTCGAGCAACTAATGGATGGACAACGTCATGAACACTATCTTCTTAAAGACGGGTTCATGATGATGCATGGCAGATTGTGTGTCACAAAGCCATTGCGACGCAAAGTTATGGAAGAGAGTCATGTCCCACCATATGCAGGACATCGTGGTATCGATGCTATAGTTAAAGCGGTTGAGACATTCTTCTACTGGCCTACATTGAGAAGAGATGTGGATGCCTTTGTGCGAGAATGCCTAATTTGCCAGAAGGTCAAGTTTGACAGCCAAAAGGCACCAGGGTTATTGCAACCACTACCTATTCCAGATAAACCATGGGAAAGTATTGCTATGGATTTTATCTTTGATCTTCCGAGAACGTAGACATGAAACGATGGTATTTGGACCATTATTTGCAGATTCAGCAAACAAGCTCATTTTATTCCTGTCAAGAAGAAGATAAAGCTAGATCAAATGGCACGCTTGTTTATGAGCAATATTTTCAAGTATCATGGCATGCCACAGTCGATTGTTAGCGACCGTGATCCATGCATGACTAGTTTGTTCTGGAGAGGATTGTTTGAGAATATGGGCACCACGCTCAAATTCTCTTCGTCATTTCATCCTCAAACAGATGGGCAGTCAGAAGAGGCAAATTCTACTGTCCTAGATCTGCTGAAGTGCTATGTGTCAGAGCATAAAGGAAAGTGGGAGCAGTATTTGCCATTGGTGGAGTATGCATACAATAATACAATGCATTCATCAACTGGCAAGGCACCTTTTGAGATAGTTGAAGGTGGCAAGAAAGTTCCTCCCATACTGCATACAAAGGACAAGATATTTGAAGCAAATAAGTATGTTCAGGACATGGATGAAATGTACAAGAAGGTCAAAGTGGCCTTGGAAAAGACTCAGGCAAAGCAAAAGAAAGCAGCTGATCGACACCGTCGTGAAGTGGTATATTCACTTGGTGATTGGGTGCTTTTGCGCTTTGAAAAGGCAAGGTTAAAGAAGATGAAGGGCAAGGAAAGACTGTTTCCAAAGCTCAGCATGCGTTACTATGGGCCTTTTCAAGTGTGCGACATAATCAGTGATGTTGCATATAGGCTGAAATTGCCTGACAGTTGGAAGATTCACAATGCGTTTCATGTGAGTCTTCTTAGACCCTATGTGGGTGATGTGCCAGAAGATATGCCAGCTGAAGATCAGCCGGAAGTCGAGGAACTTTACGAGATCTTGGTCCCTGAACAGATTTTGGCACACAAAGAAAGGAAAGTGAAAGGCAAGGTTGCTAGGCGTTACTTGGTAAAGTTCAGAAACTATCCACCAATGGATGCTAAGTGGATGGAAGAAGGTGAACTTGCAGAGTCACCAACTGTGTTATCACTTTACCTTGAAGCCTTCAATTTGCAACCTACCTTCACCCCTTGAGTTTCAAAGCTACATGGATTGTCAGTGTGACAATGGCTTTTGAAACAAATGATGTACATGGTATTTAAAGTGAGCTCAAATGAAATACCTGTTACATGAATGTTAGAGCTGTACAGATTGTCAGTTTGGCAATTGCTCTTATGGAATGTCCAAAAGTTTGGTTGGTGCTATAGAAGTGAGTATTTCTTGTCAGTTTGTCAAGGATACGGAAATTGCTTCTATTAAAGAAGAGTACATGTGTAACTGCATTCTTAAACTGTTGGTTTGGGTATGCTCGAAAGTGTTACGGGATCCAACGTGTACTATAAGACAGTGGCAAAATGTGCAGCTACCATTTTGTCATTGGAAAGTTAGTGACTCAAAGCAATGGCAGAGTGCGAAGTTACCACTATGTCATTGGGACAGGGGTCACACGCAGGCAATACATGTGTCGACGAGATGTTGAATACACCAGGGTTGACAATGAGCATGTATGTGTCGTACATGTGTCGACAAGTGTTGAATACATCAGTGTTGACTAGGAGCATGTACGACATAGATGCAAACGAGGACGTTTGAGATTTCAAGAGGGAGATATGTCACCAGCGTGTGACTACTATCTATCCTTTTTGTTGATTTCTTTCTTATTATCTATTTACTTTCACTTTTTGGAAACACCCCTCGGGAAATCTAATTGCCCTGCATTGCATAGCTAGTGTGGAATTGTCCAGAGGGAGTCCAGGCCTGAGGGCAAGAGAGCACTAAGGTTGGACAAGGACTATGGTTAGCTAAGTGGGGTCATTGACTAGCCAAAGAGAATCCTTTGCTACAGAGGCTACATTTCAGTTCTGGATGTGGCCACAGTGTACAAAGAGGGTCGGATGACCTAGAAAGATACAATGGCAGCATCTCCTAAAATTTAGGGAACTACTATTTTGGGACCTGAAAATGTGTTTGCGTCATTACCTCCGGAATGACAAGGGGAACATTTTCTTACTCTGCCGTGAAGTCATCTGGGCAACCGGTTGGGAGATTTTTAGGCGGCAACCCCGAAACCGGAAAATGCTTATAAATGTGCCAAGTGGCACCTTCTGGTGCACTTTCCTCATGCAAGAGAAGGGGGCGCTGAATTTGAAGAGCAAAGAGGCTCATTTTCAGTTTTTGTCACAGGTTAAGAGCTATGGAGTGCTTGCTTTCCCTCCTATGTACAGTGCGGTGCCAGGAGTGATGCCCTGCACGCTACGCATTGCCCTCTCTCTCCCCTATGGCAATATGTTATGCCCCTCTAGTGGGCTTTTCAATTGACCAATGTACAGTTGTGTGGGTTCATGCGCGATTGCCGAGGCAAGAGCCTCTTGCACAGGTACTGGATTAGCTAGCGGCTAATCTCCCACAGGTACAGGTGAATTCGGAGAGGTTTCACGCCAGAAATCTCGTCCGATTCAAAGGGCAAGTAGCCCTACAGGTGCGGGAGCTCGAGGACTTGCTACGGATGCGACCGGCACGCGAAACGGAGCCCGAAACAGTAAATTGCAGCCTGCTGTGTATTTTTGCAGGTTTAGGGTTTTGTCCCTAAACGGTCCCTAATACCCCCAGGAGGTTCGAGGACGCGAGGAGATTGCTGTACAGGTGATCTGGCGCATTTTCGGGGCTGAAAACAGAGAATTCAGCGTGCTGCAGATTCTCGCCAGGTTTTGCAAAGTGCCCGTATGCGTCGGGAAAGTCAGTCAATGCGTGGGAATACTGACTGTGAAGGGTCCTAGTACAGTTATGTTGCCAAAATCGGGCCGGAACAATTGAAATTCAGCCAAGTGTGTGCGGGGCAGCTTGTAGGGATCGACAACGTTTATTCCCTCTTTTGAACAATAAAGAAATACCGAAAGGGGCGCCTAAGTTAGGGGCCAATCTAGTGTCGGTCTACTCATACAGGTGCAATCTAGTAGCCTGTATCCCTCTCCCCTTTGTTGTGTCTTGAAAGTACAGGTAAAGTGGACGACAAATTAAATGGGTGAAAGCTAAATCAAGGTTTAAAGTAAAGTCTACCACCCTTTTTGGATTGAACAGGCCGGTTTCAGAGGCTGCTTCCGTGTGTGCAATGTTGGACCAAAAGTGATCAGTGGGTTTAGCTTTTGTTTGCCTGACATTGAGGGTAACTCGTTTAGTCAATCCATTGGCCAAGATGTCTTTTAAATATCTTCTCGATGTACGTATCTTCTCAAATCGGCCACAATTTTTTCAATTTCTTTGGAAAAACATTGATTCTCCATTGTTGTGGAGGCAATTATCTACCCCCCTTAATGGTCAATGAAACTTGAGGGTGAACACACTTACAAAATGCTTTTCAAATGCACAAGGCTTTATGTGCCACATGGACATGCTACTATATGCCATTACAGCCAACACGTGTCTATGGCGTAGAGGATTCTGTTCCGGTGTAATGTGCAAGGGAAGCAATTTATGGTGAATGCTGAGGATCAAGTGCTCAGTGTGTACTCAAGTTTCCTTTTATTGCATGACAGAGTTCCTTGTACTTCATGTGAGAGATATGCAACAGACTAGAGAGAGGAGAGAATGATATTGTGAGTAAAGGTTCTCTGAGTGATGGAGAGAGAAGAAGACTAACACCGGATGGGTCCCAAACCCCCCTCCAAAGGCCAAGGGCTCCCCCTCTCTATCGCTAGAGAGGTATTTGCTTTAGATTGCAGAAATGCTGATATAAATGGTCCTAGATGTTGAGATGTTGATGGGATCTTGTCATGTGCACATGGCTCCATGTGCCACGTGGGCATGCTTCATCGACTTCTAGAGCCAATTTTCCAGTTTTGGAACCCTTTTGCATAAATGGAGCGTTTTGACAGATGTTATTACACTATGGTGGGCATTTCGTATGAGGTGCATATAGTTTTAGGTTGGAGGAATCAATGAGCCATTTGTTAGAGTTCATGCATCTCTCCAGATTCGTCCAGCCGGTCCCAGTTTCTCCCAGGGACAGGTGCTAGGGAGTGAGGGTTGTTTTGTGGTTGTGCCCGGCCATTGTGAGGTAGGTTTCTCATGTCGGGTTGTCTTTAGCCATGTTCAGCTCCAGTTTTGGCTCAATTCCATAGCCAAGTAGGCTCCTTCTGCCAGAGAGTACTCATCCCCTTTGCAATCCATTGACTTCCCAGGACCCTAGAGGCATTCAGTCCCTCCTTTGCTATTTATCCCAGCATGTGGCCTTTTTAGGGCAGGTCGTGGAGGATTGATCCTTGGGTCGGCAGCCCTTGGGCTGGCCCTATATATGTAAGTAGGGGGGCCCACCTTTCTGTTGTGAAAACCAGCCCCAGAGGGAGCGACCTCCCTAGGGTGTCTCATTGGGCAGTATGGCGGCCAGCCGCCACATGTATGAGGAGGGGTTACCTAGCGTTTTTGGGCAACCCCATACCTAACATTTTTGTTGCCGTACCTAGCATTTTCCAGCCAGAGGGGATCACTTCCTGCTAGGTGCAACGGATGTGAATGTTGAACTTTGCTCAAGGTGAGTGCTCCGAACTGTGCTGAAGGTTCCTTTTTCTTACGCAAGGGAGAGCCTTCCGTTCCTTTAGTGAGAGAGTGCTAATGATCACAAACAAAGTGGTAAACACTGTGAATGAAGGTGCTAAGACTGAGAGATAGAGAGAGAAGAATACGACACCAAAATGTTGTCAAACCCTCCTCCGAAGGCCCCACTCTCTATGGCGAGAGCGATCTACTATTGATTGCACAAATCTCTACAATGCAATGGACTTGCCGACGATGTCGACGACGATGAGGACGGCGACGAGACGGGCTGAAAACTGAAAACGCTAATGGCTGAAATCTGCAAATCTTGTATTTGCTGAATTCTGACTATATGATCGGTAACGACGGCGATGACGATGATGCGACGACAGCGCATTGAAAACCCAGATGCTGAAATCTGCGTTTTCCGGGCTGAATCTGCAAACGTTGGCTGATCTGACCGTGCGGCGAGAATTTGTTGCACAAAGGTGAGTTCTGCGAGGTTTGGGATTTGCGGTGCGGAGTCTACACGCTGAAAACCGAAAACGCTGATCCAAAAACTAGGCGTGTCGCCGGGAATCTACAAAACGCTAGGCTGGAATGCTGGTCCAAAAACGCTAGGGCTGAATCTGTCTCTGCTACAAAAAAACGCTAGGAGAACTGCAAACGCCACACTGATTTGCAAGTGGCAAAACACTGGGGCTGATCTGCACTTGGGAAAAACACTGGCTGTCTTGGTAGCTTGAAAACGCTAGGTCTTCATGCTGGTCTTGCTGAGAAGGTGCACTTCCACTACGGTTTGCTGCTTCTTCTGCTAGAAAGTGCTAGCGCTAGGTTTTCTTATATACTTGCTTAGCCAGTTTGCCCTACCCAGTTTCCCAACAAAGTCACTTATTAATGATTAAGTGAAAAATGGCTAAAATAGGAAAAATAGGTCTATGCACTGTAAAAATGCTCCTAATGGGTTCTGACTGTAATCTGATGATCATGCTGTGTGCAATCGGAGATATGCATCTATTCTAAGTGTCTGGACATGCACGGTCTGCGACCAGACTCACAAAAGTGCCAGAGCACTTCCTACGCTAACTGAACTGAATTGAACCCTAGTCATGAAGTAGCTTATCCACGTACACATAGGGTTAGATGTGCACGTGACATCCCCTCCTTTTCAAAGTGAGATACTGGTACCGAACTATATGGTGTCGAGGGAGACGCCAATAGAGTCTGGAATCCTAGAAGACTCTTCGCCGGCCCACTCTAATGCGTGGGTCCATGCGATACTTGAACTTCATAAAGGTCTGCAACGCTTGCTTCTTTGGGCCGCGCCGAAAGCGACACAAAGTGATCTGTGGCTCCTTCACTGCTTCAACTTCGTCTATAGTCATGCGTCTACCTTCTTCAAGAATCTCCGAGGATGAAAATTCCTAAAACCACTTCCAACACAAAAACATGAACATACCCATTCCATGTAAAGTGACTGGAAAAATTCTAGTCTTCAGACTGTGCATGCAATGTAGATAAACATGTAGACGGAGTGCCAAACTGTTCATCAAACACACGCAAACAATGGAATCGAAACTTGTCTTTCTGATTTAAATCTATTAACTGTGGCAAATCACAATGGAAATGCCGATGCTTGATGCTCAATCCTTTTTGTGCTCTTTCGGATATTGTGTCATGCCAAGGAAGAAACATGGAATGGAATTCCTTGAATGCAAACTTTTCTTCTTTTCATGAGTAATCCGCATACATCCGTGCTCATTCATGAGTGAATCGTGTTCATCGTACAATATGGCATGCCTATGAAAAGGGATCACATAAAGACGGTGACTAAAATATAAGAAACCATCACGAAAGAAACACTTGAACAATGCGTACTGACGAATCATGCGCACACAATACTTCCCGTGGGGGTTCTTTGGACCTCCACTCGAGAGCCAAGATCGGTTCTTCGTGATTGATCGAATCTCCAATGAGATTCGCTAACTTTTTGTTGAATTTTTTTCAATTTGCAATGGAAAAAATAGAGAAAAATTCCACAAAACATATGTGTCCGTCTTTTCCCTTCCAAAAGTCTTTCAGGTGGTCCCCTCGTGACTCCACGTGCAAGCCTTGTGTCCACAAGTGAATTATTCTTGAATTTGATAATATTTTGCTGACTCAAACTCCATAATGCATAAGATTCTCCTCCCTTTCACTATTGACTCTTATTCTTCACCTCTAGTGATTGTTAAGTAGTGACCACCAGGTAGAATCAGCATCCAGTGAATTTTTTGTTTTCATAGGGTTTGTTCCTACCTCTCCTTATTTTCAAGATCCAAGTGTGTCAAAACCATAGCTAAGTACAAAATAAAACATAGAGTTTGTTTTTACTTTAATGCATCAGGTCCCTCCTCAGTGAATCCTTGAAGCCTTGCCATCTCGAACACCATACGAATTCCTTGTCTGTCCTTCGAAGAGGAACCCTCTTCCATAATGCCCTTCCCTTTGTCGGCCATAGTGTAATCCGACGTTTCTGTACTCTGTCTTTACCCGAAACAACCGAGGCTCACTTCTTGAGAAAAAAGTGATTTAGGTCCCGACAACGGAACCTAGGCGGTAGGCTTTGGCTTTCACCCGAAATTCTTTACTTTAACACACACAGAGAGAACGTGCAAAGGTAACCTGCGACGGGGATTAACACTTAAAACACACACACGACTCGGAAGCTAGAATGCTCCAAACAGACACCGACAACCTGTAGGCCCCAAAATTGGCACCCCTTTCGGTATTTTTTTATTCTTTAAGAGGGTAGCTTACAAGAAGAGTCCAGGGAATTCTTAATCCTTTACCTGTATCTAGCTAGATACCACTTGTTCTGGAAAAATTTCAACAACATAACAGCCCCAAAACTTGCTCGAAACCAATTCCCCTGCTGGAACTCACTTCCACTCACATAAACCCTCTGATTTCTGCCCAAAAACAGTAAATTCAGCACGCTGTATTTACTAGTTTTTGCCCTATGTTCAATTCTAAACAGTCCCTGAACTGTCCTCTAACAGTGGGGCACTGTTCCCAATGGTTCTGGCATTCGTATGGCTGAAAAACAGTCCAAATTCAGCACATAACCAGCGCTGAAAACGCACCTGTACAGTGAGGTTATCACCCCCACCGGTGCCTGCTTTTGGAGCAGCAGTTAGCTACTCCTATCCCTGCTCAGAGAGGCTCTTGCCTCAACAAAAACGCATAAGACCTCACAACAATACATGAGTCAAATGAAGAGCCCTCTTGTGGGGCATCACATTACTGCATGCAGGGAAGAGAGAGAGCAGTGTGAGGTGTGCAAGACATGACTTCTTGCACCACACTGTACATGAGAGGGAAAGCTTGCAGTCAGTAGCTCTTAACCTGTGTGACAGCTTGCAAATGAGGCCCTTCCCAGCTAGAAATCGAGCGCCAGCTTTTTTGCATGAGGAAAGGTGCCACTTGGCACATTTACAAGCAGTTTCCCGCTTTGGGCTTCCTGCTTAAAAATCTCCCGACGGGTTGCCCAGTTGACTTTACAGCAGAGTTCTAAAATGTTCCCCTTGTCATTCTGGAGGTAATGACGGGAACAGATTTTATGGTCCAAAATAACAATTCCCTAAATTTTAGGGGATGCTTCCGTTGGACTCCCACTGGTCATCTAACCATCTATCCCCACTGGGACCGCATCCAAAAATGCAATGTAGCCCAGTTGTCAGGTACTTTCCTTTGGTGACCCCACCTTGGCACTATGCCTTTATTGAGTTCACTTCCTAGTATCCACCAACTTGCTAAGTGCGACGAGGGGACCTACATGATCTTGAACTGAGCCTAGACATTCTCTTACTATACGAGTTCCAAGACCGACCAACTTCCCATCTGCGGGTGAAACTACCGTTCACATTAGCCATACAATGTCCGACCATTTGCAACGTCAAAAAGAGGGTCTCAAAAATAAAACAAAAATCATTGGAAAGAAACCAACAACTAAAGTTAGCGGTTGCCACGTCCTTGTCTCGTGATAGTTTCCATGGTCAACCTAGTGGAGTTCTAGCGATGGTGATGAGCAGCACTTGCAGGTTTTCTTCTTCCATGGCGATGGGCAGCAGATCTTCCCTTCCACTCTTCTCCTTAGGGCAGCCCATTCGGTGGGCATAGTAGTCAGAGGCCGAGGCGAGCAAAGATCCCTACTTCCTCTAGAGGGCAGCCACATTGGCAGCCTTGAGGCCTTTGTCTCTCTCTCTCAAGTTCTTCCTTTGCCAGGAGGTGGATCCGTATTGGGGAGCCAGCCCATGTTGTGGCCATGTCAGGAGTCTCATGTGCAGGAGCAATTGACACTGTCAATAGCAGTCGCAGTTGTGTGTGCCTCGGGTCTATCCATTGGGCATGTCAGTTCTGTGCGAGACTACTGTTGGTCACTTGTATGAGCAGATTGCTATCAACAAGGAGAGCCTTTTCCAGATCTCTCTCTCTCTCTCTCTCTCTCTCAAATGTCCCGTCTCTTCTACCTCACTCGTCTCTCTTCTCCACTGGTGTGCCTTGTTCATTCATGTGTTTGGCATTGCAGGTGTTATAGATCGAAGTCGAGGTACCCACCAAATCACGAGCCTGTTCTTGTCTTCATTACATCTCCCGCTGTCACTTTTGACACCATTCCCCGCGTCGATAAATTCCCAGGTAAGCAGATATGCGACAGTCTCACCCAAAACCTAGCCTTGGTCAAAAACTTATAAAATAAATCAATTAATGATTTAATTTGTTGGGTTGAGGGACAGTTTGCCCTATAAAGGAAGCAGTAGAGCCAGAGTTTTGGATCAGATGAGTCAACGCCAAAGATCAGCCCAACGTTTTTGTTGATCAGTCCCTTGGCGTTTTGAACCTTCATCGCGAGCATCCGCGCCGGATCAGCCATAGCAGCCAGTGTTTTCAGTTTTCAGCCCTTTCCCTCGCCAGAAGAGCCACGGATCTACTAACACTAGTCTCTCTACTGCAACCCGGAGCTTTTGGCAGCACATCAAACCTCTCTCCCAGCCATTCCCTCGCCGCATTGAGTGCTCACACGGTTGTCCATCATTTGCTCCATCATCAGCTGCATTTTCAGCCCTGATTCTTGCGACAAATCCGCTGCTTTTTGCGTGCCAAATCTGCGTTTTTGCAGCCAGCTTTTAGCCCTTCATTCCTCTCACGTCGGGAGCACAATCCAGCCACAGATCTACCCCTTGGTGGCCGTCTACAATCCCACACCGAGAAGGATCCAAAGGTGCATCAAATCGGCCCCGGAGGTGCCTCGTCTTGAGGAGTTACTGTGGCGACAGTCATCATTCGAGTCGGTAGAGTCTGCACTTGAGGTATTGCATTTGTGTACATTCCATTTACGCAATCTAAAGCAAATACCACATCGACAACGCTGTGGAGGGCCCTTGAGAGGGTTGGTTGGGACCCCATCGGATGTCATTCTCCTCCTCTCTCTCTTTCTCTCTCCTTCTACACATCTCTACCGCACTCTCATTCCCTCCCTTCAGGGAAAGGTAAAAGGAACCATCATTCAAGCTAAAAGGAATCACTAAGGCAAGGAAAGAAAGAAAAGCATTTGTGGAAGTGTAAAACCTAGATCTTCACCATTTCAATTCCGCTACACCTGACAGATCTTGCTACCGATGCTTGGATCTGAGAGGCTAAGGGCTAAAATGCAAAAACGCTAGTGAAGCTAACGGGATCTGCAACCATCAACGAGGCTATGGCTGATCTGCTATAGCTGATGTTGAGGGTGGGCTGAAAACTGAAAAACGCTGGCTGATGTGAGGGCTAAATCTGAAAACACTGGCGTGACTGCTCGATATGCGACGGTACGGTGAGGTTATGACTGAAAACTCCTAGCTCTAGCGCTGATCTAGTACTATTGTAGGACTGAGGATGCTGGAATTTTAATGGGAAAACGCAAGGAGGCTGGCTGCCCATTGGGTGTGGATGCTAAGAGTACTAATTATCCTCAATGGGTGCCCTTGGGGGTCACCCATATAAGGAATAAATGTTGGGTCGAGTAGAATCTACTGCCTAGGCTTTACAGCCACTGTCTGCTAAGTGTAGGCACTTGGGAGTGTTCCCATAGAGTTGCAATCAATGGGTATGCAACTAATCTAAAGTGCCTCGAGAGTCTGTCACAAATGGGTGACGTGGCAGCAGACCCGGACACACACTGACACGTGGCAACAGTACGGACCCCTGCATATTGCGCTGGCTGGTTGCCGTGGCCACTGTACGGAGTTTGCGGATTTTGTGGACGTGGCATTGCGTACGAAAAATCTGATGGCTGATTTACGCAAGCTTTTGGGACAAATGCTTTTGAATAGGAAGCTTTTAAGTTCAATGCTTTTGGGGCTTTGCTTTTGGGCAACCCTTGCAACAATAAATAAGTGGGAAGGGCCTCACTTCTCAGAGCATCTGGACGTAGAGTCTGAGAGTGAGCACCTACCCACTCTCTTGTACTTTGAACACAGATTAATACAAAAAGAAATACCGAAAGGGCCCCAGTCTTTGGGGCCAATATCTCTAGGCACGGAACTACGCCGTGCCGTGTCGACTCAAGTGTGAATTGTGAACTGTTTTTGAAGTGAATCTTTGTTGTGTCGCGGTAGAATCTTCACTTGGGGTGTCCAAGTTTGTTACAGTGGATCAAAGCACAAAAAGATTCTTCTTCTATAGAGGATCCAATCCTTTTTACAACGCACACAGCTTTTGGGAAAGAATCTTCGTGCGCCGACCACGCACTTATTAGCCACTCCCACCCTTCATACATTGCGCATCGGGCGCGCTCCCATCTTCATCGTTGTGTCTTACAAGGCATAGAGCCATAAAGATCCCAGATTACACATGGGTTCTCGTGAAGAATCTGACAGAGATGACACCTCTCGGTGGGAAGGCAAAGAAAAGTTGAAAATCCGGTGCGGGAACTGAAGAAAAGAATGAAGATTTGGACAAACTTTTTCTTACAAATTTGCCAGAAAGGAGTACAAACGTCAACTGCAGATTGGCATATGTGTGAACAGATTGATTAAGTACTCCAAGGACCCGAGATTGGCGAAACACCTGAAAATTTTGCCACAAGACGAGGACCACGTGCCAATAGAAAAGAGCAGACTGAACAGACTTTTAACACTTCAATAACAACTAAATTGAGAGAGAGAGAGAGAGAGAGAGAGAGAGAGAGAGAGAGAGAGAGAGAGAGAGAGACGACACGCGACACGGAGTGACGGAATTCCACCCCAGAGAGTATTGGCCCCAAACCTTGGCGCCCCTTTCGGTATTTCTTTATATTGCATCAACACAGTACAAGCCGATATTCCAGACTCTGCACCTTCTCCAGGAAGCATGCCAGAGAATTAGCCCTAACCTCATATTTAAAGGCCCTTGGCCTGAAAAGCGGTTACAGTGAAAAGCCTTCAAAACTCAAAAGCTTTTGGTCCAAAAAGCAATGCCAAAAGCTACCATCGTAATTTACGAAAATCCGTACAACCTGCCACGTCATCATGCCAACGCAATTTTCAAAAATCTGCCACGTCATCACTTTTTTCATGTGTCCGGATCCTGCTTTATTTTCTTCCTTTATGTCACTTGGGGCCCCATCGAACAGGGTCCCCATAAGTTGGTAGGACTTCTTCTGTTACTTGTTCTTCTTAGGGTTTAGGCCCCTCGCCCGGCTTCTGTAAGTTGGCTTCATTCTTTAGGCTTTGACACATCAGCAGTTTGTTACATCTCCCCTTCTTGAAAGAGAGTAATCGTCCGTGATTACAGCATATCTGCAAAACAACTCAAGTTAGCTCAAAAAAAAAAATCCGAGGGTCATTTCGAGAGACATTCCGAGGGACAATCAATTTGCTCTTTTTATTAAGGAGTTAGCTTCTCCTGTCTGCTCTTTTGATCAAGGAGTTAGCTTCTCCTTTCGGCTGTTTTGATCAAGGAGTTAGCTTCTCCTTTCGTCCACATCGAAACTCTTGTTATTCCGGCGTAGTAAAATTAGTCATCACACCCAGACCGTACTGATCTTCTTCGGGTGTCTTGATGCACTAAAAAATTTTACACACCCAAGCAATCTCATCCAATTAGGAATATTCAGTAGTTGGCACATCACAATGCATCACAAATGCTTACATATGCATGTTACAAGACACAACAAACAGTGCCGCTAAGCACTCCCCCGAGACAAACGGTCTGCGGTATGAAGCTACTCAACGACTACCTCGTCACTCCCCTCGCAAATAACCTAAAAAGGTCCGGGCCATGAGCTTAGAGGACTGTACAACCAAACGCTCCCCAGACCGCAGTCTGCGTCGCTTGGATGTTCACACATACAACCAAACGCTCCCCAGGCATCCGCCTGCGTCGTTCGTAGGTTTTCTAGCATACAACGGAACGCTCCCCAAGCATCGGCCCGCGTCGTTCCGAGGTTTTCAAACACACAACGAAACGCTCCCCCCGCATCGGCCTGCGTCGTTTCGAGGTTCAAACAATACCAAAAACAGTATTTCTCACTTCTCCACCCGGGAGTAAAATTACCAATCATTGAAACCAATATCAGACCAGAGTCAAACAATTCAAATCGGCACCAAAACAAGTTCAAAACAGATACCATCCATTTCAAACAAATCCCAAACAGGATCACCAAACAAGATCAAACAGAACTCAAACTTAAAAAGAAATCTCGACATCAGTCTAGCTCGAAAAGTCGACTGACTTTCCATCTTGAAACCTGCACCAAAAATTAGGGTTAGGTTCCTTCCATGAGGTCGTAGCCGAGCACAGCATGGTCCATCAGCTCTTGGACAGATAGTGTTTCTTTGGCGGCGAAGGTATTCCCAAGAGATAGCAATCATATCGAACCTCCAAGGTCATTTGCTCGTGAAGAGACATCTACTGAGAGATGTCGAGAAATTTCAAGTTATAATCTGCTAGGGTTTCCATGGCAAGCATTCCAAGATACCCCACTCTGCCAGAAGTTGCACTCTGAAGGAAGATGTCAGAAACCATATAACTTCGGACAAATTTTTTTCTTGAAAGCTTGCCAAGTACTTGGAGTGTGCGGCTTGGTAGCTATAGACATCAACATTTGCATGGCACTGCTTTTGAGAAAAACAGTGACTCGAAACAAATATCAGATCCTTCTTTGCGAGTGATCTTAATGGCTTATGCCCTGTAAAACATGAGCGGTCAAGACGGGAGCGCGCCCGATGCGCGATGAAGGGTGGAAGTGGCTAATAAGTCCGGGTTTGAGGGCGAAGATACCTCGAATAAAATTCCAATAGCTCTGTCTGTTCTGTTGTAGGACCGGTGTGCTTTCAAAAAAGCACACGCTTGATGCTCTGATACCACTGTCACAAGACGGGCACCACGTGCCAATAGAAAAGAACACACTGAACAGACTTTTAACACTTCAATAACAACTGAATTGAGAGAGAGACGACACGCGACACGAAGTGGCGGAATTCCACCCCAGAGAGTATTGGCCCCAAATCTTGGCGCCCCTTTCGGTATTTCTCTATATTGCATCAACACAGTACAAGCCGGTACTCCAGACTCTGCACCTTCTCCAAGAAGCATGCCAGAGAACTAGCCCTAATCTCATATTTAAAGGCCCTTGGCCTGAAAAGTAGTTACAGTGAAAAGCCTTTAAAACTCAAAAGCTTTTGGTCCAAAAAGCAATGCCAAAAGCTGCCAGCGTAATTTACGAAAATCCGTACAGCCTGCCACGTCATCATGTCAATGCAATTTTCGAAAATCTGCCATGTCATCAGTTTTTGCGTGTGTCCGGATCCTGCTTTATTTTCTTCCATTATGTCACTTGGGGCCCCATCGACATTCTTCCATTATGTCACTTGGGGCCCCATCGACAGGGTCCCCATAAGTTGGTAGGACTTCTTCTGTTACTTGTTCTTCTTAGGGTTTAGGCCCCTCGGCCGGCTTCTGTAAGTTGGCTCCATTCTTTAGGCTTTGACACATCAGCAATTTGTTACAGAATTACCCGATTGATAAGATTTATTCGAGATGGCATGTGGCCATTGCTTCTCTCAGGTAGGGAGGAAAGCCGAAAAGACACACGAGTGCAAAAAAGCGGAACCTGTACTCGCAGAAAGACATGGACAAGCACTCTTGAAAAGAAGCACTTCTACAGAGCCAACCAATCTGACTTCCTTGAAGACGAGAGCAAGAAAAAAAAAGAATTTAACGAAGGTGGACAGTCGATTTGAATCCTTTACTAGGTTCCGAGATGCTCGAACATGGTGATCCACTCTTCTTCCGAGGAAGGAAGCTCCAGTTACATGGTTGAAATTCAAAGGCTCTTGATTTTTCTTCTTGGCTGACTTGGGAGTACGAACGAGATATACGAACTACTTCGAATCATCTTCGGATGACCAAAGGAGATTCTCTGGACGCTTATTGCGAGAGATTTTGGAGCTATAGCCTCATCATTTAAGAAGGTCTCGTTTAAAGAACAGATAGAGCGGTTTTGCTGCATACTTCGTACAGAGATCCGAGACTTCTTGTCACGATTGTGACTTGTTACACTCTTCTTGATTCATTACAGATGCAGATGCGAAGTGTGACTAACCCAGGAGAAGCCCTGTTCTCGAATGGTCACAACCCTTCGCCCAAAAGACATACCTCTTCGCCAAAAGCCACACTCCTTCGACGACTGGTCACAACCCTTCACCCTACGGATGCGACTCTTCACCCAATGGTTGCAGCTCTTCGCCGAAAGGATGTGTCTTTTCGCCTAAAGTCATGTCTCTTCACAAAGAGACATGCCTCTTCACTGATGACTATTCAATTCCTATAAAAGAAACCCTTGTATCACACATTCAATCAATCAAACACAGAGTCTTCTAAGTCTTGTTTCTAAGTTCAGTTCAGTTTCTTAAGTCTTAATCATGAGTTTAAGTACTTAATTAAGGATTAGCATCTAGAATCCTTACAGTGGTATCAGAGAAAATTTTCTCCCAGGACCCAAAGGTTGTGAGCCTCTCACCCTCACCGCTACTTCCCCCCCCCCCTTCCCGGAGTTGTATGGAAGCAAAAGAAAGATGGACAATACCTACGTCAGCATGAGGTAATTTTCTCTTCTACACGTACATAAAGACAATCAGAAGACGGCAGACAAAGTGGGTGTTGCGGCATACCGATTGCACTTCTGGAGTTTGTTTCTCCAGCACAAGGTGACTCTTCGCATGGACAATTTGTGCTTTTCCATGAAGAGTCGCACCCTTTCCTTGCGCAAGTGACACGAGCCAGTGCTTCCGCGCCCCCTTCACCCGGCTACTCACGCTCGCAGCGCACGCAGCTTTCGAATCTACAGATCATCGTCTCATTTTTTTTTGCCAGCACTGGATTAAAGTGGACACCCTTTTAATTTTAAGGGGTTTTTGGCCGGCCGCCCAACATAATTTTAAAGTGGGCACCCCAACATTAAAAACAACTAATAACAAAGAGCCACCAACGGCAGCCAGCGCAATGAAAAGACTTCGCCAGCGTGAAGAAAATCTGCTGCCTCCTCTTCTGCTAATCCTCTGCGCTGCCAATTCTAGCCATTGTCGGGTGCGCACGCGGGCTTGTTCACAGTCATGGCCAACGACGCCCTCGACGTTCCACTCATCTTTCTCTCGTACATAGACGAGGTTCCCGAAGTGTTGCCCCAAAATTACCTGGTTTATGTCACTCATTGGCACAGGGCTGGGTGGTGTGGCATATCGTTGTTACGTGCGAGCCTCTTCATTTGCCACACTACGAGCACATACTGGGCCAGTACCCTCACTTGGCCTATTCTCTGACAGAGTGTCGCGTGGATACAGTGAACGACATCATCTCCCAGCGGCCTTTGGTTCGGGTTCAAAGCGAGTTGTAGCTTCCAGACTATATGCCTTTGACACCAGACGACACACCTCCTATCAACGAGGTGGAAGATATCGAGGATTCGGATCTTGGACCAGATTTCTTAGAGGAGTGGGACGCAACATCACTACCAGCTTCACCCTTTTACGGCTACCACACCTCTCCAGCCTCTCCGAGATATTCCCTCTGAGCTGTAAGAATGTCAGAGACAGGCAGTGCTCCACCCGCACGATCCGATAGCCATCCTCACAGAACAGATGTCCATCCTCCAGGAGGCCCTTTCCACCGGTCTTGCATCGATGACCGCCCGTTTGGATGTCTTACAGGCCTTGTCTTCTTCGAGGACGCAGCCAGCTACATATTCAATTTCCTCGGTAGCAGAGTCAGTTCCTAAGCAAGTCGAATCTCGAGAACCCGAGGTAGACAATCCTGAATTAAAATATCTTTTTAAGGTAATAAACACAGCACAAAAAAAGAAAATTGATGCAAAGTTGCCCGAGCCATACAACGGTTGCCGCGATAAGCGCATGCTGGACCATTGGCTTTTCAAAATGGAGGTTTATTTTCAAATACCGATCTCATTGAAAGCAAGAAGGTTGCTTTGGCAAGCTCCCTACTAAAGAATATTGCATTCCTTTGGTGGCGTCGCCACGTTAAAGATGGAAAAATCACCGCTACTTGGGACAAATTCCGGCGTGTTCTTTGCAAGGCTTTTGAGCTTGCAAATGCCGATTTTCACGCCTGGTCTTCTCTTCGCCGCCTGAGCCAAACTGGTTCCTTGACCACGTACATCTTGGAGTCTCAGAAATTAACTCTTGAGATAGAGACTCTCAGTCCTTCCGACAAACTCCACAATTTTGTTAAAGGACTTGAGCCTTCCCTGCAAGATGATGTCCATAAATTTAACCCTGCCACACTGGATGCTGCAATCGCTTATGTCGAGCGTCTTGGTAATAATCGGCGCCCATTCAAAAATTTCCTTCTTAGTGATCGAGTTTCCAATTCTGCAAGCTCTTCACAGCGTAATTACCAAGGACAAGGTGGTCAAAATCAGCGTTCTTTCTCAGGATCTCAATCTTCGAGACAATACTCTGCTGGACAAACTTCTTTTCGACCCCAATCTTCTGGACAAGCAACCACTTCCAGAGCCTCCTCTTCTATAAATAATCAGAATCGACGAAACAATCGTCCCAATCATAGAAGGAATGGTCGTCGTGATTTTCGGCCGGATACTTCCTCTGGACAACAAGCCTCTTCATCAGCTCCTTCAACCTCCAACTCCAACCGTACAGGATCATGTACAATTTGTCATGGACAGCACAAGTGGTATGAATGCCCCAAGAAGCCAAACCCTTCAAATCCTCGCCAGAATTCTCACATGGAGACCACAATTTCAAAGCCAATCTTCTGTTCCAGACAAAGGCAAACAAGCAGCACGTTGTGTTCGAGTTTCCAAGATTGTAAGTGCCTTAATGATGAATGCTCGAAATCATGTCACTGCTCTAGTGGATCTTTCGAATCAGGTTCTTAGCCTCCTTGGCTTTGTTGGCAAGCAGCCAATCAATGTTCTTGTAGATAGTGGGTGTTCTACTAATTTCGTCAGCACATCTTTGATTACTAAACTGTGCCTTCAAACTCAACCTAGTGAGGCAACTTATCAAGTAGAACTTGCTGATGGTTCCTTCCTCGAGTGCAACAAAAGGATTGAAAACCTGGATTTTCAGATTCAGGATTACTAGGATCAGCTTGGTTTTTCAGTTATGCCCTTGTCACATTACGACTTGATCCTTGGCCAGTCTTGGTTATTTCAGTATGATCCAATAATCAGTTTCAAAGATCAATCAATTCGGCTCTTTCACAAGCAACAAGAAATAGAGCTTCGTGGTCTTTTCAGTACCAAACCCATTATATTGGTTTCTGCTTTACAAGTCAGACGGCTGGTTCGAAAACGTGATTGTGCTACTGCCTTAATCATGTTGCGAGATGTCAAACCTGGTGCAGAAGACGCAGAAGTTAAATCATCCTCCAACATTGCTTATTTGCAACAACCCTTCTTTCAACCACATCTAGACTTGTTTCCCGACGAGCTACCAGCAACTTTGCCTCCTCGGCGTCCCGTGGATCATCCCATAGATTTGATCCCCGGCCAACCTCCACCAATTCGAGCCCCTTATCAAGTTTCATACTCAGAATCTCAAGAGATACAGCGGCAGCTAGAAGATTTGCTGGATGAAGGTCATATTCCATTCGGGTTAACCAATGCCCCGGCCTCTTTTATGACCCTGATGAACGAAATTTTCGGACCTTACTTAAACAAGTTCGTGATTGTCTATTTGGATGACATTTTAGTTTTCAGTCGAACGATGGCTGATCACAAGGAACATTTGAAGTTTGTCTTCCAAGTTTTGCGAACCAATGTGCTATACATCAATAAGAAGAAAAGTGATTTCTTCAAGAATCAGGTGGAATACCTTGGTCACATTATTTCTGCTAGTGGCGTTGCAGTCGATCCCAAGAAAATACAGGTCATAGTGGATTGGCCTTTACCGCTCACCATCTCAGATGTGCGCTCTTTTTTGGGACTTGCAAACTTCTATCATACCAAGGTCCACAAAATCTACAACATTGCAGCTCCTTTGACTGAGCTTACCAAGCAGTATAAACTTCAATGGACTGAAGAAGCAGAACAGTCGTTCAAAGCCCTTAAACACACCTTGACGACAACTCCATTTTTGGCTATTGCAGATCCCACTCAACCTTTTCAGGTCATGACCGACACGTCAGATCATGCTTATGGAGGTGTTCTTATGCAGAATGAGCGTGTCATTGCTTTTGACAGCCGCAAATTTTCAGCCATTCAAATGAGATACCCAGTTTATGACAAGGAATTCTTAGCCATTGTTCATGCTTACTGCACTTGGAAACACTATCTTCTTGGCCCAGATTCCGTGGTGCAGACAGATCATCAGTCATTGACATACATTTTTACTCAACCAGTGATGAATCCTCGTCAAGGGCGATGAGTTGAGTTCTTGGCAAACTTTCATATGATGATTCCATACGTGCCAGGCCTTGCAAATGCAGTTGCAGATTGAAACCGGCCTGTACAATCCAAAAAGGGCGGTAGACCTTAGACTTAAACCTTATTTGCTTTCACCCATTTAATTTGTCGCCCACTTTACCTGTACTTTCAAGACACAACAAAGGAAAAAGTGATACAGGCTGCTAGAATGCACCTGTATGAGAAGACCGATACCAGATTGGCCCCTAACTTAGGCGCCCCTTTCAGTATTTCTTTATCTTTATTCTTTAAAAGAGGGAATAAACGTTGTGGTTCCCTACAAGCTGCCCCACACAAGCTTGGCTGAATTTCAACTGTTCCGGCCCGATTTCGACAGCATAACTGTAATAGGACCCTTCACAGTCAGTATTCCCACACATTGAATGACTTTCCCGACGTAACGGGCACTTTGCAAAACCTGGCGAGAATCTGCAGCACGCTGAATTCTCTGTTTTCAGCCCCAAAAATGCCCCAAATCACATGTACAGCGGTCCCCTCGCGTCCCCGAACCTCCTGGGGGTATTAGGGTCCGTTTAGGGCCAAAACCCTAAACCTGCAAAAATACACAGCAGGCTGTAGTTTACTGTTTCGGGCTACTCGCGTGCCGGTTGCATCTGTAGCAAGTCCTCGAGCTCCCGCACTTGTAGGGCTACTTGCCCTTTGAATCGGACGAGATTTTTGACATGAAACCTCTCCGAATTCACCTGTACCTGTGGGGGATTAGCCACTAGCTACTCCAGTACCTGTGCAAGAGGCTCTTGCCTCGGCAATCGCGCATGAACCCACACAACTGTACATTGGTCAATTGAAAAACCCACTAGAGGGGCATAACATACTGCCATAGGGGAGAGAGAGGGCAGTGCGTAGCGTGCAGGGCATCGCTCCTGGCACCGCACTGTACATAAGAGGGAAAGGAAGCACTCCATAGCTCTTAACCTGTGACAGAAGTTGCAAATGAGCCCTCCTCTCTTCAAATTCAGCGCCACTTCTTCCTTGAGGAGGCAAGTGCACAAAAATGTGCCACTTGGCGCATTTACAAGCATTTTCCCGTTTCGGGTTCGCCGCTTAAAAATATCCTGACCGATTGCCCAGTTGACTTCGCTGCAGAGTAATAAAATGTTCCCCTTGTCATTCTGGAGGTAATGACGCGAATACATTTTCAGGTCCCAAAATAGCAGTTCCCTAAATTTTAGGAGATGTTGCCATTGTATCTTTCTAAGTCATCCGACCCTCTTTGTACACTGCAGCCACATCAAAAACTGAAATGTAGCCTATGTAGCAAAGGATTCCACTTTGGCTAGTCAATGACCCCACTTTGGCTAACCATAGTCCTTGTCCAACCTTAGTGCTCTCTTGCCCTATGGCCTGGACTCCCTCTGAACAGTTCCACACTAGCTATGTAATGCAGGGCAGTTAGATTTCCTGAGGGGTGTTTCCAAAAAGTGAAAGTAAATAAATAATAAGATACATGTACGACACATACATGCTCATTGGCAACCCTGGTGTATTCAACACCTCGTCGACACATGTATTGCCTGCGTATGAACCCTGTCCCGATGACATAGTGGTAGCTTGGCACTCTACCATTGCTTTGAGTCATTAACTTTCCAATGAAAAAATGGTAGCTACGCATTTTGCCACTGTCTTTTAGTACACGTTGGGCCCAGTAACACTTTCGAGCATACCCAAACCGACAGTTTAAGAATGCAGTTACACATGTACCCTTTAATAGAAGCAATTATTGTATCCTTGACAAACTGACAAGAAATACTCACTTCTATAGCACTAACCAAACTTTTGGACATTCCATAAGAGCAATTGCCAAACTGACAATCTGTACAGCTCTAAGATTCATGTAACAGGTATTTCATTTGAGCTCACTTTAAATACCATGTACATCATTTCTTTCAGAAGCCATTGTCACACTGACAAATCCATGTAGCTTTAAAAGTCAAGGGGTCAAGGTAGGTTGCAAATCGAAGGCTTCAAGGTAAAGTGATAACACAGTTGGTGACTCTGCAAGTTCACCTTCTTCCATCCACGTAGCATCCATTGGTGGATAGTTTCTGAACTTCACCAAGTAACGCCTAGCAACCTTGCCTTTCACTTTTCTTTCTTTATGTGCCAAAACCTGTTCCAGGACCAAGATCTCGTCGACTTCCGGCTCATCTTCAGCTGGCATATCCTCTGGCACATCACCCACATAGGGTCTGAGAAGACTCACATGAAACGCATTGTGAATCTTCCAACTCTCAGGTAATTTCAGCCTAGATGCAACATCATTGATTATGTCGCATACTTGAAAAGGCCCATAGTAATGCATGCTGAGCTTTGAAAACAGTCTTTCCTTGCCCTACATCTTCTTTAACCTTGCCTTTTCAAAGCGTAGAAGCACCCAATCACCAAGTGAAAATTGGTACACTTCACGACGGTGACGATCAACTGCTTTCTTTTGTTTTGTCTGAGTCTTTTCCAAGGCCACTTTGACCTTCTTGTACATTTCATCCATGTCCTGAACATACTTATCTGCTTCAAATATCTTGTCCTTTGTATGCAGTATGGGAGGAACTTTCTTGCCACCTTCAACTATCTCAAAAGGTGCCTTGCCAGTTGATGAATGCACTGTATTATTGTATGCATACTCCACCAATGGCAAACACTGCTCCCACTTTCCTTTATGCTCTGACATGTAGCACGTTAGCAGATCTAGGACAGTACAATTTGCCTCTTCTGACTGCCCATCTGTTTGAGGATGAAATGACCTGGAGAATGCCTCTCCAGAACAAACTTGTCATGCGTGAATCACGGTCGCTAACAATCGACTGTGGCATGCCATGATACTTGAAAATATTGCTCAGAAACAAGCATGCCATCGAATCTGGCTTTATCTTCTTCCTGACAGGAATAAAATAAGCCTGCTTGCTGAATCTGCAAATGATGGTCCAAATACCATCGTTTCCTGTCTACGTTCTCGGAAGATCAAAGATAAAATCCATAGAAATACTTTCCCATGGTTTATCTGGAATAGGTAGTGGTTGCAATAACCCTCGTGCCTTTTGCCTGTCAAACTTGACCTTCTGGCAAATTAGGCATTCTCGCACAAAGGCATCCACATGTCTTCTCAATGTAGGCCAGTAGAAGAATGTCTGAACCGCTTTAACTGTAGCATCGATACCACGATGCCCTGAATACGGTGGGACATGACTCTCTTCCATAACTTTGCGTCGCAATGGCTTTGTGACACACAATCTGCCATGCATCATCATGAACCCATCTTTGAGAAGATAGTGTTCATGACGTTGTCCATCCATTAGCTGCTCGAAGACCCTTGCAAAATCTTCATCATTTGCATACTGTTCCCTCATATCATCAAGTTCATGATGATAAGGAATTGACACAGCTGAAATTTGTGGCTTCCTTGACAAGGCATCAGCCACAACGTTCTTCTTGCCTTTCACATGCACAATCTGAAAGTGGAACATGGACAAGATATTTGCCCATCGCATATGCTTCTCAGATCACTTTGCCTGTGTCAAGAAGTATCGCAAGGTCTAATGGTCCGTTTGGACAACAAAGTCTGCACCTAGCAGGTAGTGTTTCCAACTTAAGAGCGCATGAATCACGGCCTACAGTTCTTTTTCATAGCCTTGCATAGTCTTTTCTGGCCCTTTCTGGCCCTTGCAAGATTCTACTCTCATAGGCTACTACCCTGCCGTCTTGCATTAGCACTGCACCAATGCTACTACCACAGGCGTCGCACTGGACCACAAATGACTTCCTAGGATCTGGTAACACAATGACTGGATCTGAAGTCATCTTTTCCTTTAAGAGATTAAAAGTTGAAATCTCTTTCTGTGTCCATCTAAAGGTGACTGCCTTCTTTTGAAGAGCATGTAAAGGTGAAGCAATCTCAGCGAAATTTCGGATAAACCTTCTGTAATACGAGGGGCTGCCATAGGCGCTCACTACGGCAGCTCCTCCGTGCACGCCGGCTGTCTTTGCTCTACGCCACGCCGTAAGAGCTCCCAAGATCGAAGCAAACTCACAGCGAATCGGTCCTCCAGTCTCCTGCTCAAACCAACTCGGCGCAACTCTGTAAAGATCCATCTGGTCGAAGGTTGCCAAGGGCCTCCTGACTGAGGCACCCTGGCACGAAGCCTCTGCAGCAAGAACTCCTTCCAGGGCTCCTCGCCTGGAAGAAGTCCTCTGACGACGAACTTCCCAAGAAGGGCTCTGCTCTGCTGTGCTGGATCAATGATCCCAAGCCCTCCCTGAGAACAAGTAAGTGTGATGACCGACCAAGCCACCTTGGCTCGGGCAGTCTGAGTGTCGCGACCTGACCAAAGGAAGTTCCTGATCAGCCTCTCTACCTTGCTGATACAAGAACTCGAGAAGATCCAGCAAGAAGTGATGTACCACATAGTCGCCAACAACACCTGGTTGGCAACTACTACTCTGCCATCCAGTGAAAGTCGTGCTCAGCTCCAATGTAACAGCTTTCTCCTGATGGACAGGAGAAGAGGAGCAATCTGCTGCTCGGGGGACAAGTCCAAACCAACCTGACAACCCAAGTACCGAACTGCAGTCCCTGGAGGAATCCACCTGAAACCCTCTCTTGGCATCCAATCTGGCACAGGAGCACTGCCAACCGAGAAAGCCACTGTCTTTCTCCAGTTGATCAGTGCGCCCGATGCACAGTAGAAGGTCTCCAAAGCCTGTTCACATCTGTGTAACTGTGGCCCCTGGCGTCGACGGCCACGGGCCTGCTGCCACCCCTCCTCCGCTGGAGCCCCAAGCTCGGAGGGTGGCTCTGGATCTGTGCGCTGTCGCTGGCTGTGGCTGCGGCCCAGCCTTGGCAGGCTGGGGCTGAGGCTAAGGTGCGGGTCGAGGTCTCCTCCGTGGACAGGCCTTCGCTAGGTGGCCCATCTGTTTGCAAATGAAGCACTGGTTTGGGAGACCCGAGTACTCCATACTCTGTCTAAACCACCCCCCACTCACCCGAGGCAGAAGGATGACCTTCGAGAGCGTGTGGGTATCTCTGACCAAAACTCGAACTGAAGGGATGCCAGCCGCCTTGGCAGCCACTGATGCTGCCGTACGAGGTGTCTCCAGGACAGTCCCGATGGCGGAACCAATCCTGGAGAGAAGTGGAAGGTACTCCCACCGTAAACCCGGAAAGCAGACTGAGATGGGGATGTCTGCCTCCTCTACTAGCACATCCGAAGTCGAGTCAAAACCATGTCGCCACTGTCGAAAGTGGGCGCGTGATGCTCGGATGGCCAGTGGACTCATAGCTATGACCTTGGAGGCCATCTCGGAAGTCTCGAACTCAATCTGGTAGTACCCCCGTCCGAGAATCTGGACATCCAAGATCTTGCCCACCTCTGCGAGAAGGGGGGCCTGAAGAAGGTCTCGCAACTCTCCTCTGCTAGGACGGGTGCCGAGAACCTTGCAGATGACAGAAGTCGCCTGCAAGCGTTCTACCTCTGCGGCAAGGCTCGCTTGCTCTGTCGGCGAAAGAGCAAGTCGAATGGTGGGCTCAACGGGGTCGGGCGAGGGGGCTTCAGGCAAGTCGCTCTGTGGCGGAGCTGGAGCCTCCATCTGTGTCTACTGCTGAGTCGAAGAAGCGGGCGGTGAAGAAAATCTGCAACCGAGTACGCCAAGCACTTGTCCAAAGAAGAAGTGATGCAGAGCCAGGTGCAGAAGACCTTCGGGAGCGATGAGGACAGGGGGGGGGGGATGGGGAGACGGAAAAAGCAACGAGCGAAAGTTTAAAAGGCTACGGGGGGGCGGGGGCAGGGGAGGGAGAAGCGGCCAGGGAATGGGGGGCAGCGGACGGGCTAGGGGGCAGCTAGGGGGGAGGGCAGCGGGCAGCAGAGGGCAAGGGTGGCGGGCAGGGCTGGGCGAGGGAGGCAGCGCGAGGGCGATGGGGCTGGAGGCAGCACGAGGGGGCAGCGCGAGGGCTGGAGGCAGCGAGGGCGCGAGGGAGGGGGAGGGGGGGGGGGGCAGAGATGGCGCAACAACAGGGGAGGGGGGAGCGTGCAGCAGCAGCGAGCGACCGAGTTCTCTCCTCTCTTCAAATTCAGCGCCACTTCTTCCTTAAGGAGGCAAGTGCACAAAAATGTGCCACTTGGCGCATTTACAAGCATTTTCCCGTTTCGGGTTCGCTGCTTAAAAATATCCTGACCGATTGCCCAGTTGACTTCGCGGCAGAGTAATAAAATGTTCTCCTTGTCATTCCGGAGGTAATGACGCGAATACATTTTCAAGTCGCAAAATAGCAGTTCCCTAAATTTTAGGAGATGCTGCCATTGTATCTTTCTAGGTCATCCGACCCTCTTTGTACACTGCAGCCACATCAAAAACTAAAATGTAGCCTATGTAGCAAAGGATTCCACTTTGGCTAGTTAATGACCCCACTTTGGCTAACCATAGTCCTTATCCAACCTTCAAATCCCTCTTCAAATCCCTTGGTACAAATTTGTTATTCAACTCAGCTTACCATCCTCAAACTGATGGTCAGACAAAAAGAGTGAATCAAATTTTGGAAGAAATGCTTCGACATTACATACAAATTCGATTGGGGTCATGGGAAGAGTATTTGTCACTTGTAGAGTTCGCATACAATAACTCTATCCATTCAATAACTGGCATGACTCCATTCCAAGTAGCTTATGGGCATACTCCTCTTATGCCGACAAACTTTGTTCTTCAACACAAAGTAGCTCTAGCAGATCAGTTGGTTCAAGAAATGCAAGATGTACTTATTCAAGTACGTGACAAGTTGGTTCATGTCCAACAAAAATACCAAAAACAAGCCAATAAGCATCGACGACATGCAGATTTCCAAGAAGGAGATTTGGTTTTGTTATATGTAGCACCTCATCGCTACAAAACTGTGAAATCGGTCTTTCCAAAGTTGCGCCCTCGCTTTTATGGATCTTTCAAAATAATCAAGAAGTACTCAGTTGTCAGTTACAAGTTGGAACTTCCACTCTCATGGGGAAAACTTCATCCAACTTTCCACATTTCTTGGCTCAAACAGTACATACAAGGAGATTCGCCCATTCCAAACTTATCTCTATGTGCCAGAAATTGAAGATGAACACATAATTCTTGTTCCAGAAAAGATTCTTGATGTTAGACAAAAAGAAACAAGACAAAAGATCACAACAGAATTTCTTGTCAAGTGGATGGATCTTGATGAGTTAGACTCAACTTGGCAGACGGATGAAGATATGCGGCAGTACCCAAACCTTCTTCAAGAATTCTTTGACAAGCGGAAGACTTTCATCTAAACACGGGGTTTTAATTTAAATGGTAGGCAATGTCACGATTGTGACTTGTTACACTCTTCTTGATTCATTACAGATGCAGATGCAAAGTGTGACTAACCTAGGAGAACCCCTGTTCTCGAATGGTCACACCCCTTCGACCAAAAGACATACCTCTTCGCCAAAAGCCACACTCCTTCGACGACTGGTCACACCCCTTCACCCTACGGATGCAACTCTTCACCCAATGGTTGCAGCTCTTCGCCGAAAGAATGTGTTTTTTCGCCTAAAGTCATGTCTCTTCACAAAGAGACATGCCTCTTCACTGATGACTATTCAATTCCTATAAAAGGAGCCCTTGTATCACACATTCAATCAATCAAACACACAGTCTTCTAAGTCTTGTTTCTAAGTTCAATTCAGTTTCTTAAGTCTTAATCATGAGTTTAAGTACTTAATTAAGGATTAGCATCTAGAATCCTTACACTTCTGCTTGGGACAAAAGTCAAATTCTATTCAAGAATTGATGGGTCATGCGAAACGGGGTTTTGCCATACATTCGGGCAATCTGACTTACCCCACATATGAGATCTTGACTCAAAGAACCCAACAGACTTCTAATAATGAAAGTAGAAAGAGAAAGAGTTCCCAGGACAAAGAAACGAAAGATACACGTCCCCGACGCACTCTTCAAGAAAGGGCTATCTATCTCAAAAAGGGGAAGTGTTTTGGTTGCGGGGAATTTGGACACATCTCCGCAAAGTACCCCCAAAAAGGCATAGCAAGAACAGACTGAGGACACGCCAAAGAGTTCAGAGCAACAGAGGAATGTGGCAGAAAAGGCAAATGAAAACAAAACTAGTACCACATTGCGTGGGGCCCGAACCGAATCAGATGAACGAAAGTACATAACTTTGCCGCACTTAGGGCAAAGTGAAAGATTAGGAAGCCCTCATCTTCTTTGATGGAGGAGCCAAAGCCAACTTCTTTTCACTTGAATTGGCGGCTCAATTTGTAATTACGCCCGACAGGCAGAGGCCACAGACGGAGGCACTTCTAGCGGCACCCGGACAGGATGTTGCCATTACACCGATCATTGGCAAACTTCGTTTGCAATGTCAAAGGTGTTAGGGCACGAAGACTTCTGTGTAATGGCCTTGGGAGGTTGTGACGTCCTCCTTGAAATCCCTTGGTACTACAAGAACAACGCCGTGGTTGACTATCATGCTGAGAAAGCGACTTTGACAAATGAAGGGCAAAGAGATTGTACTTGATGAAATTCAGTTTCTTTACTCGATTTTCTGGAGAGAATTGAATGATGATTGAAGCTCGAATATGTTTTAACCTTGATAAAGAACGCCAAGATTTTTCTCCACACTCATGCCAATTGCTTTTCAGAGGGCTTGCCAGGAGAGTTGCCAGCAGCTTGTCTTGAGGATCATACCATTGATCTGATACCTGGAAGCACCGAACCGACCACCTTATTGTGTGAGCAGAGCCCAGAATGAAGAGATTATGAACCAAGTGAAAGACCTCTTGGAAAAGGGTCTTATCCAGCCAAGTACTTCACCCTACTGCTCTCCGGTGTTGTTGGTTTTAGAGAAAGACGGATCTTGGAGAATGTGCATTGATTATAGAGCTCTCAATAAAATCAACATCGAGAACAGATTTCCGATTTCGAGGATCGATGATATTCTTGACAGATTACAGGGATCCTCTTGTTTCAGCAGGATCAATTTGAAAAGCAGATATCATCATATCCGAATCGCGCCGGGAGATGTCTACAAAACAGCTTTTCGGACGACCTTCGGTTTATATGAATTTTTGGTGATGCCTTTTGGCCTTACCAATGCTTCAGCGACTTTTAACCGAATGATGGACACGATTTTCAGAGAGTACAGATCTTTTGTTGGTACTTTCTTTGATGACATTATTGACGTCTCCAAGGATGAGGCAGAACATAGATATCATCTAATACAGGTCTTTCAGCCATTGCGAGATCACAAGTTGGTGATCAATGCCAAGAAGAGTGAATTTTTCTTACCGGAAAAGCAGGAGTACAGATGGACCCAGCCAAGATTGAGACTATACGTGATTGGCCCCATTTAAAGAATGTCCATGAAGTTAGAAGCTTTCTGGGCTTATGTTCTTACTACCGGCAGTTCATTAGAAACTTTGCAGAGGTTGCTTCCGCTTTGCATATCTTGACACAAAAAGGAGTCCCTTTCTCATGGGGACCCACAGAGCTGACTGCCTTTCAGACTTTGAAAGAGAAATTGACTACGGGACCAGTTTTAACTTTGCCGGATTTGCAAAAGTCATTTGAAGTATATTGTGATGCTTGTGATCGTAATCTGGGTGCGGTCTTAATGCAAGAAGGCCATGGCATTGCCTATGAGAGCCGATTGTTTTTAAGGCCGGAATTGACAGCACACATATATGAGAAAGAGCTTTTGGCGGTTATCCATGCTCTTACTCAGTGGCAACATTACCTACTCGGAGCCGATCTTACGGTCTTCACTGATCATCAGAGTTTACGCTACTTCTTGTCACACAAGTAGTTATCGGAAAAGCAGACGCGGTGGGCTAACATCTTGTCACGGTTTCACTTCCAGATTGTCCATGTGCAGGGACAGAAAACTTGGTGGCAGATGCTTTGTCTCGGAAGCCGTTAGTCTTGGCTATTTCCGCGATTCATCATAGAAGCTTCGAGGACATGGTCGATCAGTACGCCACAGATCCAAATTTTTCAGCCATATTCCATCGAATACAGAATGGGGAGGTAGTAGCGGGATATTCCATTCGGGATGGCTATTTGATGAAGAAAACGATGTTGTGCGTTACATAGCCGTTGAGGGAAAAGGTTCTAACCGAATGCCACTGTCCACCATTTACGGGTCACCGCGGCATTGATACCACGTTGAAAGGTGTGGAGCGATACATCTTTTGGAAGAAGGACGTGGGCGATTTTGTGCGCAGCCGCTTGGTATGCCATAAGGTCAAGTTTGACAGGCATAAGGCACACGGATTGTTACAGCCTTTACCCATTCCCACCCGCCCCAGGAAAGTATTGCTATGGATTTCATTTTTTATCTTCCAAAGACACAAAGTGGGCACGATGGTATCTGGACTGTTATTGACAAATTTAACAAGCAAGCTCATTTCATTCCAGTGAAAAAAGCAGTCAAGCCGGATCATTTAGCGAGACTATTTATTGCCCAGATATTCAGATTACATGGCATGTCTAAGACAATTGTCTCTGACAGAGATCCCCGATTCACGAGTTTGTTTTGGAAGGCTATTTGGGAGAACATTGGCACACGGTTGCAGTTCTCGTCATCTTTCCACCCTCAGATAGATGAACAATCTGAGATTGCAAATTCAATCGTACTAGATTTATTGAAGTCTCACATTTCTGATCAGAAGACTCAATGGGAAAAGTTCCCTTGGTGGAATTTGCCTACAATAACACGATCCACTCTTCGACGGAGAAGGCGTCATTTGAGATTATTGAAGGTGCTACGAAGGTTCCACCCTTCCTAAGCACGAAAGATAAGATTTTTGAAGCCGACCAGTTCACGAGGGACTTGGACTTGGTCCGGGAGGCTTTAGAGAAATCTCAAGAACAAGAAGGCAACAGATTGACACTGTCGCGATCTGAAATTAAAGGAAGACGATTGGGTGCTCTCACATTTTGAGAAGACACGCCTGAGAAAGGAAAAGGGGAAAGGAGCGGCTTTTTCCAAAGCTTCGCATGAGATACTATGGACCTTTCTAGATAAAAGAAAAGATAAATGATGTCTCCTTTAGACTGAAGCTGGCCGATACTTGAAGAATTCACAATGCTTTTCATGTGAGTCTCTTGAAGCCTTGCAAAGGCGATGTGCCCGATGATGGGGAGCCAGATGAGCAACCCGAAGTGGAGGAAGCGAGGAAATACTCATTCCAGAACAGATACTGGCACATAAAGATAGAAAGATTAAAGGTAAAGTGATTAGGCGGTTCTTGGTTAAATTCAAGAACTATCCTGCATTGGATGCGAAGTGGATGGAGAGGAGGACTCCTCAGTCTAAATGATGTCTCCTTTAGACTGAAGTTGCCCGATACTTGGAGAATTCACAATGCTTCTCATGTGAGTCTCTTGAAGCCTTTCAAAGGCGATGTGCTCGATGATGGGGAGCTAGATGAGCAACCCGAAGTGGAGGAAAGCGAGGAGATACTCATTCCAAAAACAGATACTAGCACATAAAGATAGAAAGATTAAAGGATTAAAGGTAGAATTCATTAAATTCAAGAACTATCCTGCATTGGATGCGAAGAGGATGGAGGAGGAGGATGTAACAGACTTCGACACTCCAAGTCAAGAATCAACAGCAACAGCACCAAATAACCACTTCAAAACAATTCACAGATCACAATAGATTTGCACTGGCCCGACGGAGTTCCGTGCCTAGAGATATTGGCCCCAAAGACTGGCGCCCCTTTCGGTATTTCTTTTTATATTAATCAATCATCAAAGTACAAGAGAGCGCTTAGGGTTTCACTCTCAGTCTCTGCGTCCAAATGCTCTGAGAAGTGAGGCCCTCACCACTAATTTAAAGGTTACAAGGGATGCCCAAAAGCACAGCCCCAAAAGCTTCAAATCAAAAGCAATTGCTCTCTCTCTCTCTCTCACAAAGAGTCAAAACATGAAAGCAAAAGCATTCTCTCTCTCATTCTCATTTAAGTAGAGAAAAAGCGAAATTTGCGTCGCTCATCATTTTCAAAAATAAATAAATAAATAAATAAATTTCAACCTCCGCGATTTCCAGAAATTAGGGTTTCTGGCAGAAATTAGGGTTTCTGTTGTCCGCCACGTCATCACTTTGTGACATACCCCCCTCTTGAAAGCATTGTAATCGACCGCGATTACGCCTGCAAAACCGACAAAAGCTATAAACCGTCTTAGCAGACACTAACTGTTAGTACCTACGTACTAGGAACACACATCTAGCACATGTCCAAAATCGACAGTCACATCACAGGACATCACATGACATTCAACATTCATTCGGATCTTAGACCATGATTTATCGGCAATGTAGCTAGCAATCACATCTAGGTCCAATCGGGACCTCAACGATGTCCGATTGACTAACCCCTATCGCAACCATGTCTATTCGAGATCAATCAGACCAAAATGCTGCAGTCCTTTCGTCTATCAGTTCCTGCACTCACAAGAAGTCAAGAACAAATCAGTATCATAATCAAGAATTCCATTTCATAAAGTCATCCAGCAGAATACTGTCACCTCTCAGTATCCCTGAAGCTCAAAGAGACATCAGTGACTTTAGTATCAAAGCCGTATCCAAATCTCGCGAATATTCATCCGCTTCAAATTTCTAATCTTTCGTGCTCAGGAAGGATGGAACCTTCGCAACAGTTTCAACAATCTCACATGGCGTCTTCCCCGTCGAAGAGTGTATCGTGTTATTGTAGGCAAATTCCACCAAAGGTAAGTTCTTTTCCCATTGAGTCTTCTAATGCGAGATACAAGACTTCAATAAATCTAAAATCACTGAATTGGCAATCTCAGATTGCCCGTCAGTGTGCAAGTGGAACGATGACGAGAACTGCAACCGCGTGCCAATGTTCTCCCAAATTGCCTTCCAAAACAAACTCATAAATCTGGGGTCTCTGTCGGAGACAATCGTCTCAGGCGTGCCATGTAATCGGAAAATCATCGTGATCATTCTATATTCTCGGGAGATCAAAAAAAATAAAATCCATTTCAATATTTTCCCAGCGGCAGGTGGTTATGGGTAAAGGCTGTAACAATCCCTGTGCCTTATGCCTGTCAAACTTGACCTTCTGGCATACCAAGCAACTGCGCACAAACTCTTCCACATCCTTCTTAAGTCTCCGCCAAAAGAAATCTCTCTCTACCCCTTTCATGGTGGTAGCAATGCCGCGGTGACCCGTAAAAGGTGGACAATGGCAATCAGTCATAACCTTTTCCCTCAACGGCTGTGTAACGCGCAACATAGTCTTTTTCATCAAGTAGCCTTCCCGAAGGAAGTATCCAGCTACTGTCTCCCCATCCCGTATCCGTGTGAAAATATCTGCAAAATCTGTATCTGTGGCACACTGATCGACCATATCCTCGAAGCTCCTATGATGTATCGCGGAAATAGCCAGAACCAACGGTTTTCGAGACAAAGCATCTGCCACCACATTCTTCTGTCCCTGCACATGGACAATCTAGAAGTGGAACTGTGACGAGATGTTCGCTCACCGCATCTGCTTTTCCGAAAGCTGCTTCTGTGAGAAGAAGTAGCGCAAACTCTGATGGTCTGTAAAGACAGTAAAATCCGCTCCGAGTAGGTAATGCCGCCACTGAGTAAGAGCATGGATAACCGCCAAAAGCTCTTTCCCATAGATCTGTGCTGTCATCTCCGACCTAGAGAACAAACGGTTGTCGTAAGCTATGACATGGCCTTCTTGCATCAAGACCGCACCCAGACTACGACCACAAGCATCCAATATACTTCAAATGACTTCTGCAAGTCCGGCAAAGTCAAAATAGGTCTCGTAGTCAATTTCTCTTTCAATATCCGAAAGGCAGTCACCTCTGTGGGTCCCCACGAAAAAGGTACTCCTTTTTGTGTCAAGGTATGCAAAGGGGAAGCAACCTCTGCAAACGTTCGTATGAACCGCCTGTAGTACGAACACAGTCCCAAGAAGCTTCTAACTTCATGGACATTCCTCAAATCGGGCCAATCACGGATAGTCTCTATCTTGGCCGGGTTCATTTGCACTCCTGCTGTTGTCACAATGTGTCCCAAAAAATGTATCTTTGGTAGGAAAAATTCACTTTTCTTAGCATTAATCACTAATGTGTGATCTCGTAATGCCTGAAAGACTTGAAGCAGATGATCTTTGTGTTCTGCCTCATTCTTCGAGAAAACAATGATGTCGTCAAAAAAAGTGCCAACAAATAGCCTGTACTCTCGAAAAATCCTATCCATCATCCGGTTAAATGTCGCAACAGCATTGGTTAAGCCAAAAGGCATCACCAAAAACTCAAATAACCCAAAAGTTGTCCGAAAAGCTGTCTTGTAGACATCTCCTGGCGCTATCCTGATCTGATGATATCCACTCTTCAAGTCAATCCTGATAAAGCACGAGGATCCCTGTAACATGTCGAGTATATCATCGATCCTAGGAATCGGAAATCTGTTCTTGATGGTGATTTCCTTGAGAGTGCTATAATCGATGCACATTCTCCAACATCCGTCTTTCTTCAAAACCAACAACACTGGAGAGCAATACGGTGAAGTACTAGGCTGGACAAGACCCTTTTCCAAGAGGTCTTTCACTGAGTTCATAATCTTTTCATTCTGTACTCGGCTCACACGATAAGGTGGCCGATTCGGTGGCGTGCTTCCAAATATCAGATCAATGGTATGATCTTCCGGCCCTCTCAAAAGCAATCGGCATGAGCGTGGAGAAAAAAATCTTGGCGTTCTTTTCTTCAGGTCAAAACATATTCAACTTTTATCCATCGTTCAGTTCTCCCAAAAGAATGAGTAAGAAAACTGAAGTTCATCAAGTACAATCTCTAAGCCCTTCATTTATCAAAGTCGTTTTCTCGGCCCGGTAGTCAACCACGGCGTAGTTCTTGTGATCCCAAGGGATCCCAATGCTCGGTGTAATGGCAACATACCATCCGGATGCCAATCGAACTACCTCTGCCTGTGGCGTCAGTCTGTCGGGCGTAGTTCCAAATCGAGCCGCCAATTCCAAGTGAAAAGAAGTTGGCCTTGGCTCCTTTAAAAGAGCTTCCTGATCCTTCACTTTGCCCCGAAAGCGGCAAAGTTTGTACTTTCATTCATTAGATTCGGTGCAAGTCCCACGCCATGTGGTACCAGTTCTACTTTTCTATCTGCCTTTTTTGCCACATTCCTCAGCTGCTCTCAAACTCTTAGGCCTGTCGTCGTCTTTATCATCCTGTTCTTTCTGTGCCTTTTTTAGGGCACTTCGCGGAGATATGTCCATGTTCCCCGCATCCAAAGCACTTCCCCTCTCAGATGAAGCGAGCTCTCTAGGTCAGGAGTAAGCTTGGGTTGTGCATCCTTTTTCTCTGGCTTGCTCTTTTTCTTTCTACTTTCATTCCCAGAAGTCTGTTCGGCTCGTTGTGTCATGGCCTTATCTGTGGGGTAGGTCAAACTGCCAGAGTGAATGGCAAAGCCCCGCTTCGCATGACTCATCAACTCCTGAATAGAAGTTGACTTCTGTTCCAAGCAGTGATTTCGGATTTCTGTAGGTAGACCCAAGGTAAACCACTCAATCTGTTCTCTGAACGAGATTTTCTTGAATGAAGAGGCGGGTAGAAAACAGCTCCAGAATCTTTCACAATAAGAATTCACTGTATTGCTCTTGGTCATCCGGAGATGGTTCCAAGCAGCTCGTATATCTCGCTCAAACTCTTGAGTCAACCAAGAAGAAATAAAAAGCCTCTTGAATTTCAGCCATGTAACTGGCACAGTCTTGGTTAATAGAAGCGTGGACCACCAAGTACGAGCATTCCCCTTAGAGTAAGAGGCAGCTCTCCGAATCTTGGAGTGCCCTGAATAGCGTCCTCCCGCGAAAGCGATGTCAAACTGCTATATAAAAGACAGCCTTCGAAGCGTCTAAGTATCCTGAAAAGTATCAAACTTGATCGAGTGGCCACCTTCCTTAAACTCTTGGACTTTCTTGCTTTTATCTTTGAGAAAGTCATACTGGTGGGCTTTGTAAAAATTCTTCTTGTTCGCATAAAACTTTCCGTCATCGGAATCTGAGCTGTCTGTAGACGAGTCCTCAGTAGAACTGTCAGTCTCTGGGCGAGATTTAGCCTTCTTTGCCTTTCTCTTGCCCTTTCCAAAGCGTTGCTTCTTGCTTCGCTTTTTACCTTTTCTGTCTTCTTCGCTCGAATCCGAGGAGCTAGAAGAACTGTCAGAAGAAGAAGAAGAAGAACTGGGTAGGTCTTCAAACTTGACGCGCTTCTTCAATTTCTTTGCCTTGTCAAATGTCGACCGACGACCCAAATATCCCGGGAAGTCAGTGCCTTTCTTCTGCTTTTTGCCGTGCTTTTTGGCTTTCTTTTGCGTGTCAAAAAGTTGAGCAATCCGTGCATCAACCACGTTCTCCAATTCCTTCTCCGTATATTTCTTGGAGGCAGAAGGTTTCTTGAGAGCGGGTTTCGGGAGTGGTGTTGTGGTTCTCTGCCACTCCGTCTGTACCTCTTCCAAAGAGGTCTGGTTCATATATTTTGCCATCTTCGGGTCCTTGGCAAAATTGAGCATCATCTTTGTTGCATCGCTGATCAACTGGCGACGCTCTATCTCTCGCCGCTCCGCCTAAGTAGGCCAAGGCGGGCCATACTCTATGCCTGAATCTTCGTTGTGATCCCAACCCGCATCTCCAGATGCAGAAGGAGTCGACTGATCATTGCCTGAAGCCATAGGTGCCGCGGAAAAAAAATCGGGGATCGGATTTCCCGTAAAAGAGAAATCGGCCGTGCTCTGATACCACTGTAAGTTGTAACAGACTTGGACACTCCAGGTCAAGAATCAATCGCGACAGCACCAAATAACCACTTCAAAACAATTCACATATCACAATAGATTTGCACTGGCCCGGCGGAGTTCCGTGCCTAGAGATATTGGCCCGAAAGACTGGCGCCCCTTTCGGTATTTCTTTTTATATTAATCAATCATCAAAGTACAAGAGAGCGGTTAGGGTTTCACTCTCAGACTCTGCGTCCAGATGCTCTGAGAAGTGAGGCCCTCACCACTAATTTAAAGGTTACAAGGGATGCCCAAAAGCAGAGCCCCAAAAGCTTCAAATCAAAAGCAATTGCTCTCTCTCTCTCTCGCAGAGAGTCAAAACATGAAAGCAAAAGCATTCTCTCTCTCTTTCTCATTTAAGTAGAGAAAAAGCGAAATTTGCGTCGCTCGTTAATTTCCAAAAAATAAATAAATAAATAAATAAATTTCAGCCTCCGCGATTTCTGGAAATTAGGATTTCTGGCAAAAAGTAGGGTTTGCACGAATTTTAGGGTTTCTGGCAGAAATTAGGGTTTTTGCTATCCGCCACGTCATCACTTTGTGACAGAGGACCTGGCAGATATTCCTCAGATTGTGAACCTTTACCTTGAAGCATTCGGTTTAGCATTGTCTACTCCAATAGAACCCCGATTTCAGGATGGGCGAATGTAGTGCAGCGGGTTTGCACAAGAGGAGAGTCGCTCCACTCCTTAGTCGACAGATTGCCCCGATATTTTGATATAGAGTCACTGATGTCCCTTTGGGTTTCAGGGATACTGCTGGGCTGACAATATTCTGTTGAATGACTTGATGAACTGGAATTCCCGAAACTGATACTGATTGATTTGTACTTGACTTGTTTGAGTGCAGGAATTGAAAGAGAAATGACTGCAACATTTCGCTCTCATAAATCTCTATAGACATGATTGCAATAAGGATTAGTTAATCGGGCATCTGTGAGACCACCTAGATCTAGATGCGATTGCTAAATATGTTGCCGATTAATCATGGTCTGAAATTTGGAATGATTTTGAATGTGATTTGTCATGTGATGTCCTATGATGTGACTGTCGATTGGTACATGTGCTAGATGTGTTGTTCCTAGTGCGTCGGTACTAACAATCAGTGTCTGCTCAGACAATTTATGGCCTCTATCTGTTTTGCAAGCGTAATCGAGGGCGATTACAATGCTTTCAAGAGGGGGGTATGTCACAAATGGGTGACGTGGCAGTAGACCCGGACGCACACTGACACGTGGCAACAGTACGGACCCACACATATTGCATTGGCTGGCTGTCCTGGCCACTGTAAGGATTTTGCGGATTTTGCGGAGCTGCTGACGTTGCATTGCGTAAGGAAAATACGCAAGCTTTTGGGACAGATGCTTTTGAATTGGAAGCTTTTAGGGGGCTTTGCTTTTGGGCATCCCTTGTAACAATAAATAAGTAGGCAGGGCCTCACTTCTCAGAGCATCTGGACGCAGAGTCTGAGAGTGAGCACCTACCCACTCTCTTGTACTTTTTTTTTTCCAGAAAAAGATCCTTCTATTAGTTACTGAAACTGCCCATAGGGCTACAACCACCTCTTCAAGAGAGGGATACAACAACCATGGTGGGAGACTCTCCCAATGAAAAAACCAGCATATGTACAATGGGGCTAAATCAAGAAATGGGGGGAGGGAAAAGCCACACAGGTGGTCGGTAGTACCATCGAAGTACACCCTAGACCATGGTGTAGAAAGGCCCAAGACGCCAGAGTCGAAGGAAAGCCTCTCTGCGCTCCCGCATGCGGTCGGAGCTACCTTGTAGTCCCTCGAGCTGTCCTCTGAGAGTGTGGATCAGCTCTAGCCAAAAATCGCGAACAGTCTCTGCTGGTGGCACAGGGCGAGCCTCAAAGATGCGGAAGCAACGGGCCCGCTAGATGAACCAGAGTGTCAGGCCACTGATGAGCTCCCAACACTCCTCTCTCTCACTGCACCACTCCTGTGGAGTAAGCTTTGTAGCAGGCTGGAGTGTAGGTCGCCCCTCCTACATCACTATCATCCTACTGGTGGAAGATAGCTCAAACTGAAGTGACGGGCCTATGAGGGTGGACCAAGCAGCTGCTCCCCAAGAGTATTGTCGAGCCGTGGAGAGAGAAGGCATCAGCCGAAGAACTCGTAGCCACACCTGCTGAAGAACTCGTAGCCACACCTGCTGGGCCGAGGGACAATCCCAAAGACAGTGACGCTGACTCTCCACAAGATGGTCACAAGCTGCACATGCGGCCGAGAGACCACTATGCACTAGCCAGTTCCCAACTGTTGAAGCTCTGTATGCAACCAGCCACTGAAACAACGTGACTCGCCTTGGCTGTCTGGAGTCCCACAACCTCTTCCAGAATGCTGCCAAGAACTCAGCTGTGAGACCTTCCTCTTGCCAATGAGGTGCTGCAGCGGGGTGGGCCTCTCTCTGTGCTACTAGTATATGACGTCCCAGTCGAACAGTGTACTGAAAGAACAGGACTCCTGGTGGTCTGCAGAAGAGAAGGGATCCCTCCATAGCCACTCACCAGGATCCCACTGTACTCGTGCCAGTGGACAACACTCCCAAGCCCACAGCCTCCAGTGTCCAGTCTCAAGAGCTGCTGGGTCAGGGTCTATGACACAAGTCCTCCCACAGATGCCCACTACTCGGATCCTCTGAAAACAGCACTCTGCTACCTGTGGGGCCTCTACTGCAACTCGCTGAAGGCGTCCCCCACCCTGAAGCTCGAAGAAAAGGGCTGGGAGAGTCTCTGAGCAGGCCCTGACTGACATGAGAACCTCTAGTCATGTGAAGGCTCCCATCCACCGGGGTGCTACTGGCTCGAGAGGCCCTGACTGACATGAGAACCTCTCTGAGCAGGCCCTGACTGACATGAGAACCTCTAGTCATGTGAAGGCTCCCATCCACCGGGGTGCTACTGGCTCGAGAGGCGTGATCCACTCAATTGGAACTGACTCTGAGATGTCCTGGCACATGCTCTACACCCCTCTCATGCCCTGTAGCTGGAGACCCTGCACCTCCTCTGACAAACCTGTGAACTCTAGCCAGTCACCTAAAGAGCGCGCTGGACCTGCTGCCATGGGACCCCACGAAACATGAGGCCAACTACCAACCAAGTGGCCTCTCTGAGTGCTAACCATGGGGTTCCAGACGAGGGGCTGCCGTAGGCGCTCCTCCGTGCACGTAGGCTGTCTCTGCTCTAGGCCACGCCGCAAGTGCTCCCAAGATCGAAGCAAACTCACAGCGAAGCGGTCCTCCAGTCTCCTGCTCAAACCAACTCTGCGCATCTCTGTAAAGATCCATCTGGTCGAAGGTTGCCAAGGGCCTCCTGCCTGAGGCACCCTAGCACGAAGCCGCTGTAGCAGGAACTCCTTCCAGGGCTCCTCACCTCGAAGAAGTCCTCTAACGATGAACTTCCCAAGAAGGGCTCTGCTCTTCTCTGCTATGCTGGATCAATGATCCCAAGCCCTCCCTATGAACAAGGAAGAGTGATGACCTGCCAAGCCACTTTGGCTCGGGCTATCTGAGTGTCACGTCCTGAGCAAAGGAAGTTCCTGATCAACCTCTCTACCTGGCTGATACAAGAACTCGAGAAGATCCAACAGGAAGTGATGTACCACATAGTCGCCAACAACACCTGGTTGGCAACTACTACTCTGCCAGCCAAAGAAAGTCGTGCTGAGCTCCAATGTAACAACTTTCTCCTGATAGACAGGAGAAGGGGAGCAATCTACTGCTCGAGAGACAAGTCCAAACCAACCTGACAGTCTAAGTACCGAATTGCAGTCCCTGGGGGAATCCACCTAAAACCCTCTCCTGGCATCCAATCTGGCACAAGAGCACTACCAACCGAGAAAGCCACTGTCTTTCTCCAGTTGATCAGTGCGCCCGATGCACAACAGAAGGTCTCCAGAGCCTGCTCACACCTGTGAAGGTTGGCGTCCTGGCCATCTAAGTACAAGGCTGAGTCGTCGACAAACTCAACGTCCAGTAGCTCATCTCCCCGAATAGGGAGTACTAAGCCCCGTAGACCAACCTGCTGCGACACCAAAAACTTGCTCATCGCCTCCGCATAGAACAGAAAGAGGAAGGGGGCAAGAGGACAGCCCTGTCTGACCGAGTGTGTAAGCATGAAGCGATCACCTCTACCTCTTGCCAAGAGTACCTGACTATGAGCGTGTCTGTACAAAGCTGACACCCCTCTAATCCAAGCATCTGAGAAGCCCATCCTGCGTAGAGTGCCCTCTAGAAAGTCCCAGTCAACTCTGTCGTATGCCTTCTCAAAATCGAGAAGAAGAATCACGAGGTCCTCACCACGGAGCCGTGCCAGGGCAGAAGCCTCCCAAAAAGTAAAGATGTTAAGGATACTGCGTTCCTTGACAAAACTCGTCTGAGTCCCATGTATAAGGCTCTCTAGAAGTGGCTGAATCCTCAAACTCAAAGCCTTGGCAAGAATACTAAGTCCCATGTATAAGGCTCTCTAGAAGTGGCTGAATCCTCAAACTCAGAGCCTTTGTAGGCTGAGTTGAGGATGGTGATGGGACGCCACTGTCGAATCTCATTCAAGGAGCCACCCTCCTTGGGAATGAGGTAGATCAGGCCCTCACTCATGCTGTCAGGCATCACTCCTGTGTGCAAAATGTACTGAAAAGCACTACAAAGATCTGGGCCAAGCAAGTCCCAATACTCCAAGAAAAAACTGGGAGTCAACCCATCCTCACCTGGACAACTACCACGGGGGAGGGCCCTAAGAGCCGTTTGCAGCTCCTCAAGTTGAAGTGGCAGCTCAAGCCTCTAACGCATCTCCTCAATCACAAGACAAGGCATCTGTGCCCAAACCTGCTCCCTACATGCATTCTGACGCTCTGACTAGGACTCTGCAGACACTAACTCACGGTAAAAGTCAGTAGCAACTGCACGCATATCCTCGAGCTCAGAAGCAACTGACCCGTCGGGCCTCCTCAACTGACTGATCTTGGCATGCGAGTGCCGAGGTCCCACTGCCTCAAAGAAAGCACCAGTCACTCTGTCGCCCACCTGGGTCCACTGAGATGCCTGTCGGTGGAAAGCAAACTCATGTCGCCTCTCCTTTGTGCTAGCAAGCTCCTGTCGAGCCTGCTATAACTGCTCCTCCAACCAAAGACTGTCTGGATGCTGCTCCTGCATCCTCTGTAAAGAAGCAATGCCCCGTCTGAGACGTTGCTCTGTCTCTCTCGCTGCAGCCCGGCGAGTCAGAGACTCCTGGAGAAAAAACCGGCTAATCTGAGCTAGGCCTGAGGCCACTCTGTCAGCAGGAGAGTCCTGCCTGTCCAAGCCCTCTGTCCAGAGAGCCTCTACCCTCTCTCTGAGTGTTGAGTCCAACAAGACCCTCTCTGGGATGCAAAGCATCGTGCTCCCACTCCTTTGCCTGTCTGCTACTATGAGGATCACTGGTGCATGGTCCGAGAAGAGGTCCTTGCCAGGATGCCCACTGTCCCTCCCAAGTCACTGAAGTGGTCACTAGTGTAGAAGCGATCTATCCGCGATAGATTCACTCCTCCCACTCTGCGGTCCGATCGAGAGAAGGCAAGGCTATCTGGGGGCCTCACAAAACCAGAGTGCTGCCAAACACCCGAGACCCTCAGAGTCATACAAAACCTCTCCCAAGTTGCCAACTCAACTCCATGCACAGTAGCATGGCTACCACCAATCCTGTCAGAAGGGTCCTCCAGCATGTTGAAGTCCCCTCCTATGCACCAATGTTCTGCCTACGGCAAAGACTCAACTATCTATGACCAAAACTCCGGACGAGCACTCGCCACATTGGGCGCATAGATGTTCAGGAAACCCACTAGGCCACCCTGAACCTGCATAGTAATCCACTGAGCCCTGCCTGGCACAATAATCCCTTTCCCCACAATGGCCTGCTGCAAAGAGTCCGCAATAGTCATACATACCCCACTCTAGATGCCTCCAGGTCCAAAAGCAGCTGACCAAAAAGTATCATATCGTCCACGCAAGAGCTGACCACAACGTCTAATGCGGCTCTCACACAGATGGTGCTCTTGAAGCATAAGGAGATCAATCTCTCCTCTGATAAAGGCAACGTTGAAGCTCCTGACCCAGTCGGCCCCGCTAACGCTGAAACTGGGGCCCACCTAGTCCTTGCACGTTCCATGAGACGATCCTCATGGGGAGCGAGAGAGAACAAATGCTGTTGCAGCAGCTAGACGGGCTATCTTCGAGGCTGGCTTGGATGGGGAGTAATCCGCATCCGAGCGTCCTCTAGATAGGCGTGACTGCAACGAGTGCCTGGCCCAAGCCCAAACAGAGCGAGCCGTACGTAAAGCAACCTCCTCTGTCCAGGAGTCCTCATGAATGTATACATAGCATGGCAAGCACTATGTATCGGCAAAGAAGTAAACCACAATGTGTCTACATCCTGTTGAGTCTGGAGGTGTCACCGCAAACTTGGCCAATGGCCACAAAGTCTGGAGCATGTCTATAACTCCTAGTTCTCCCATGTGGTGAGAGAACTCTAGGACCTGTGTGTGCAACCATCCCAACACTGAGTCGAGAGTCCACTCTGTCTGGTCTCTGCCGCAAAGGGGGAAGGAGAAGCCAACTGCTGAGTCCAAGGTCTCTGTCCCCCTAGCGGCAAGGAACAGAACATGGACCTTGAAGCAGGCTGCCTCATGGTCTGCTAAGGGGTCGCCGAGAAAACGAGTGAAGCCGTAGTCGAAGAAGTCCCATCGGCGCCGGATGTCAATGCTCGTCATACCACGAGGGATAGCTGCAAGGCAAGATGTCTGTACCTGCAGAGGGGGCCGCAAGAAAGGTTGTCCCTCTCTCGCTAAGCGACTCGTGGCAAAGGCGCTGCCAAGACATCTCCTAGCCGCAGGAGAAGGCCCTGCCCCCTGGGTCAACTGTGGAACTGAAGCAGGAGGGGGGGGAGAAGGAGCTAGGGGGAGAGGTGGAGAAGAGGGGCGGGAGGGAGCGACAGAGGTAGAGGGACGGGGGGAAGAGGCGGCGGGAGCAGGAGGCGGGGGGGAGGATGAGGAAGAGGGGGGGAACTCGGGGGGGAGAGGGGTTGTCGAGGGTGAAGCTGGGGTGGGGGCTGGAGCACGGACCTCATCCTGCTGAAGAGGACCAAAACGGTTCCCCGTGGGAACCCACTGTTGCTGAGTAGGCGCCTAAGGACCACTCTGAGTGCCAGGCTGACGATGTGGCCCCTGTCGTCTTCTACCACGAGCCTGCTGCCATCCCTCCTCCGCTGGAGCCCCAGGCTCAGAGGGTGGCTCTGCCTGTGTGCGCTGTGTCTCTGTCTGTGTCTGCTGGTCAGCCCTTGCAGGTTGGGGCTGGGGCTGTGGTGTAGGCCGAGGCCTCCTCCGTGGACAGGCCTTCGCTAGATGGCCCATCTGTCGACAAATGAAGCACTGGTTCGGGAGGCCCGAATACTCCACACTCTGTCTAAACCAACCCCCACTCACCCAAGACAGAAGAATAACCTTCGGGAGCGTGTGAGTGTCTCTGACCAAAACGCAAACTGAGGGAATGTCAGCCGCCTTGGCAGCTACTGAGGTTGCCGTGCGAGGTGTCTCCAGGACAGTCCCAATGACTGAGCCGATCCTGGACAAAAGTGGTAAGTACTCCCTCCGCAAACCCGGAAAGCAGACAGAGATGGGGATGTCTGCCTCCTCTACTAGAACATCCGAAGCAGGGTCGAAACCATGTCTCCACTGTCGAAAGTGGGCACGTGCTGCTCGGATGGTCAGTGGACTCATGGCGATGACCTTGGACGCCATCTCGGAGGTCTCAAACTCGATCTGATAGTAACCTCATCCGAGTATCTGTACGTCCAGGATCTTGCCCACCTCTGCGAGAAGGCGGGCCTCAAGAACGTCGCGCAGCTCTCCTCTGCTAGGTCAGGTGCCGAGAATCTTGCAGATGACAGAAGTCGCCTGCAATCGCTCTACCTCTGCGGCTAGGCTCGCTTGCTCTGTCGGCGTAAGAGCAAGTCGAATGGTGGGCTCAGCGGGGTCGGGCGAGGGGCCTTCGGACGAGTCCCTCTATGGCGGAGTTGGAGCCTCCATCTGTGTCTATTGCTATGGCGAAAGGATGGGCGGCGGAAGGAATCTGCAAATGAGTGCGCCGAGCACTGCCCAAAAAAGTTAGTGTTGCACGAGCCAATCTACAGGAAGCTTCGGGGAAGAAGAAAGCAAGCGGGGGGGGGGAGGGTGGGGAAGTGCGGGTGCACAAGGGGCAGTGCGCAGGGAGGAGGGGGGGGGGGGGGGGGGGGAGGGAAGTGCGGGTCTACAAGCGGCAGTGCGCAGGGGGGAGGGGGGAGGACGGGAGGCAGCGGGAGAGGCAGTGCGAACGGGGGGGCAGCAAGCGGGCGAGCAGGGATAGCGGGGGGGGCAGGCGGGGCAGCGGGGGCAGCGCTGGGGGAGGGGGGGGGGGGGGGTTAGCGATGGCGCAGCAGGGGAAAGCGAACAGCACTCTCTTGTACTTTGAACACGGATTAATACAAAAAGAAATACCGAAAGGGGCGCTAGTCTTTGGGACCAATATCTCTAGGCACAGAACTACGCCGGGCCGTGTCGACTCAAGTGTGAATTGTGAACTGTTTTGAAGTAAATCTCTGCTGTGTCGCGGTAGAATCTTGACTTGGGGTGTCCAAGTTTGTTACAGAGTCAACATGCACGTCTTGCATACAAGCTCACAAGGGAGCTTACCTTTCAGTTCTTTTCTTGTGCCCTGTGACATGTTGGACCTACGTAGCCCTACTAACCTCCTTGTCCTTGGCACCTCAATCTGGATCTATGGAATTCTGTGATCTACCAATTGATTCCCTTTAATTGCTTTCCTTGGACCTTGGGACCTGTGGGTAGCCTCGCTAGCCTCCCCTGTCCGCGACGCGTCATCCTCAATTATGGGAACCCTGAGACGCACTATCATCTGATCCTCGTTCTTCTCCGGAATCCTCTTATAAACTTGCATCTGGTTCCCTTAGTTCGTCGGAACCCTCAAATGCACTATCATCTAATTCCCTTACTGTTCCAGAATCTTGTGATGAGCTATCCTATGGTTCCCCTGATTCATTCTCTGCACTAGCAGGCTCTTGCCCTATTGAGGTGGATATTGCCCTATTTGTAGGATAAGTCAATATGTTGGCATGCATTCCAAATCCTTGCTTAGCGCATCCCATAAGTCTTTGAATAGAGTCAAACTTTTTTTCCAAACCATACTGTTGGATCTCTTTTGGCAAACCACAACAAAACTGCTTAATCTGGTCCCTCAAAGTAATGTTCCGAAACAAGGACACAGGAAAATAAGTATCCCAAAACCCCTTGCAGTAGCCATCCAATGTGTCTTTCTTAGTCATCCTCAAATGATGCTAAGTCGTGAAGACATCTAGCACAAAGGCGTCCAACGACTAGAATGTCACTGCGCACACAAAGACTGACACCCTGTAGGCCCCAAAGATTGGTGCCCCTTTCGGTATTTCTTTATTCAATTAAGAACAGACGATCCGAAAACGTAGATTAAAGTCTTACAAAGCTGTCCAAACTTGGCGAGGGCTGATATTGCAGGTTTTTGCCCCAATTTCGGTAACATAATGACGCCAAAGCCCCTGTAGGTCAAAAGTACCTGTCTAGGACAGATTCCCTCGCAATTTAGAAGCTTTCTGGTGAGCTGTAACAGAATTTCAGCGCGCTGTAATTTCCTGTTTTGTCACTGCAAGGTGCCCAAAGCCCTATCTAAGCATTTCAAGGCCTTCCCAAGGCTCCTCTGGTATTCTCTCGCAGTTTAGGTGTGAAACCCTAAACCTGCAGAAAAACACAGCAGGCTGTAAGTCTCTGTTTTGGATCGTTTTTAGCGAAGCGAACACATCTACGCATGTCCCAAGGGCTCCCGCACGCAATGGGACAGTCCCCCTGTAATTTCGACAAGTTTTCACGCGAGAAAACCCTCCAAATTCGCAATCTTTCGTGATGGAACTCTGCGTACCTATGGGGGATTAGCAATTAGCTAATCCGAAACCTGTTCAAAGGCTCTTGTCTTGGCAAACGCACATAAAACCCTTAGAACTGTACATGATCATCTGAGTAGCCCAACTAGTGGGGCATTACCATCTGTGCAAAGGGGGGGGAGAGATGCGCGAAAGCAAATCATCGTGCTACATGAGACAAAGGAGAAGGCAACCTTTCCATTAAAGCTGTGAACCTTCACCCACTACTCACACAAACTCTGTAAATGGACTTGTGAAAAAATCAGCCTTATCTCTCAGTTTTGGGCAGCCCCTCTTGGGATGAGAGTCTTGGAAGTGTGTGTTGATCTGCAGGTTGCTCTCCTGCTGCCATGTGTCCAGTTTGCCCCTTAGGTTTAAATTCATAGTTCCACCAACTTGTAAAGTTGTGACTTTTCAAATGGCCCAAATTCCATTTGGCGCACACAGGCGTCCACACTCATCAGAATTCAGTGCTAACTAGCCTAACTAGTACAGACTGACCGACCTAGATTGTCAATGTGAGAAACCCGTTCGGCCACAGTCGTTTCACACTGGCCATGCAATGTCCACTTGCACCTTTTCAAGGGTTCTAGGGAAAACAAGTAAAAATAAAATAAATAAAAATATGAAGTACATATTTAAAGAAGGCAACAGGAAAAATACACCTCCTAGTGATAGTGGGTACCTCGACTCGATCTAGAACACCTGTAATGCCAAACACATGAACAAGGCACACCTGTGCAGAAGAGAGAGAGAGAGAGAGAGAGATGGGAAAGGCTCTCCTTGCTTATAACAATCTACTCATACAAGTGACCAAGGGTGGTCCGGCATAGAGCTGACATGCCCAATGGATAGACTGTCACGGGGACGGGCACCACGTGCCAACGGCAAAGCACAGATAAAACAACTTTAAGCACTTCAAATAACAACTGAATTGAAAGAGATGCACGACACGCGACGGGGGAGTGGCAGAGTTCCACCCCAAGAGAGCACTGGCCCCAAACGTTGGCGCCCCTTTCGGTATTTCTTCATATTGCTTGAACTCAATACAATGCCGTTACTCGCGCTTTGCACCTTCACCCAGAAGCGTGCCAGAGACTGAGCCCTCTCCACATATTTAAAGGCCCTTGGCCTATGAAAAGCAGTTTACATGAAAAGCATCAAACTCAAAAGCATCTCACCTCCCAAAGCAACCAGAGCAATTTTAGGAAATTTCGTACAGTCTGCCACGTCTGTCACAAAGTGATGATGTGGCATGGCCGACTAGACACACTTCGGACAGAGGAAGGTCCAACCTCTAGTGAAAGATGCAAATAAAGTCTTGCCAACTTACAGAGCCTAGATGAGAGGCCTAAATTAAAGAACTTCAAGCTCAAAGTTGTACCAACTTATGGTAACCCGATCAAGGGGCCTAAAACCCTAAAGACCATAAGCTTGCACTCTGAAAGAGGGTTCCGTAAATCGCGCTGACATGCTGACGTGGCAGATCCTACGGATGTTGATGTGACCGCGTTTGCGCTGGCTGTGCCACGTGGCAGGCTGTACGTATTTTCCGCGATTCACATGGACGCACAATCTGAGATCCCAAGTGCTCTTTTATTCTTACAAGGGATGCTCAAAAGCAGAACCCCAAAAGCATTGTATCAAAAGCACTGCAAACTCAAAAGTGTCTGCTTCCAAAAGCTGCCAGCATGAATCGTGAAAATTCGTACAGCCTGCCACGTGGCACAGCCAGTGCAAAACGCGGGATTTTCGTACAGCTTGCCATGTCAGCATCTGTACGATCTGCCACGTCAGCATGTCAGCACGATTTACGGAACCCTCTTTCAGAGTGCAAGCTTGTGGTCTTTAGGGTTTTAGGCCCCTCGGCCAGGGTACCATAAGTTGGTACAACTTTCAAGTTGGCGGAACTCCTCTTGAGAAATAGGCCGCTTGGCAAGACTTTGCAAGTTGGTAACACTTCTTCTACTGCTTCTGCTACTTCTTCACTTAGGTTTTAGGCCCCTCTGCAAGGATCAACAGGTTGGCTCCATTCTTCAGTGGCTTGACACATTAGCAGTTTGTGACATCCCCCCTTCTTGAAAAAAGGCAATAATCCCCGATTATAGGATATCTGCAAAACAACTCAAGTTAGCTCAAAGATTTCGGAGGGTAATTCCGAGGGACAATCAGTTTTCTCATTCCAGATTGGAGCTCTTGATATCCTGGGTCGTTGGCTCCCCAGAAAAATCTCATCCAGTAAGGAATCTCATTCCAGATTGGAGCTCTTGATATCCTGGGTTGTTGGCTTCCCAGAAAAATCTCATCCAATAAGGAATATTTGGTGGTTGGCACATCACAATGCAACACAAATGCTCCACATATGCATGTTACAAGACATAGAAACATAAAGCCACCGATGAACACTCCCTCTGCAAATAACCATCTTGGTCCGGGCCATGAGTTGTTCAACAACTCCCTCATCACTCCTCCGACAAATAACCTAAAAAGGTGAGGCCATGGATGGATGAATTTCTATGTAGCTCCGGGATCAAAGAAAATAAGGACTTTCAAGCCGTTGACTTTGCCATATGCCCGACACAATTCATTTGTACTTTCAAGGCGTATGCCATAGATATCAGGTACTAGTCCAATAGCCACTTTAGCTCGTTTGGATAGAGATGGTCCTCGGGTTCAGTCGACCGTCAAAGCGAGGGCATCGGCTCCGTTGGTCTGTCAGTGCATTGGGGACAACCAAAATAGTTATGCCCTCTTTGAAAGAATCCAAAGCATCGGCCTTCTTGTAATAAGGCCTCTCGTTGTTGAGACGTCAAACGAGGCCTTTGCAGTTGACTTTCATGAGAATCTCTAGAATTTGTTCGTTGTTGCCGGGAGTTCTTGTTATTGGCCGGAGTTACTTCTGTAGTAAACTCTAGCTTGCCTTTCATTAATTTGTAGCCGACCACAGCATGGTCCATAAGCTCTTGCATGGTTGAGACTTGCTTGGACAGGCAATATTCCTCCAATGGTGATGGTAGTCCAATGGTGTATCGCTCGCACTGGTCCTCCAAGGAAATAAACTTAAAGGACACTGGAAAGTAGACGTCGAGAAACCTTTGGTTATAGTCATCCATGGTCTCTGTGGAAGCATTTTCAAGTTGCCTCATTCTGCCAAGATCTAGACTTCAAAGAGAGAAGTCATATAACTGCATGCAAATATTGTCTTAAAACCTTGCCAGGTCCTTTGCATGGCATTATCTATAAGAAATCCCGCTGCTCCAGAAATCTTGGATTCTTCTGTGTAGTTCCCCAAAGCATAGATATTGTGGAATTGTTGTAGGAAATGCAATGCTTTCTTCTGATCTTTCATCCCGGAAAAGGTGCAAAATTTGATTGTGGTGCCACCATCCTTGAAATCTTTCGGTTGGTTAGGCACATATCCCGGGTACGGATAATAAGGGTATCCATATGGGCTCCAACCATTGTATCCTGGTGGCGATGGTGGTGGGGTAACAACGGTCGCACTAGATCAGGATCAGATGGCTGCACCATATTCTTGAAGACTCCCCCAATCGGAACAGATGGCTGGGAAGGTTGCTAGTTGGAAGCTCTCGTACTTTCTGGTGCCGCAGAAGGATGTATCACCTGGGGGCTGGGGCATCAGAGGGGGTAACATGTAATTCAGAATTGTTGAAAACTTTGCAGCATTGGAGGATTCTGTTGAGGATGCCGCAAAAGAAGAAGAAACTGCAAGTGTTTTGCCGAATCCATGAACGCCATGTCCTGGGTTCCTTATCGCTTATGCCCTTTTAGACAGAGCAATGAAGACAGGAGCGAGTCCGATGCGCAATGGAGTAGGGGTGGGAGTGGCTCATAAGTTTGGGGTCAAGAAATAGATTCTCTATAGAAATTTTGAAGGGCCGGTTTGTTCTGTCTACTGAAGCTCTGATACCACTGTCACGGGGACGCGCACCATGTGCCAACAAAACAGAACATACGGAACAACTTTAAGAACTTCAAATAACAACTAAATTGAAAGAGATGCACAACTGTCACGTGACACATCCCAACCCTATGTGTCCGTGGACAAGCTACACCATAACAGGGTTTCCGTCAAGTCCAGTCAAGTTAGATTAGAAGTGATCTGGCACTTTTGTGAGTCTATTCGTAGACCGTGCATGCCCAGTCGCTTAGAGTAGATGCATATCCTCTGGTTGCATAAGCATAAGCATAAGCATTTCCATCAAATTCCATCAGAGACAGTTTGGGGATTTTTCAAGTGACTTTACTCTATTTCTCCCTATATTTAACATTTTTCACTTATTTATTAAGTGACTTTTGTTGGGTACTCAGTAGTTAACACAAATTGGCAGATGAGCCAAGGAGCAAAGCAGGCTACCAAGCAACAGGTGTTCCCTCCCTCTCAGCAAGACCCTCTCCAAGCAACTTGGTGAGGCCCATTCCCCCGCATCATCATCATCTTGGGATCGCCCCTCTTCTGGCATGCCCTAGCGTTTTCCCTCCCATGCAAACATCGCCAGCAAAGCTTGAAGGCTAGCGTTTTTATCCTGACCACTTCACCGTTTTTCAGCCACTACTAACGCCGGGAAAACCTCAGCAAGTTCAGCGATTTCATCAGCAATTTGCAGCAGAGTTACCACTGCAGGGTAAGGATTTACTAAACGCTTGGAAAGCTGCCATTTTCAGCAAGAAGTCATCTGCTGCCACAGCGTTTTTCAGCCAAGAGTCTCTCTCCAAAAACGCAACATAAAGAGCAGGAAGACCAGCGTTTTTCATCATCATTTCAGCCCCAACAAGGACAGTCAATTTCAGCCATAAAACCAGCGAGAAACAGTCATTTTCAGCCACCAAGAAGATCACAGATTTCAGCCTATGTCGCCATCGTCATCAACGTCGTCGTCGTCGGCACAGTCCCATTGCATCAGTCCATTGCATACGCATTGTACACTTTGTGCAATCAAAGTAGACCACTCTCACCGACGAGAGTGGGGCCTTCGGAGGAGGGTTTTACAACCTCTCGGTGTCGTATCTCTTCTCTCTCCTTCTCTCAGTCTCATTCACTTGCACGCACAATATCCACTCACTTTGTTCGTGATCACAGCACTCTACAAGACGGAAGGCTCTCTCCTTCCCTAAGAACTAAAAGGAACCTTGAGCAAATAAAGATCACTAATCTTGAGAAAATACAACATTCATTCCGCTGCACCTTACATTGGTATCAGAGCTTTGGAAGTGTTCTGCATTACTCAAGGAAAGAACCACAAGAACCACAAGAATTTTTTTTGCTTGTTGAGGTCGCACGCACCCAAGTTTACTTGGGCGTGGTGATTCCTAATCGTGTTTTGTTGAAGAGTGATAGGAATCCCCCTTGTGTCTCTTTTCACTCATTAAGAGTGGACCGTGCACTTAGCCACCGGCCATTCGACGTGAGGTGGGAAAAAGCAACCTTGGTGTGAGCGCAAGGCCGCCAAGGGGTGCGCCCGTAGAAAAGGGTAGAACTCGGGTGAAGAGAAGATCCTTCTCCAACGCGATTTGCAAGCGAAAGAAACCCTCAAGATCCTCAAGAAACCAAGCACTCAAGAACCTCAAGAACCAAGTTCCTCGTGAACTTAAGAACCAAAGATCCTAGTGCATGGTCGTCACCCGAAGCGGCATGGATACTTCGCATTCAGGTGATGAGCATGAGAGAGGCGACGAAGGATTCTCCCCACCAGGAGATTTTTCCAACCCTCCCCCTTCGCCATCTACACCACGAGCTCTCCTCACTCTTATGGAGATGATGGTCAAGTCGATGTTGGACATGATGGCACAACAACAAGAAACGAATCGAGTTGCATTGGCACAACTCGCAAGCAAAGCAGAAGAACAAGCAGCAAAGGACCATGCACAAGAAGCCAAGGAACGCCAGCGCGATGAAAGAAACGCCACACTTGCTGCAAAACAAGAAGAAAATCGACTTGCTCAAGAACGTGAGCGCATTGCTCTTGCCGCAAAACAAGAAGAACAGCGACTTGCTCTCGAACGCGAGCGCGCTGAACGGAAAGAATGCAAAGCAGAAAGGGACGCCGAGCGAGAAGCTCAAAGGGAGATTCGTAATCAAGAATTTATTTCCCAAGTCCTAGCCTCAAAGACCGAACCACCCAAAGATCGTGGGAGTTCGTCAAGTGGCGCAAGCCACGATGCGGATTCACACAATCCAGTCACAAAGAAGTTGACTTTCAGTAAGTATGACGATAAGATGGATGCTACTGTTATTCATTCTTGGTTGCATCAATTTAATGCTTATTTTGCGACAACTAAGAAAACAGGCAATAGCAAAGTTTTGACGGCAGCTATGTACCTTGCCGGTGATGCCATAAATTGGTACCAGGCATGGCAAGAGGCACAGCTAGCCGCGCACCTAGAGGCAGCCGACGATTTCACGTCCCCCTCTTTTAGTTGGGTTGATTTCTAAGACAAGCTCAAGGCGCGGTTTATGCCACCTCAGTACCTTGCACGATTGAAGGACGATTGGCGAGCTCTCAAGCAAAACGGTATGCCGGTTATGTCTTTCTCTAATCGGGTTTTGCAGCTCGACACTCAATTACGCAAATCGGATGCGAAGCGCAAGGAGGCATTTCTTTACGGATTGGACGAGTATATCAAGTATGATGTGGAGGTACTCGATCCAATCGATCTCAACAAAGCGGTGGCAATTGCTCTCGCCCACGAGATGAAGCACAACAAAGGAAAGCCTAAGGAAAACAAGACTTCTCAAGGAACCCCGCAGAATTCTCAAAACACACAGAATGGTAAGAACAGAAAGAATGGTAAGAATGGTAATTCTTCTAGCCCTTCTTCCTCTAATTCCTCGGAAAAGAACTCTAACAATGAATCTAAGGGTAAAGCTAAGACACCTACAAAACCTAAGCTAACCCCTGATGAAAAAGCTTCACAAGGAATTATAGGAGGATACATCACAACTGAAGAACAAGTGATTTATGCTAAAGAAGGTAGATGTTTTCAATGTCACGTTAAGGGTCACATTAAAAAGAACTGTCCTAAGACAGTCCCACCTAAAGAACCAAAGGCACCCACAACTACCACAAACTCTGTCACAACACAACCTGCATCTTCTCCTGACTCTGACACACACATTGATGAATCTCTCTTGAAGTGTTATAGTCATGTAAAAGGACAGCGTTTTATCATATTGTTTGATCCAGGCAGTATGCATGATGTGATTAGTCCCCCTCTTGTTGAGAGAGCCCCCCTAGAGGTTAGTCAGAAATCTCCTCTCGAGGTTTCTGGCTTCGCTCCTGGTATGGACTCTCTCATCACGAAGGAGTGCCTTGATGTGATGTTTACCGTTCAACAAGCTTCTTTTCGTAGGAAATTTCTTGTGTCTCCTCTCTCAGGATGTGATATGATTTTAGGCATTAAATGGTTTCGTGAACTCAATGCTCTCATTGATTTTGAAGCTAACACTCTCATTCTACATGCCAAATCTGATTCCCCCCTCATCATTCGTGTTGAGGAGGGCTTGCATTCTTTGTCTCTCATCTCGCATGTACAGGTAAAGCGTGAATTACGACGAGGAGCACAAGCGGCATTTATTTATGCTGCCCCAGTTTCCCAGAGTATTCAGGCTCCCGGTAAGTATTCGAAGTTGTTTACGACATTTAAACATCTCTTTTTGCAGGATGATCTTCCACCTCATCTCCCACCGGAGCGGCCAGAGGACCATTGCATCGAGCTTATGGAGGGAGCGCAGCCTGTCAGTAAGGCTCCCTACCGTTTCAACAAGTCACAAGAGGAAGAATTAGAGCGACAACTCATGGAGTTGGTGGCTAGAGGATTCATACATCGTAGTGTAAGTCCTTTTGCTGCCCCTATTTTGTTCGTTCGCAAGAAAGATGGTTTGTCTCGTTTGTGAGTTGATTACAGGGCATTAAACAAGATGACCGTCAAGAACAAGTTTCCGATGCCTCGCATTGACTATATCTTGGATAGGCTCAATGGGGCAAAGGTTTTCAGCAAGGTCGATCTCAAAAGTGGATACCATCAGGTACCGATATTCAAAGGCGACATTTTCAAGACCGCCTTTCGCACCGAGCGAAGGCAATGGGAGTATATTGTTATGCCTTTTGGATTGACAGGAGCCGTGGGTACGTTCAATCGTCTCATGGTAGGTCGTTTCGGCGATATGGTAGACGTTTGTGTATTCATCTTTTTAGATGATATTCTCATTTTTTCTGCATCGTGGGAGCAACATGAATTAGATGTTGAAAGGGTACTAACTCGTTTGGATGAGTGTCAGATGTACATTGCAACTAAGAAGTCTGAATTTTTTCTTACTGAAGTCACTTATCTGGGTTATATCATTTCTGCAGAAGGCGTCAAGCTAGACCCCTCGAAGGTGGAACAGGTTCGTAATTGGGATTTGCCCAAAACTGCATATGATGTGCGTTCTTTTCTTGGTTTATGTCAAGCATATAGTTCGCACATAGAGAATTTTGCACGCATTGCTGCACCTATGACTGATGTTTTGAAAGGGGTCAAGACTCGTCGTCAACGCGTAGACTTGCCCGAGGCAGCCGTTGAGGCTTTCGCCGCTCTCAAGGTTGCGGTGACGGAAGCACCGTGTCTTATCCTTGCCTCTTGGGATGATCCCTTTGAGGTATGGACGGATGCGAGCAATGTCGCCATAGGCGTTGTGCTCCAGCAGCATGGTCGCTCAGTAGCTTTCCTTAGCCGGAAGCTCAATAGTGCGGAAAAGAATTATCAGTTTATGATAAAGAACTTTTGTATGTCATTCACTCTCTTAAGCATTGGAAGCATTTTTTGTATGGTAGAGAGTTTACAGTGCGCACAGATCATCAAGCCCTCAAGTGGCTACAGTCTATGCCTAGTGCACATTGGAGTGATCGCCAAGCACGGTGGTCACAATTTTTTGAGCAATTTGGCGGTTTGATTGAATATGTGCCTGGAAAAGCTAACCCTGTTGCAGATGCGTTGAGTCGCAAAGGACAGATTTTGGCTCGAGTCAAGAACCACATTTTCTATACAGGGTGAGTCTTTTGACAGCATGAAGAATCAGTATGCAAATTCGGAGTTTGGTAAGTATTGGTTGCAGGCTCTTGCTTCCCAAGGGCCTAGCAACTATCTCATTCGTGATGGATTGTTATTTTTTCATCAGCGTCTATGTGTGTTGCCCTCTCTCAGGCCAGCCATATTGCATGATGCACATGATTCTCTCACGGGTGGGCACAGGGGTATGAACACCACATTGAAAAAGATTGAACGATTTTTCTATTGGCCTAAAATGCGTAAAGATGTGTTTAGTTATGTCACACATTGCACTATATGTCAAAAAGTAAAAGCTCCTCGAGCTAAGCAGCAAGGCCTCTTGCTTCCGCTGCCTATTCCCAAGATATCTCTATGGATTTTGTGACTAACTTACCACCAAGTCAGCATTCAAGGAACACTCAATATTTAACTATTGTTGATCGTTTCAGCAAATTTTGCATGTTGATTCCTTGTAAGGCCATAGTTACTGCACAAGATGTTGCACGATTGTTCATAAAGCATTGGTACCCCCTCTATGGTTTGCCAAAGTCCATTGTTTCAGATAGGGATGTTATGTTTACGTCCAACTTTTGGCGTGCACTTTTTGAAAATTTTGGCACAAAGTTGAATTTTTCATCCGCTTTTCATCCACAGTCAGATGGTCAAACAGAAATTTATAACCAGTTGGCTTTCGATGTATTAAAATCTTATATTCATGACCAGCAGTCTCAATGGGAGCTCTATCTTCCATTGGTTCAGGCTATTCTCAATGATTCCTTCTCTTCTGCTATTGGTCGAACTCCGTATGAGGCAGCTTTTGGCCGCCGATTCCAGTCACTGTTGACTCGATCGGTCAGTCAAATGCCTGATGCCAATGCTGAGAGTCAGTCATTGGATGAGATTTCTGAGAGTGTGAAGCTTCGGCTAAGCAAGGCTCAGGAATCTTATTCTCGACAGGCTAACAAGCATCCTCAGGAGGTCTCGATCAAGGAAGGAGATTGGGTGTATCTACGAATTATAAAACAGTGTCTTAAGCAAGTTGGAAAGAAATGTCCTAAGTTATCTTTTCGTATGTATGGTCCATTTCCAGTCATCAAAAAGATTAATGAGGTTTCAATGAAATTGAAGTTGCCTAACTCATGGTCAATGCACAACGTTTTCCATGTTTCTTGGTTGAAAGTGTTTCAGGGAACGCCTCCAAAGGACGTTTCGGAAGAAGAACCGGAGATCAACGATGAAATTGAAGTCATGGAGCCAGAGCAAGTCTTGTTGCATCAGCTTCGCCATGGTTCGAAGAAACAAGTACGATAGTATTTTTGGAAATTCAAAGATCGAGGAACCCATAAAGCGGTGTGGGTAGACGAAGAGTTCTTCAAGGATTATCCAGAGTTGTTGGCAGACTACAAGGAAGCCATGCAGCTCGGTACCAGTACCTCACTTTAAAAAGGAGGGGATGTCACGTGACACATCCCAACCCTATGTGTCCATGGACAAGCTACACCATAACAGGGTTTCCGTCAAGTTCAGTCAAGTTAGATTAGCAGTGATCTGGCACTTTTGTGAAACTATTCGTAGACCGTGCATGCCCAGTCACTTAGAGTAGATGCATATCCTCTGGTTGCATAAGCATAAGCATAAGCATTTCCATCAGATTCCATCAGAGACAGTTTGGGGATTTTTCAAGTGACTTTAATCTATTTCTCCCTATATTTAACATTTTTCACTTATTTATTAAGTGACTTTTGTTGGGTACTCAGTAGGGCAAATTGGGTAAGTTAATATATAAGCAAACCCAAGTTAACACAAATTGGCAGATGAGCCAAGGAGTACAGCAGGCTACCAAGCAACAGGTGTTCCCTCCCTCTCTTAGCAAGACCCTCTCCAAGCAACTTGGTGAGGCCCATTCCCCCGCATCATCATCATCTTGGGATCGCCCCTCTTCTCGCATGCCCTAGCGTTATGCCTCCCATGCAGACATCGCCAGCAAAGCTTGAAGGCTAGCGTTTTTATCCTGAACACTTCACCGTTTTTCAGCCACTACTAATGCCAGGAAAACCTCAGCAAGTTCAGCGATTTCATCAGCAATTTGCAGCAGTGTTACCACTGCAGGGTAAGGATTTACTAACGCTTGGAAAGCTGCCATTTTCAGCAAGAAGTCATCTGCTGCCACAGCGTTTTTCAGCCAAGAGTCTCTCTCCAAAAACGCAGCATAAAGAGCAGGAAGACCAGCGTTTTTCATCATCATTTCAGCCCCAACAAGGACAGTCAATTTCAGCCATAAAACCAGCGAGAAACAATCATTTTCAGCCACCAAGAAGATCACAGATTTCAGCCTAAGTCGCAGTCGTCATCAACGTCGTCGTCATCGGCACAGTCCCATTTCATCTGTCCATTGCATACGCATTGTACACTTTGTGCAATCAAAGTAGACCACTCTCACCGACGAGAGTGGGGCCTTCGGAGGAGGGTTTTACAACCTCTCGGTGTCGTATCTCTTCTCTCTCCTTCTCTCAGTCTCATTCACTTGCACGCACAATATCCACTCACTTTGTTCGTGATCACAGCACTCTACAAGATGAAAGAAAGAAAGAAAGAAAGAAAGCTTTATTAACAGACTAGAGGCCGAACTCGACCTATGAGACAAAATCGATGTACAACTGTCAATGCCCTCTCGGTGACCAGAAAAAGGACAAAATATAACATGAAATAAAATAAAATAGGACTGAACTAGCAGGATAGGAGTGATGAGTGGAGTGGGGTGGGAGATGGAGCACTAACACTAAGGGTATGTGAAATATATGCGTAGGGGTGTACAAGAATGCAATGCAAACTAGCTAGCTCCATCCAGTCCCATAATGAGGATGTAATATCTGATACATAGGCGATGGCGAAGTAAAAATCCCTTGTAGCATGATCTTCAGATGTAGATGTAAATGAGCGATCTGCTCCTGGATACGGCGATGATGACGAGCCCGAATCTCTACAATCTCCCTCTCATGTAGTACAAGTGTTTGGTAACCAGATGCTCTCGGTCTCCGTCTGGCTCGGAGGTCCTCAGCTCGCCGAAAGGTAACCCCCTCCTGTGTCGGTATATGCACTGTAGTAGATCTCTGAAAGAAGTCAGTGAGCTGGAGCTGCCGTCTCTCCCTCCCTGTAATAGGATCCTGTAGTAGCATCTCCCTATGACGCTGTATCTCCGTCAAGAACTGGCCAAATCGGCGCTGGTCTGTAGACTCCATGATCTGGCGTAGTGTGGGGTGTCCACTGAACAAGGAAGTGTATCTATCTCTGATGTCACTGTATGCTCTGCACCTGCATACGTAATGCTCCTCGCTCTCAACCTCCTCCTGAGATAGTCTGCAGATCCTCTCTGCTCTAATGACCCGTGCCGCTCTGCCTGCCTCAATCTCAAGCTGGTGTGATGATACTTTGAGCTGGCCAATCGCCACTCGGGCACTGTGGGGCATGTATACATCCATATATCTAGGTCTCTGGATAAATCCATCCTCGGAGATGCTCATAAAGGAGTCTCTGTAGTATAGCATCTTCGTGGGCAAGGGCTGGTGGGGTGTGATCCAGGTCCGTGTCGTGTATCGCTGTAATAGGTGCTGTCTCATAACTCTGTTCCTCTCACTATGTGAGAGCTGTATATGTGGGGCATCTGGATCGTACTGAAGAGGTGGTAAGTGGTCTATGTCCCACCCACATCGAGTCAATAACTGTATCATTTGTGCATACCATGATCCTGTGTCACCATCCTCCGCTAGTTGTCTAGATGCCTCAAAAGCTCTACGAGATAGTCTATCAGGGTCCATATCTCGTACTCTGTGAATAAAGCAGACCACCTGGAAGAGAGCCTCTACTAGCATGGGCGGGGCAGCAAACTCTGCTCTAATAATGTCATGTGGTACTGAAGGTTTACTGCGAATCACCCGTGAGAACATCAAGATCTGTGGTCTCTCAATCTATGTCCAAAAGGAAGTAGAGAGCCCAGGTGCCCAAACTGCCGCTGCATACATCAATGCTGGTGTGACCAAAGTATCAAAAAGCCACCCCTTTGTGCGGGGTTCCTGAAAGTGTGTCTGATGACACTGTCGCTCAAGCATGTCCAGAGCAGCATATCCTCGTGTCAATCTATCCCTCGCTGCTCTTGTCATAGAGAAGCATCCCGCTGTGCTAGCAAATGTGATACCCAAGTATACATATGAATCCACCACCTCAATCTGGCCTCCTGTAAGGGTGAAGATCGCCTGTCGTCTAATGTGTCCAGATGTGTGAAAATATCATAACCTTGGTTTTCCCAAGGTTCACTGACAGCCCTCTCTGTGTACAGAAATCATTTAGAGCCTGTAGGTGTAACTGGAGTCCCGCCTGTGACTCAGACACTAGAATGATGTCATCAGCATATAGCATAACATGGACAAGTGTACTTGAGATGTCAACTCCTCCTCCTCCTCTGTGTATGATGAAGTCAGCTACCTCGTCGATGTAGAGCCCAAAGAGAGTGGGAGACAGTGGGCATCCTTGCTTCACACCAATAGTGCTAGCAAGGGTCTCAGATAGACCTCCTGAACAACGTACTCGACCCAGTACCTTCTCATACAATGCATAGATGCCCCATATCATCTCCGTGGGTATCCCTAAAGACTGAAGCCGATGAAAGAGGCGCTCCCGTGGTACTGTGTCAAAGGCTTTGCGAAAATCCACAAAGCAGCAATATAGCCTCTTCTTCCTCGCCTTTGCCTGGTCAATCAGACAACGGAGAGTGAAGATATGATCAATAGTAGAGAAAGCCCGTCTGAAACCTGCCTGCCCTAGAGTGCATAGTCCCTCCCTCTCTGCAAGTGTACTCAGCTCTGCCTCTAGTACTACCCCATATAGTTTGGCCAATGTATGACCAATCATGATCGTCCTGTAGTTCCCGAGGTCTGTCATGTCCCCAGCTTTGTGAATAGGAGCTATGGTGTGCATGGTCCACTCTGCTGGGAAGCCCTCTGCTAGTACCCTGTTAAACAAGCGGGCAATAAAAGGTGCAAGTGTATCAACTGCATATATAAGGTGCTCACTCTGCATGCCTGTATGATCTGTTGATCTCCCATGCTGTAGACGTCTAATGGCTCTCTGTACCATACTTTCTGTAAAGAAAGTCAATGTGGTAGGACAGGATATTGATGGCTAGGGGATCGGAGGCTGATGAGGTACATGGTAAAGACTCTTAGCATATGTGTGCCATGTATGCGGATCCTCTATGGGGGTAGGAGAGCGAGGCTCTCTAATCCTTCGCCACGCTGTGGCGGCATCTCGGCTCATAGGTAGATGATACATATCCCAATACTGTGCCTCCTCATATGCTCGCCGTTTGCGGCATGTAAGGGACCGCATCTGCTGTCTGGCCTCTCTCTCAGTGATCTCTCCCAAAGCCTGCAGTCTGCGAAGACGTCTCTAAATCTCCCTGCACTCATCATCATACCAACGGTTCTGGGGCATGGTCCCAGATCTCATCGTATGTCCTGTATGCATGTGGTGGGGGAAACTGCTAATGGCGGATGTGTGTAACAATGAAGAGAGCTGAGCGGTAAGTGTACTCATGGGTGCCGAAGGATCCATCTGGAGTAGCCCATCATAGACATGGTGCTCATATATGTCAGCCAGGTCATGTGTGAAGTAGACCGTGGTGTGATGCGTGGCTCTCGGTGTGGCAGGTGTACATGATGAACCTGCAAAGGATAGAGATAGGTATGTGTGATCTGCCCCAATCGGGCACTGTGGTATAGTGAAGGAGGTCACCGCCTGTGCTGCCTCTTTGGATCCAAGTACATAATCCATTGTGCTCCATCCCCCCCCAAATGGACATATGTCAATGCGCTGGAGCCAGCCCACCGTTATATATAACGAGATGGTGACGGGCGCCGAGCTCTAGTAAGTGGTGCCCATATCTAGTGTTGTCTGGCCCAGTGTCATCAGAAATCCGGGTGGCGCTTGTATCCTCTGTCTCCATAACAAGCATCATCTCTGGGTCCTCCATATCATACATCTCACACTGCCTACTCTGGGTCCTGGCGTTGAAGTCCCACATCAAGAGGACCTCACCCATAGTGGAATAGTGCATAATATCCTCAGAGAGAGCCGAGTAGGGTGAGTCGCCTATTGGTATAGTCTCCTCCTCCTCCTCCTTATCACTACTCTCAGTATTCTCCTCTCCTTTAGAAGTCGCATATCTCGACCCTCTAGGTGAGAAGTAGCATAATGCAATGTATAATACTCGTCCCACAGATAGGTGTAAGCAAACCCACATGTATCTCGCATCTGGGTCCCGACCCACTATGTGGACTTGCCCCCGCATCTCTCTCTTGACAAGCATGGCTATACCTCCTGATCCTCGTGCAGTACTCTGTCTCGTGGTCCTCCTGTAAGTTGACTCCCACTCGTATCCCTCCATTCTGGGTAGGCCTCGCTCTAGACTTTGATGTGTCTCTGTGAGTAATATGATGTCATGCCCTTGCATTACTTCCTCTAAGCGTCCTGGGTGTGTCCATAAAGCTCCATTGCAGCCCATAGGTGGCCTGGCGCTATGCGACTATCTTCCCTTCAATGAAGACGTGTCCATCCCTATAGAATGCTTTCTGGCCTGCTTCCCTAGCTACTGTTACTTTAGGCATAAGTCGTTTACGATGGGCTACTTGTGCCTGGGTAAGGTCATCATCCATATATATGGTCTTATCCTTTAGATCCCTCAAGATGACTCGCTTCTTGAGAAAAGCAATCCTCTTTGCATCATTCTCAAACTGAAGGATAAGGGCACGTTCCCTTGTGAGGTCTTTGCCTGCTCTCCATACCTTATTAAAGGGGACCGGTTCATCTGCATTGTAACCCAACATTTTACATAGAGCAGCGCCATCCTCTTCTGGCGAAGTACCCTCTACTTCCTTGATTCCCGTGATCCTGACATTAAGCCTCCGGGCTTGACGCATCCTCTCCTCCGTTAGTGTAGCATTAACGAGATCTATTTCTTTTATAGCGACCGCCTTTGCTTTCCCATTCACTTTTGTCCATTTCTCCTCCTCCTCTTGTTTCACTTCATTCTTTACCCTATCTACCCATGTCTTATGTGAGGCCTCAATCTTCTCCACTGTTTCTGCAACCGCAAGAGTCGTCGTCAGCTTGAGTTACTCATGAGCTCTCTTTAGATCTGCTAGATCTGAAATCACCTCCGGTGAGAAGTCTCCTTCCTCCTGGCCCTGTTCTTGAATCTTTTTTAATTCAATTTTCAAGTTCTGTACTTCGTTTTTCACGTGTTCTTCTGATCCCTGAATGGCTTTAATCTCTACTTTGAGATGCGCATTCTCTTCCTCTAGGCGGTTGATGCGATCCAAGAGAGACTTTTGGACAACGTTTAGGCTTTTGTCAAGTTCTTTTTTTGCATCAGTAATCAGTCTTTTAAGTTGAGTTTCTAAAGCACTCGTCATTGTTGTTATTGCAGGTATGTAACGAAAGCGAGCTCAAGGGGTCCACACTACCACATTATGCATACATCAATTCCACATTATGCATACATCATATGTTTGACCATTCATGTGAACATTCTTGTCTGCATTAACCACCACAGTAACCACAGTCATGTGTACATTATTGTCTGCATATCCAATTATATTGTGACTGTCTGTCTGCTGTTTAGTGAAGGTCCTGTATTCTGAAAATTCGTGACTGCAATTCCTGTGTTCTACCTGTTGCGTCACCTGCAGAGAGAGAATCTCCCTGCGCGCTGCCTCCTGTGAGAGAGAGAGAGAGAGAGAGAGAGAGAGAGAGAGAGAGAGAGAGAGAGTGGCTGCCCTCCAGAGGAAATAGGGATCTTTGCTCTCCTCGGCCTCTGACTGCTATGCCCATTCATTCACTTAGGCATCACATCCAGATGTCGCTAATCTCTAACAGATTTCTAGATGAGCTAAGTACAAATTATTCATCAGACAAAATGCTGAAGACATTTCATCTTTCTCTACATGTCTCTAACAATACACACATGAAAGAGCACGTCTCTTCAATTCAATTGTCACAAAACGGGAGCGCATAACAATAAAAAATATACTAAGATAAATAGCATTTATCAATTAATAATATATATATATATATATATATATATAGAGAGAGAGAGAGAGAGAGAGAGAGAGAGAGAAGTTCAAGACATAATAGTAGGGACCTAAAGATGGGCTGCCCCCCTCTCCCTATCTTTACTACTGGGGAGAAGTCTATACAAGCACTTGAACCAAATGTATTACCGCGTTTGTTCTAGAATTAGACTTCATGGTACTCGGAAGCCGAGGCTTCCTATTCCTAGCGCCGAGCAGCCATGGGTATCACTGGCGGCTCATCTTCATGGCTGAAATCTGCGACAGCCTCCTCTTCTTTTTTCGACGCACCAGAGGGCCCACAGGGGGAGGTGCTTGTCCCTGCCAACTATTAGCCATGAAACATGGCCGGGCAAGGGCCGCTTACCATCGGGCAAGAGCCACGCGTAGGCATCACCATGGCCACCTAATTGATGCACCACGTGTTGGAAACGACAAAGAGAACTCGTAGCAACCAGCTAGGAACCTCCTCCTCAAGTGACCCACCCCAGGCAGAGAATGCACTCGAGTGTCCAAGGGCAAGAGCCCCAGCGACGTGAGCACCAAGTGAGCACAAGGTGTCCCTCTAGAGGTGACCCAACAGGGAATTTGAAACCACAACCCAAAGGTTGAGAGGCCAAAGCCTTACCGTTAGACCAACTATTTGGGGACGCGGCAGCCTCTTCTTGCTGCTAGTGTTGGCCTTTACTGGGTGTCTCTGAGAGAGAGAGAGAGAGAGAGAGAGAGAGAGAGAGAGGTTTGCTTTTACAGCTCTTGACAGCCGACAGGAATAGCACGGGTCTTGCTGGCAAAAGTAAGGCAGAGAGGGGGGCGCCTAGGGCTGAGGAGAGAGGATCGCTTTTTTCCTTGCCAAAAAGAGAGAGGGAGAGGTCGTGGGCTGCCAAAAAAAGCAAGGGATAGGGGCGTTGGGTTTTCGCTGCTTATGATTTAACTGCACCTGCCCACTTAGTAAGTGGGCGGCCGGTCTCTTTTGAAAAATGGTCTGAACCTGTTTAAAACTCAGTAAAACCTAACTAGCTGAAAACAATGCTTACACAATCACAACCCAAGCGTCCTTAAATGTTGTCTCATGCACAGATGCAATGGTAACATAGACCTCTTTACGAAAAAGAGTCTGCTTTTCTGAAAAGCATCCAGTTTTCTCAGAAAACATCCGTTTTTCCTCAAAGTTTCCTCTGAACCTATCTTCATTCAAGTGCTTGCTCAACCTCGTGCATAATTCTAACACAGTTCGGAATTTCCTCCCGACTATGAAATATTCCCTTTCCGATGCCCCGTCACACACCATGTGACGCATCAAGAATACCCATCACCTAGTCCTTTCTCACCGAACTTACGGTACAATCTACTTCGCAATGCTCTATGTCACCCATCCTATGACGCATAACAGATGTCCGTTCCCAGATGGTCGAATACTTCTTCTCGATGCTCCCCGTCACCCATCCGATGTGACGCATCAGAAGTACCGTTCTTGGTGGCCTCACGGAATTCCTCATTCACAGTGCTCCCGTCATTACTATGAATGACGCACTAGAAATATCTCTACTCAGATGTCTCCAATGAGAAAAAACCCTCTCACTTGTACTTCCAATAATTCATTTAGAATTATTTTTTTTGTTCTAATAAAGCTAATTTAGCAACATCAATCAAGGAAATTTCCAATTCAATGTACATATGTTCATAAAGTCATTCCACAAAATACTGTCAGTCTGTCGATATCCCCAAAATCTCAAGAAGAAACTAGTGACTTTATTCAATCTAGGCAATCTGTGACAAGGGAGTGGAGTGGCTCCCCTCTTGTGCAATCCGCACACCACCAGATTCAACCTACTGATTCATCGGTAACTTTTGGCATAGACACTGCTAATAATCCAAAAGCTCCAAGGTACAGCTCAAAACTGAAGAGAATTTGCAATGTTCTCCTCCTCGATCAACTTTGCAACGAGAGTCAAAAAGTGCCCTTCACCAAATTCTCCGGTGGACCTAGCTTACCTTTCTATTCTTTTCTTGTGCCTTGTGACCCGTTGGCCTCCCTTGTCCACTAGCACCTCAATCTGAATCTTCAGAATTCTCTGATGAACCATCAGTAGATTCCCTTGCTTCGTCGGAACCCTCGGATGCACTATCAACTAATTCCCTTACTTCTTCGGAATTCTAAAATGAACTTTCATCCGCTTCCCTTGGTTCTTTCTCTTCCCTAGAAGACACTTGCCTTGTTGAGTTGGACACTGGCTTGTCCGTAAGATAGGTCAATGAGCCGGCATGCATACCAAAACCTTGTTTGGCATGCCTCCTAAGTCTTTGAATGAATCAGACTTCTATTGCAGACAATACCATTGAATCTCTCGCAGCAAAACGGCTCAATCTGGTCCTTCAAAGCGACCTCTAAAACGAGGACACTGGCAAATAGAATCTAGATACCCCAAAACCTCTCGCAGTAGTTATCCAAAGTGTCTTTCTTGGTCATTCTCAGATGATGCCAAGCCGTGATGACATCTTCTTCGTACCCATGTCTTTAAAATTTAGATCCTCGAACCCTCGAGGCTGCTCCACATACACTTCAAAATGTCTAGGCTTGTAGAGTTAGCGATTTCGCTTCGTCCATCCATCTAAGGATAATAAACTAAGGAAAAATTTAGCGTAGTTCCTAGATTCATAAAAAATGTTGTCCAAAGATTACTAATCATTAGCGGATCGTAATTACTTATGATCATTTTGGGCATACCATGATGTTTGAAAATTTGTGCCACAAAGATCTTTGCCATGTCTTCAGCTTTGATGGTCTTTCTTACTACAATGAAATGAGCTTGCTTACTGAATGCGTCTATAATAGTCCAGATTGCATCATTTGTTACGAGTCTGTGGCAACTAACTTTACTTGTTGATTTCTTTTTGGGGAAATTTTATTTGACTTGTTTTAAAGCACCCCATTGAAATGCCAATGCCCAAGTTGCATGGTGTGAGGCGGACAGTGAGAGTCTAGGGCGGACGGCCAGTGAGCCCTAAAGTTGGACAAATGGACTAAGGTTAGCCACGGTAGGACTATGAGTGTAAATCACCTGATAGCTGGCCAACATTGCATTTTTCAATGTGGTTCCAGTGGTGATTGATGGTCAGACGACCCATGTGAGTGCCATGGAAGCATCTCCTAAAATTTAGGGAACTCCTATTTTGGACCAAAAAAAGTGTTCGCATCATTAGCTCTAGAATGACAAGGGGAACATTTTATGGCTCTGCTGCCAAGTCAACTGACGCACCAATTGATATATTTTTAGCCAAGTCGGCCAAAGTCGAAAATTGGGCGAGGTGTCACTCTGTGAGCGATTTGCCATGTTTGGGAGAGATGGGGCGAGCCTACAAGGGAAAGGGGGCGCAATTTTCAGCAGTTAAGTGGATTGCAGCAGGTACAAGATCTATAGAATTCTTCCTTACCCTCTTATGTACAGTGCGGTGCCAGGAGTGATGCCCTGCACGTTACGCACTGCCCTCTCTCCCCTACGAGCAGTTATGTTATGCTCTTCAAGTGGGCTTCTCATTTGACCAATGTACAGCTGTGGGGATTTATGCTTCTGTGCCGAGGCAAGAGCCTCTTTGAACAGGAATGGGTGTAGCTAACTGTTGCACCAAAGCAGGCACCAGTGAGGGTGATAACCTCACCAAACAGGTGCGTTTTCAGCGTTGTGTACACGCTGAATTTGGACTGTTTTGCAGCCATCTTGATGCCGAGAGCATTGGGAACAGTGCCCCACTGTTAGAAGACAGTTCGGGGGTTGTTTAGGGCTGAAAACAGAGAGAAAACCAGTAATTACAGCGTGCTGTAATTGCTGTTTTTGCGCAGGAAACAGGGGGTCTATGCTATTGGAAACGAGTCAGAGCTTGGGAAACTGTCCAGGGCAAGTTTTGGGGCTGTTATGCTGCCAAAATTTTACCTGCACAGGTGATATCTACTCGTAGCTTGGAAGACTGTCCAGGGCAAGCTTTGAGGCCGTTATGCTGCCAAAATTTTGCTTGCACAGGTGCCATCTTGCTGGATACACGTAAAGGTCTCAAGGACTCTGGTTTTTGTAGTCTATTCCTCATTCCTAAAAGATAATAAAGAAATACCGAAAGCTGTCTGCTTGGGAGCATTCTAGCTTCCTGGCCGTGCTTTTGTCTTGAAGTGTAATTCCAGTCTCAGTTACAGGTTCCTTTTAAGTCATTGCTTTGAATCGGGTGAAAGCTAACGTCTACCGCCCTACGGGCCGGTTTCATGGTTCCGTTGTCGGGACAAGATTCCTTTTTCCGCAAGAAGTGAGCCTCGGTTGGTTTGCAGCGAAGACACAAAGCACAGGAACTTGGAATTACACTATGGCTAACAGGACAGACGATGCTAGAGAAGAGGGTTCCTATTCCCAGGCTAGACAGGCTATTCCTTTACAGCATGAAGTTGACGAGAGTTCACAACCGCCACTGTCTACGCCTTTTGTTCGTGTGAATGCACAGCGAGAACAGGTTCAAGGGTTCACGACTGGGTACTTTGAAGAGGATGCGTTCAGGACACAATTAGTTGCTGCTGTGAATGTCTTCACTCAGTTGGTGCAGAATCCTAGGTTTATGGATTATTTGCAAGCACCATCAAAGTCACAACAGGCAAGGGAACGCCCTCACCGTACAGAGCCCGTTGAGGCTCAAGCCCACGTCTCCCATGCGTCTCAACAGGACGGGGAGCATTCACATGTTGCGGAGTCACGTCAGGCTCCTAGACAGGTGCCTTCTGTCCATGAACAAGTGGTGAGGATTCCTAATCCACAGGATTTTCCAGTTCAGCCCGCCACCTTTCAGGGTCAAAATGTTGCATTGAATGAACAGGGAACCAGTCTCCAAGCAATGCATCAGGTTTTTCCACCACCCACGGTACATCCTGGGTATTTCGGGGGTGGATCCATGTTCCAAAGTATGGTTGGTTATGCGCCTGGAAACCAGCAATACACGCCAAACCCCATGTGTAACAGACTTGGACACTCCAAGTCAAGAATCAACTGCGACAGCACCAAATAACCACTTCAAAACAATTCACAGATCACAATAGATTTGCACTCGCCCGGCGGAGTTCCGTGCCTAGAGATATTGGCCCCAAAGACTGGCGCCCCTTTCGGTATTTCTTTTTATATTAATCAATCATCAAAGTACAAGAGAGCGGTTAGGGTTTCACTCTCAGACTCTGCGTCCAGATGCCCTGAGAAGTGAGGCCCTCACCACTAATTTAAAGGTTACAAGGGATGCCCAAAAGCAGAGCCCCAAAAGCTTCAAATCAAAAGCAATTGCTCTCTCTCTCTCTCACAGAGAGTCAAAACATGAAAGCAAAAGCATTCTCTCTCTCTTTCTCATTTAAGTAGAGAAAAAGCGAAATTTGCTTCGCTCATCATTTTCCAAAAAAAAAAAAATTAATAATTATCCCCCTCCGCGATTTCCGGAAATTAGGGTTTCTGGCAAAAATTAGGGTTTGCAGGAATTTTAGGGTTTCTGGCAGAAATTAGGGTTTTTGTTGTCCGCCACGTCATCACTTTGTGACATACCCCCCTCTTGAAAGCATTGTAATCGACCGCGATTACGCCTGCAAAACCGACAAAAGCCATAAACCGTCTTAGCAGACACTGACTGTTAGTACCTACGTACTAGGAACACACATCTAGCACATGTACAAAATCGACAGTCACATCACCAAACATCACCAGACATCACAGGACATCACATGACATTCAACATTCATTCGGATCTTAGACCATGATTTATCGGCAATGTAGGTAGCAATCACATCCAGGTCCAATCGGGACCTCAACGATGTCTGATTGACTAACCCCTATTGCAACCATGTCTATACGAGATCAATCAGACCAAAATGCTGCAATCATTTCGGCTATCAGTTCCTGCACTCACAAGAAGTCAAGAACAAATCAGTATCATAATCATGAATTCCATTTCATAAAGTCATCCAGCAGAATACTGTCAGCTCTCAGTATCCCTGAAGCTCAAAGAGATATCAGTGACTTTAGTATCAAAATCGAGGCATCTGTTGACAAAGGAGTGGAGTGACTCCCCTCTTGTGCATCCCACTGCACCAAATCTCCGGCCAAGCTGAATTCTGGGTTCCGTTTGGAGTAGACTATGCTAAACCAAAACATCGAGGTAAAGTTTCATAATCCGAGGAGTATCTGCTAGGTCCTCCTCCTCCATCCACTTCGCATCAAACGCAGGAAAGTTCTTGAACTTAACCAAGAACCGCCTTCGGACTTTACCTTTCTTCGTATCATTTTGTGCCAAAATCTGTTCAGGAACAAGGATCTCCTCGTTTTCTTCCACTTTGGGTTGCTCATCAGGCTCCCCATCATCAGGCACATCACCCTTAACAGGTTTCAAGAGACTCACATGCAATGAATTGTGAATCCTCCAAGTATCTGGCAGTTTCAATCGGAAGGAGACATCATTTCTCTTGTCAGTAATCTGGAAAGGTCCGTAGTATCACATACTAAGCTTTGGAAAAAGCCTCTCCTTTCCCTTTTTCTTTCTTAGGCGTGCCTTCTCAAAAGTAAGAGCACCCAATCATCCTCCTTCAGTTTCCAGTCGCGACGATGACGATCCGCTGCCTTTTTCTGTCGTTCTTGAGACTCCTGCAAAGTCTCGCGAACCTTGGCAAAAGCCGTATCCAAATCTCGCGAATATTCATCCGCTTCAAATTTCTAATCTTTCGTGCTCAGGAAGGATGGAACCTTCGCAACAGTTTCAACAATCTCACATGGCGTCTTCCCCGTCGAAGAGTGTATCGTGTTATTGTAGGCAAATTCCACCAAAGGTAAGTTCTTTTCCCATTGAGTCTTCTGATGCGAGATACAAGACTTCAATAAATCTAAAATCACTGAATTGGCAATCTCAAATTGCCCGTCAGTCTGCAAGTGGAACGATGACGAGAACTGAAACCGCGTGCCAATGTTCTCCCAAATTGCCTTCCAAAACAAACTCATAAATCTGGGGTCTCTGTCGGAGACAATCGTCTCAGGCGTGCCATGTAATCGGAAAATCATCGTGATCATTCTATATTCTCGGGAGATCAAAAAAAATAAAATCCATTTCAATATTTTCCCAGGGGCAGGTGGTTATGGGTAAAGGCTGTAACAATCCCTGTGCCTTATGCCTGTCAAACTTGACCTTCTGGCATACCAAGCAACTGCGCACAAACTCTCCCACATCCTTCTTAAGTCTCCGCCAAAAGAAATCTCTCTCTACCCCTTTCATGGTGGTAGCAATGCCGCGGTGACCCATAAAAGGTGGACAATGGCAATCAGTCATAACCTTTTCCCTCGACGGCTGTGTAACGCGCAACATAGTCTTTTTCATCAAGTAGCCTTCCCGAAGGGAGTATCCAGCTACTATCTCCCCATCCCGTATCCGTGTGAAAATATCTGCAAAATCTGTATCTGTGGCACACTGATCGACCATATCCTCGAAATAGCCAGAACCAACGGTTTTCGAGACAAAGCATCTGCCACCACATTCTTCTGTCCCTGCACATGGACAATCTAGAAGTGGAACTGTGACGAGATGTTCGCCCACCGCATCTGCTTTTCCGAAAGCTACTTCTGTGAGAAGAAGTAGCGCAAACTCTGATGGTCTGTAAAGACAGTAAAATCCGCTCCGAGTAGGTAATGCCGCCACTGAGTAAGAGCATGGATAACCGCCAAAAGCTCTTTCCCATAGATCTGTGCTGTCATCTCCGACCTAGAGAACAAACGGTTCTCGTAAGCTATGACATGGCCTTCTTGCATCAAGACCGCACCCAGACTACGACCACAAGCATCCAATATACTTCAAATGACTTCTGCAAGTCCGGCAAAGTCAAAATAGGTCCCGTAGTCAATTTCTCTTTCAATATCCGAAAGGCAGTCACCTCTCTGGGTCCCCACGAAAAAGGTACTCCTTTCTGTGTCAAGGTATGCAAAGGGGAAGCAACCTCTGCAAACTTTCGTATGAACCGCCTGTAGTACGAACACAGTCCCAAGAAGCTTCGAACTTCATGGACATTCCTCAAATCGGGCCAATCACGGATAGTCTCTATCTTGGCTGGGTTCATTTGCACTCCTGCTGTTGTCACAATGTGTCCCAAAAAATGTATCTCTGGTAGGAAAAATTCACTTTTCTTAGCATTAATTACTAATGTGTGATCTCGTAATGCTTGAAAGACTTGAAGCAGATGATCTTTGTGTTCTGCCTCATTCTTCGAGAAAACAATGATGTCGTCAAAAAAAGTGCCAACAAATAGCCTGTACTCTCGAAAAATCCTATCCATCATCCGGTTAAATGTCGCAGGAGCATTGGTTAAGCCAAAAGGCATCACCAAAAACTCAAATAACCCAAAAGTCGTCCGAAAAGCTATCTTGTAGACATCTCCTGGCGCTATCCTGATCTGATGATATCCACTCTTCAAGTCAATCCTGATAAAGCACGAGGATCCCTGTAACATGTCGAGTATATCATCGATCCTAGGAATCGGAAATCTGTTCTTGATGGTGATTTCGTTGAGAGTGCTATAATCGATGCACATTCTCCAAGATCCGTCTTTCTTCAAAACCAACAACACTGGAGAGCAATACGGTGAAGTACTAGGCTGGACAAGACCCTTTTCCAAGAGGTCTTTCACTGAGTTCATAATCTTTTCATTCTGTACTCGGCTCGCACGATAAGGTGGCCGATTCGGTGGCGTGCTTCCAAATATCAGATCAATGGTATGATCTTCGGGCCCTCTCAAAAGCAATCGGCATGAGCGTGGAGAAAAAAATCTTGGCGTTCTTTTCTTCAGGTCAAAACATATTCAACTTTTATCCATCGTTTAGTTCTCCCAAAAGAATGAGTAAGAAAACTGAAGTTCATCAAGTACAATCTCTAAGCCCTTCATTTACCAAAGTCGCTTTCTCGGCCCGGTAGTCAACCACGGCGTAGTTCTTGTGATACCAAGGGATCCCGAGTAGAACATCACTCGCGTGGCCTGAACACCCCTGCCATTGCAAACAAAGTTTGCCAATGCTCGATGTAATGGCAACATCCCATCCGGGTGCCAGTCGAACTACCTCCGCCTGTGGCGTCAGTCTATCGGGCGTAGTTCCAAATCGAGCCGTCAATTCCAAGTGAAAAGAAGTTGGCCTTGGCTCCTTCAAAAGAGCTTCCTGATCCTTCACTTTGCCCCGAAAGCGGCAAAGTTTGTACTTTCATTCATTAGATTCGGTGCAGGTCCCACGCCATGTGGTACCAGTTCTGCTTTTCTATCGGCCTTTTCTGCCACATTCCTCAGCTGCTCTCGAACTCTCAAACCTGTCGTCGTTTTTATCATTCTGTCCTTTCTGTGCCGTATCAGGGCACTTCGTGGAAATATGTCCATGTTCCCCGCATCCAAAGCACTTCCCCTCTCTGATGAAGCGAGCTCTCTCCTCAGGAGTAAGCTTGGGTTGTGCATCCTTTTTCTCTGGGTTGCTCTTTTTCTTTCTACGTTCATTCCTAGAAGTCTGTTCGGCTCGTTGTGTCATGGCCTTATCTGTGGGGTAGGTCAAACTGCCAGAGTGAATGGCAAAGCCCCGCTTCGCACGACTCATCAACTCCTGAATAGAAGCTGACTTCTATTCCAAGCAGTGATCTCTGTAGGTAGACCCAAGGTAAACCGCTCAATCTGTTCTCTGAACGAGATCTTCTTGAATGAAGAGGCGGGTAGAAAAAAGCTCCAGAATCTTTCACAATAAGCATTGATTGTATCTTTCTTGGTCATCCGAAGATGGTTCCAAGCAGCTCGTATATCTCGCTCAAACTCTTGAGTCAACCAAGAAGAAATAAAAAGCCTCTTGAATTTCAGCCATGTAACTGGCACAGTCTTGCTTAATAGAAGCGTGGACCACCAAGTACGAGCATTCCCCTTAGAGTAAGAGGCAGCTCTCCGAATCTTGGAGTGCTTTGAATAGCGTCCTCCCGCGAAAGCGATGTCAAACTGCTGTATAAAAGACAAAGCCTTCGAAGCATCTGAGTATCCTGAAAAGTATCAAACTTGATCGAGTGGCCACCTTCCTTAAACTCTCGAACTTTCTTGCTTTTATCTTCGAGAAAGTCATACTGGTTGGCTTTGTAAAAATTCTTCTTGTTCGCATAAAACTTTCCGTCATCGGAATCTGAGCTGTCTGTAGACGAGTCCTCAGTAGAACTGTCAGTCTCTGGGCGAGATTTAGCCTTCTTTGCCTTTCTCTTGCCCTTTCCAAAGCGTTGCTTCTTGCTTCGCTTTTTACCTTTTCTGTCTTCTTCGCTCGAATCCGAGGAGCTAGAAGAACTGTCAGAAGAAGAAGAAGAAGAACTGGGTAGGTCTTCAAACTTGACGTGCTTCTTCAATTTCTTTGCCTTGTCAAATGTCGACAGACGACCTAAATATCCCGGGAAGTCAGTGCCTTTCTTCTGCTTTTTGCCGTGCTTTTTGGCTTTCTTTTGCGTGTCAAAAAGCTGAGCAATCCGTGCATCAACCACGTTCTCCAATTCCTTCTCCGTATATTTCTTGGAGGCAGAAGGTTTCTTGAGAGCGGGTTTCGGGAGTGGTGTTGTGGTTCTCTGCCACTCCGTCTGTACCTCTTCCAAAGAGGTCTGGTTCATATATTTTGCCATCTTCGGGTCCTTGGCAAAATTGAGCATCATCTTTGTTGCATCGCTGATCAACTGGCGACGCTCTATCTCTCGCCGCTCCGCCTAAGTAGGCCAAGGCGGGCCATACTCTCTGCCTGAATCTTCGTTGTGATCCCAACCCGCATCTCCAGATGCAGAGGGAGTCGACTGATCATTGCCTGAAGCCATAGGTGCCGCGGAAAAAAAATTCGGGGATCGGATTTCCCGTAGAAGAGAAATCGGCCGTGCTCTGATACCACCGTAACAGACTTGGACACTCCAAGTCAAGAATCAACTGCGACAGCACCAAATAACCACTTCAAAACAATTCACAGATCACAATAGATTTGCACTGGCCCGGCGGAGTTCCGTGCCTAGAGATATTGGCCCCAAAGACTGGCGCCCCTTTCGGTATTTCTTTTTATATTAATCAATCATCAAAGTACAAGAGAGCGGTTAGGGTTTCACTCTCAGACTCTGCGTCCAGATGCCCTGAGAAGTGAGGCTCTCACCACTAATTTAAAGGTTACAAGGGATGCCCAAAAGCAGAGCCCCAAAAGCTTTAAATCAAAAGCAATTGCTCTCTCTCTCTCACAGAGAGTCAAAACATGAAAGCAAAAGCATTCTCTCTCTCTTTGTCATTTAAGTAGAGAAAAAGCGAAATTTGCGTCGCTCATCATTTTCCCAAAAATAATAATAATAATAATAATAATAATCCGCCTCCACGATTACCGGAAATTAGGGTTTCTGGCAAAAATTAGGGTTTCTGTTGTCCGCCACGTCATCACTTTGTGACACCATGTATGGTAACATTGGCATGCAACAAGGCTTTCAAAGCAATCAAGGCGAGTTTGGGGTGCCACATGTCACTACACTACTAATGCAAGAACAAGCATCCGCCACATGGGTTTACTTCAAGCGAATGTTTGCATCTGTGTGGCTGTCAAATGAATTTGAAGCCGACGTCATGACAAGTTGGCACCAACTCTCTACAGCTACTTGTCTGCAAGAGTACAACAGGAAGTTTACAAAAGCGTTGCTGTCAATGACTTCCTAAAGGTTTGTGCCTTTGACAGAGCAGATTGAGAAGTACTGCTGTGGGTTGCCTAAAGGGCTCCGGAATTATTGCACAAAGAATCGCGTGGCCACTCTCACCCAGCTTATGGAGGTTGCCGACATTGGAAACAACTTGCTCAAGGGAGAAGATAGTGGATTCCAAGGCAGCCAGAAAGGGGGCCAGCCCAAGAAAAATCAGCAAAGCAGCCCTTTATGAAAGCGGCTCCTGAAGCGTCCCAAGGGCCAGCGAGCCGAGACTTCTGGAGCGCAGGCAAAGAAGCAGAAAAGGAAGCCTTTTATGCGTAAGACGCCGAGGAAAAGAAGGTCTTAATGGCTGAAAACAAGTGCTTTATATGCGAGCAGACTGGTCATTTTGCAGCCGATTGTCCATAAAAGAAAAGGCCAGCTGACTCAGATGACAAAGAGGACAGGAAAGGAAAGAGCCTATGCCCTCTGCAGGTTTAATGGCAGACATGTTGGGCGACAGGCCTAGTACAGATGCCAGTGAGTTATGCAGAGCGTGGGGTAAAGTTAGAGACCAGATGGCACTCATCTTCTTTGATCCAGGTGCCAAAGCGAACCGAACTGAAGAGATGAGGTACACCGCAGAGGCAAGATTGGCATGTCTTGGCCACTCAGAGTGCATCACTCCCATCATTGGAAAGTTGCGTCTGCATATTCAGTCGTATGTGGACACAGAAGAGTTCTACATCATACCCCTGGAAGGATGTGATGCCTTCTTGGGGATCACGTGGATGTTCCGAGTGCATGGAGTCTTGGATGCCTACAACAAATAGATCATTGTACAACATAGGGGCAAAACTCACATCTTGGATGTAAAGCTAAAAGGAGAGTCAGTCCCTATTGTATCTGCTTCTGCTAATAAAGAATCACCTTTCTGCGTACTTAGTTTTTGTACGTGATGTTTCAGATAGTTGTCAGTCAAATTTATCTATGTTAGATAAAGACAGGTTAGCATTGTTGCAAAAGTTTAATGGTTGTTTTTCTGATTCATTACCGTCTCAACTACCGCCGGAGAGGCCCAAGGATCATGCGATTGATTTGGTGCCAGGTTGTAGCCCACCAAATAGGCCACTGTATAGGGTTAGTGAGGCGCAGCGGAAAGAGATTATGAGCCAAGTCGAGGAGCTCTTAGAGAGAGGGCTGATTCAGCCTAGCTCGTCAACCTATTGCTCTTAGTACAAAAAAAGGATGGCTCGTGGCGCATGTGTATTGACTACCGTGCGTTGAATAAGAATACCATCAAGAATAGGTTTCCTATTCCAAGAATTATTGATGTTCTTGACCGTCTAGAGGGTGCGGCGATTTTCAGCAGGATCGACCTTAAAAGTGGGTACCATCAGATTCGAATTAGGCTTGAGGATGTGCACAAGACTGCATTTAGAACGACATTTGGTCTCTACAAGTTCTTAGTGATGCCATTTGGTCTTACGAATGCTCCTGCTACGTTCAATAGGATGATGGATTCCGTCCATATCAGAACTTTGTTGGCACATTCTTTGATGACATGATAGTCTACTCGAAGAATGAAGAGGAGCATAGGCATCACTTGACCATTGTGTTCGAAGACCTGCGCAGGAACAGATTGCTCATCAATGGCAAGAAAAACCAGTTCTTCTTGGAAGAGATCCATTTTCTCGGACACATTGTGTCAAAAGATGGTGTCCGAATGGATCCTGCGGAGGTAGAAGCAATCAAGACATGGCCAGCTTTAAGGACTGTGCATGATGTCCGTAGCTTCTTAGGGCTATGTTCTTACTACAAAAGATTCATTCGCAACTTTGCAGAGATTGCTTCACCTTTACATGCTTTGCAAAAGAAAGAGGTCACTCTCAAATGGACCCAAAAAGAGATTTCAGCTTTTAATCTCTTAAAGGAAAAGATGACTTCAAATCCAGTCATTGTTTTGTCAGATCTCAGGAAGTCGTAGGTGGTCCAGTGTGACGCTTGTGGCAGTGGCATTGGTGCAGTGCTAATGCAAGATGGTAGGGTAGTAGCCTATGAGAGCAGAATCTTGCAAGGGCCAGAGATGCCCACGGAGGTCTATGAAAAAGAGTCACTGGCTGTGATTCATGCGCTCTTAAGTTGGAAACACTACCTACTAGGTGTTGATTTTGTTGTCCAAACGGATCATCAGACCTTGCGATACTTTCTAACACAGTCAAAGCTATCGGAAAAGCATATGCGACACTTTCAGCTTGGGAGCATTCTGGCTTCCTAGTCGTGACTTTGTCTTGAAGTGTAATTCCAATCTAAGTTACAGTCATTTTCTTACAGGTTCCTTTTAAGTCATTGCTTTGTGTCGTAAAGTCAAGTGTTAGAATCGGGTGAAAGCTAACGTCCACCGCCCTACGGGCCGGTTTCATCATTTCCATTCAAAGTTCGTGGCAAATGCATTATAAAATCCATGTGTAACGGGACGGGAACCACGTGCAAACGAAAAAGAACAGTCTGAACAACTTTAAGCACTTCAAATAACAGTGAACTGAAAGAGATGCATGACACACGAGATGAGGAGTGGCGGAAATCCACCCCAAGAGAGCACTGGCCCCAAACGCTGGTGTCTCTTTCGATATTTCTTTATATTGCTTGAACCGTTTACAATGCCGGTACTCACGCTTTGGACCTTCACCAGTGGAGTGCCAGAGTATGAGCCCTCTGCATATATTTAAAGGCCCTTGGCCCTTCAAAAGCAGTTTACATGAAAAGCTTACAAGCCTAAAAGCATATGGTCCAAAAGCATATGCCCAAAAGCTGCCAGCACATTTCACGAAAATTCGTACACCTGCCACGTCAGTAGCGCAAATCGCGGAAGTCCGTACAACCTACCATGCAGCATTGTCAACGCAAATCGCGAGCGTCCGTACAGTTGCCACGTCATCATCTTTTACGCATCTTGTGTGTGTATGTGTGGAAGTGTGTCCCGCTTTACTTTAATTGTCTCTGGGTCACCTGGCCCCATCGGAAGGGGTCCCATAAGTATTAAAAGTTTAGGCATCTCAAGTGAACTGTCCAATGTGATCCCATTATTTAGTTTGGCTTTTAGGTATTTATTTTACTTATTTGTTAAAGTCTTGGGTAGGGCAATTTATTGGGCTTGCTATATAAGCAACCCCTTGCCTCCATTGTATACACATTCAGTTATTCATTGCCAAGGTTGACTGGTTCAGAGTCTCTCTCTCTCTCTCTCTCTCTCTCTCTCTCTCTCTCTCTCTCTCTCTCTCTCTCTCTCTCTCTCTCTCTCTCTCCCCCCTTGGTCTCTACACTTCCGCATCATCGACTTACATGGTATCGGAGCAACACCGAAGTGTATCCGGTTGGTGGCCACTTTCTGGCGTGTCCATGGTAGCTTCTTCATCGACTTGGTTTCACTATTGATGTCCACTATGAGCTGTAGAGAGGGTTTTGAAGTTTAGGCATCTCAAGTGAACTGCCCAATGTGATCCCATTATTTAGTTTGGCTTTTAGGTATTTATTTTACTTATTTGTTAAAAGTCTTGGGTTGGGCAATTTACTGGGCTTGCTATATAAGCAACCCCTTGCCTCGATTGTATACACATTCAGTTATTCATTGCCGAGGTTGATTGGTTCAAGAGACTCTCTCTCTCTCTCTCTCTCTCTCTCTCTCTCTCTCTCTCTCTCTCTCCGCTTCCGAATCGTCGACTTTGACAATAAGTTGGTGGGAACCTCTTTTAAACTTAGGCCACTCGGCAAGACTCTGTAAGGCTACGGTTGAAGTTGTCCGTACTAGTTCTCATCGCCCATTCCCTTGTTGATCATCATAATATCATGTCTGTGTCTTTTATTTACACTCAGATCCCATATTGTTCTTTATTAACGCTCCTCGCTTGCCTCTCTTGTTTTACTTGCGACAGTTGTACTCTGTTCTTATCAATATAAAAAGAAGTATTGAGAGGGGTGTCAGACTTTAGGCCAATGCATCTGGAAGCGGAACTCTGCCAATCCGTGTCTCGACTACTTTGAGTATTGAGTTTCTTCTTTGTTCGTGTGCACTGTATTTTCAACAAAATTACCGTCTTGTCGCTGCCCGAGTTCAAACTAGGAATTTTCTAAGTTGTCCATTTCTCTAGATCCCCCATGTCATATCCAAGCTCTCACTATCATTTCCAACTACGCTGATTACAAACTAGCCTCTCTCTCTCTCTCTCTCTCTCTCTCTCTCTCTCTCTCTCTCTCTCTCACACACACAATTATGTTCTTCACTCAAACTGGGAAAGTAGGTTGGGGAAGCCGAAATTGAGACATGGCGACACAAGAAAACAAAAAAAAAGGCAAGGTACCTGCATACAAGTCTCGTCCCAATCATGGCCGAAACGGATGACGACAGCGCGCTCTTCTTCACCTAGAATGGCTTGATCTACTGCCCAACCAGAGTGGAGATGGGGCAGCAGATAGGACATCGTTTCCTCACACTGCCGCTCAGAGATTGCGAGGCAATATAATTAACTTACCGAATCAACTATAGAACATAAGAGGACATACATTAGCACTGAAGTGAAGAAGTACAAAGTGCATTGGCCAAATTTTATTTTTTTAAGTGCATGTGTATTTATTAAACATATATGATGATTAATTAGGTTGGGGAAGCTGAAATTGAGACATGGCGACAAAAAAAGAGGACACAAAAAAAGGGCAAAGTACCTGCATACAAGTCTCATCCCAATCATGGCTGAAACGGATGACGACAGCAAGCTCTTCTTCACGAGAATGGCTTGATCTACTGCCCAACCAGAGTGGAGATGGGGCAGCAGATAGGACATCGTTTCCTCACACTGCCGCTCAGAGATTGCGAGGCAATATAATTAACTTACCGAATCAACTATAGAACATAAGAGAACATACGCAGAAGCATTAGCATTGAAGTAAAGAAGTACAAAGTGCATTGGCCAAATTTTATTTTTTTAAGTGCATGTGTATTTATTGAACATATATGATGATTAATTACCTCTATAGTTGTCTGTAGAATGGTCCATTTTCACAGCATTCTCTACAACTGATTGAGCAATAAGACCAAGGAACTACTCTTTGTTGTACATGTTCTCATAGATTTTGGAGCACAATTGGTTACTTGGTTGTGATTGATGTCGCTTCGGGTTCTGTTGTGGAACACAAGCGGATGAGTAGAACCAATTGATAGGCAACAACAATTGCTCAGCTTGGGACTTGATGAGCATTGGGAAGAAGCAAGTTGTGTCCCATAGGACTCACTATACAACAAAGGGCTATTAAAGGCAATAATTGAATCGAGCAAAGGGTTGCAGCTTAATCTTGTGCTTAAACCCTACTTCTTAACCTACTTTGGTAGTTGTTTGGAGATTGCCATTCAACCTGCTAATATCGGCCATTTAGTCTCTAGACCAGGGACACATCTTTGAACCACCCATCTTACTCTAATTCAAATGTAGTCAATTTTTCCTTATTTCACGTAAAACCTGAGAGAGAGAGAGAGAGAGAGAGAGAGAGAGAGAGAGAGAGAGAGAGAGAGAGAGAGAGAGAGAGAGAGAGAGAGAGAGAGAGAGAGAGAGGGGGGGGGGGGGGGGGGGGGGGCGGCATGTTGTCACAGTCCGAGGGAGCAAGGAATCTTGGCTGTTCACCACAGAACCTGGTGAGAAAACATATCTCTGGATAATATAAAGGGTTGTCCTTGTGCTACAGAACAGTTATGCAAAGGAGAACGTTGGGCTGCAATATATAAGATGCACTTCCAAAACAAGGGCATATGTAGATTGATATCAACCACCAAGGAATAAAGTAAATGTAATAAAAATGGCCTATGAACATTGAGAATAGCGGAATTAAGAGAAATTATAGTGAGCATTTTTATGAGGCTACTTTGAGAACATAGAGGGTGAACTTAATTCGCGGTAGCAGCACAGCCATTATACTTAATTAACTTGGCATGAACAATTCTTTTTCCAGAGAGACAATTAGAGAACATGACAACATTTGAGGAGACGGTCCCCTCTCCAACAAGCTTTTGTACTATAGATTCTCCCATAAAGAGAGACTTGATACAATACTTTGGGTTCCTTGAGACCTAGGTGATGCAATGAAAGTGGAAAAGTTCATGCATCACAAGCATAACATAACCTCAATCCCAAGGCCTCACACACCTTTGAAGGTGGAGAGAGTTAGCGGGGAATGAGGGTAGGGAAGAGTACAACAGAGAAGTAACATACGAGAAAGAGATAGTTCCTCGCTTATCATCACTCTTCTTGCATAACATACTATAATAGAATAATAATGATGATGAAGAAGATGGCAAGCTTAAGCATTGAAGCATGGCTCTTGGTTGGATTTGCATTCCATGGCCAAGAGTGTTGGTGTAGGCTCTCAACTTCTCAACAAGCTTGGAGAAGGAGATGGAGTCCTTGCACTTGGCACTTCACACCATGTGAGGTTGTGTGAGTGTCGGGGAGAGAGTATACCTTGCAAGCAATCCCCCTCCTTGCTTGGGTCGACCCCCTCTTCTAGCTCATGCATGAAGCTCATTGGCTCTCTCTCAAGCCTAGCCAACCACAAGCTTGGGTCCATTCAAGCAGTAGGGGTACTCTTTGGACAAGTTTCCTCCTTTCCCCTTTGAGAGAGAGGACTTGATAAATGCTTAAACAATTAATTTAATTAGCTAGAATCTTATTGGACCCCTTTAGAGGTCAACCAATAGGCTTTAGTCACCTTATGAGGGCAACATGGAGAGGAACTTGACACGTGTCCTTATTGCTTCTTTAGACTAGGCTCGCCTTGTATGAGGGTGTATGTGCTCTCTCTCATGCCCTTACAATTAGGGCTCGCCCCCCCTAAGTAGGGATCTTGGTTGACTTTGGGAACACCTTAAGCCCCTCAAGAACCTTAGTCATGGAGGACCTTAAGCACCTTAGTCATAAAGCACCTTAAGCACCTCAAGCTTGGGCCGGGTTCCCACCTCAAGTACAACCCTAGCTTGCCTAAGGTCTAAGGACTTTTAACACTAACCTTTGGAGGTCTTTAATGAAGTTAACCCTAAGGTCTTTAAGCTCTATTCTAGCATTGCTCTTTGATAGACCATTTCTCATTTGGACCCTTTCACTTTGGCCCCCTGTCGAGATAGATCCATAAGCACATGTCTATATTATAACCCTTGTTTCCATTTATTCTCCCACATTAAATGATCAGTTTAATATGAGAAAATCATTTGGGTTGGTCAGATATTATATTTTATGACATTACATCTCTCTTGAAAGCATAGACGTCCTCAACTATGAGGTAGAAGAGATAAAGCCTTAGTCATTAGTCGATGTTTCTTAGCGGGTAGAGGATCCCTTTTGACCCTACAATTAGGGCTCGCCTCCCCATGAGTAGGGATCTTGGTTGACTTTGGGAACACCTTAAGCCCCTCAAGCACCTTAGTCATGGAGCACCTTAAGCACCTTAGTCATTCAAGCACCTTAGTCAACAATCACGACAAGCACCTCAAGCTTAGGCTGGGTTCCCACCTCGCACAACCCTAGCTTGCCTAAGGTCTAAGGACTTTTAACAAAAACCTTTGGAGGTCTTTAATGAAGCTAACCCTAAGGTCTTTAAGCTCCATTCTCGCATTGCTCTTTGACATACCATCTCTCATTTGGACCCTTTGACTTTGGCCCCATGTTGAGATAGATTCGTAAGCACATGTCTACATTCTAACCCTTGTTTCTCCAACATTAAATGATTAGTTTAAAATGAGAAAATCATTTGGGTTGGTTAGATATGCACCTTCGAAGGTGTTTGAGACCTTGGGACTGAATCTGGGGATGGTTAATGCTTTTACAAAGGTTATGTTATGCTTGTGATGCATGAAATTTTCCATCTTCATTGTATCACCTAGGTCTCAAGGAACCCAAAGATTGTATTGTATCAAGTCTCTCTTTATGGAAGAATCTATAATACAAAAGCCTATTGGAGGGGGGACCGGCTCCACATAAATCTAGTCCTCAACTGTTGTCATGTTCTCTAATTCTCTCTCTTGAAAAATTATTGTTCATGCCAAGTTAATAAAGTATAATGGTTATGTTGCTACCGCTAATTAAGTTCACCCTCTATGTTCTCAAAGTAGTCTCATAAAAATGCTCACTATAATTCTCTTAATTCCGCTATTCTCAATGTTCATAGGCCATTTCCATTACATTGGTATCAAAGCGTTGGTTTAGGCTCTCAACTTCTCAAAAAGCTTGGAGAAGGAGATGGAGTTCTTGCACTTGGCACTTCACACCATGAGAGTGTGTGTGTGTGTTGGGGGGGGGGGGGGGGGGGGGGGAGAGAGAGAGTATACCTTGCAAAATCAAGCCCCCTCCTTGCTTGGGTCGACCCCCACTTCTAGTTGATGCATGAAGCTCATTGGCTCTTTCTCAAGCCTTGCCAATCACAACCATGGGTCCGTTCAAGCAGTAGGGGTAGTCTTTGGACAAGTGTCCTCCTTTTCCCTTTGAGAAAGAGGACTTGATAAATACATAAACAATTAGATTTAATTAGTTAAAATCTTATTGGACCCCTTTAGAGGCCAACCAATAGGCTTTAGGCACCTTATGAGGGCAACATGGAGAGGAACTTGACATGTGTCCTTGTTGCTTCTTTAGACTAGGCTTGCCTTGTGTGAGGGTGTGTGTGTTCTCTCTCATGTCCCTACAATTAGGGCTCACCCCCCCATGAGTAGGGATCTTGGTTGACTTTGGGAACACCTTAAGCCCCTCAAGCACCTTAGCCATGGAGCACCTTAAGCACCTTAGTCATAAAGCACCTCAAGCACCTTAGTTAGCAAGCACGACAAGCACCTCAAGCTTGGACCGGGTTCCCACCTCAAGCAAAACCCTAGCTTGCCTAAGGTCTAAGGACTTTTAACACCTTTGGAGGTCTTTAATGAAGCTAAACCTAAGGTCTTTAAGCTCCATTCTAGCATTGCTCTTTGACAAACCATCTCTCATTTGGACCCTTTTGACTTTGGCCACGTGTTGAGATAGATCCATAACCACATGTCTATATTATAACCCTTGTTCTCGCTTATTCTCCCACATTAAATGATCAGTTTAATATGAGAAAATAATTTGGGTTGGTTAGATATTAGATTTTATGACAATAAACATGTACAAAGTGCATTGAGTACCACAATACATAAGTTGAATTGTCCAACTATGAGAAAAGGAGTGTGTGTCGATCTAATATATAAATACGATGATCGAGATTGAGCATGTACTAGTGAGGAAAACATGTAGCTAAACGAGAGTTAAGGAAGCATTGAAAAACTCAATAAATATAGAAAGCATCAATAGGTTATAAAAATTAAACTGCACTACTGACCTGATAATCATCCATGGGTGTCGTTCAATTGTGCAAGGCAATGGACAATGCTTGTGTCAAGCTACATAAAAGCAATGTGAAGAGTTAAACATTCCATCTTGCAATGAAGCATCACAGAGTGAAAATGCTAAATATACAATGCACGTCATGCAGAAGTGTCATACAAAAGTATGGTGGAGAGTTGGCACAGTGGTATCTCCAGGAATTATAAGAAACGAAAGTCATGCGTTGTCCCATAGGCTTTATGTGTGACCAAGCAAATGCATAGGCATGTAAAATTGGATGTAGATAACAAACCTGCAGTGTTGTCGAGCTGGAGTCATGGTTGGGTAGTCAAAACATCCATTGTTGTGAATATATGTGCTTTCTATGACACACAAAACAAGAGTTAACACAAATACAAAAGATGCAGGAGATAGATTTAACATAAAGAGAAGCAGAGGTAACTTTATGTTCTATGTCATAGACGGTGTAGGGTGTATTGTAATGATGAGTTCTTGATTCATAAGCTCCAGCGCAATCACTACAGTAGAATAACTCAATCAGTTGGGTGTGAATACTGAGCTGGGGGGCGCCTCATTTTGTTGTTTCAACTCTACACTATATTGTTTAATTTTAAAAAGAACATTAAAGCAATATTAATTTTGTAATCTACTAAAACCTATTGAACTAAGGTGGACATGACAATGGATTTTCTTGTAAGCAGTGGTGGTAAGGCATCCTCTTTTCTCTGTAAGGTAAATTTTTAGCTACTTGTATTTCTGGACCCTTGGCACAAACTCTTGCAGGTGTTCCTTGCATTTCATTACCTGGTATGCTCAAGCTCATTTTGAAGATCTTTGGTTCTCCTTCTTCCATCGAGGACACAAAGCCCAGGGAAAGCTGAATCTAATCACTTACTTTTGTGTTTCTCATTGTCTAGAGTCTTAATCAAGGTGGGCCCAGCTACCCACAAATTCAAGACGCAAGAAAAGGTCATGGTATTGAAAAATGTGAAGAAGACCTTCAAAACGAGGGACAAGCATCGACATCATCCTTTTTGTGCCTAAAAGCACACATAGCTGCTTGTCACCGATACTATTAATAGTATGCTTGAGGTCATTATGAAAAGCAAGCTTTAAGATCTTGGCCATGTGATTGGGTTGGAGGGTAATGGCTTAGATCATGCCAAGAGGCTACATGTAGGCTCAAGAATTTGGAAAACCACGTTAGGCTAACCTAATAGAGGATCAAAATTGTGAAAGCCTGCAAGCTTCACAAAACAACCATAATCCATGACATGTCAAACGTAACCTTTGTAAATAGTAAATAGATCAAGTTCCTATGGTTGATGTTTTTTTGAAGAGCTAAGGTTTTTATCATCACGATCCCTCCTGGTCCATTCTCTGTTCATCATCGTTGTTGTCATTGTTAGCATATTTGTTATATTTATCATCGTGACCATCATGCTCTCTTCGAGTTTTTCAACCACTACATCCCTATGGCTACAATCCCTTCTATATTCATACTCTATCATGGTCTCTCTTTTTTTTTGTACCTTCTCTCATGTCGATCATGTCTACCGCGGTCTCCATCATCATCTATTCTCCAACTTTTGCCCTCGTGTTGCCTGTCACTTTCACTTTTGCTATCACGTCTACCATCACCATTTCTCTGGTGTTGTTCCACTTCTTTCAACTCAGCCTCATGTTGAAGCTCCAATCACATTGCAACAACTGTGAAGAGGTTGCTTTGCACATATGCTATGGTCCCTCATCCAGCTTTTGGTGTGACTTGCGGGAACAAGAAGCTATGTGCAGACCTTCAAAATAGGGGACAAGTACGCTAAAGCACGCTATCACAAAGCGCAATCATTTTTTACTTGTTTATCAATAAAGCAGCGATGTTAGCAAAACTTGAACAATGCATGCATTGAATTAAGCCTTATGTTGTTGTATCTACATCGGATCAAATGTTTTCAAAAGCATGCTAAAATGAGGTTGCTTAGCATCCGATTTTGGTTGAGGCCAATGGACTAGATCATGCCAAGTGGCCAATTGTAGGCTCACAAAACTTCAAAACCACATTAGTCTTACCAAGTAAATAAGTTTATAAAATGCGTTGCTACCTCATGAGCAAAAGTTTATGGTCGGTCATCAAGGGGTCATCAAGTTGCCCCTAGATAAGAAACTTGAACTTGATATCACACAGATTGGAGCCTCATCTTGAAATATTAATGAACAACTTTAAGTTCTATGCAAGAAAAAATCTTTCAATGGTACATAATTTTTATATCAGAGCAGCGTGGAAGCAAAAGATAAGGGAGGACACTCTTATGCCCAACATAGAGTGGAGTTTAAGACATGAGCCGGACTCCACACAAAGGTACCCATGAATGTGTGTAGATGAAAGTGGACTCCTAAAAGTGTAACTAGCTAGAGGGTGAGTATATGTGTGGACCACTGCTGCATGCACCAAGAAGGAAGAGAAGAGAGAGAGAATAGTGGAGGCTAAAATTGAGTGCACAAGTGGATAGAGAATGTCAAAGCCGAACTAAATGAGACAAGGATGAACCTTCAATTAATGCTATAAAAAAGAGGTACATCATAACTCTAAACCAAAATTGACTTGTATGGGATCAAATGGCCTACTATGGACAGAGAGAATCTCACTACGCTACAAGAAAACCAAAACACCTATGTCCGGTGTCATATTGGGAACGAGTCTACTTCACCTCCCTCCATGAGCCTATGCTCTAAATGGATTTCAAATACGTGCCGATGGTAGAATATCACCACCAACTAGACAAGTTTAGGAGTAACATCTCTTTGATGACCACACCGGGTGCCAAATCGTAACCCTCGTACATGAACTGACCACAAGTATTTATGGCCGACTCAATAGTGTAGGTCCATATGAAAATCCTACTTTAGTCAATCTCTCCTACATGAACACAACAAAGATGCCCCCCAGAGATCTCCCATTTATTCCTGTGCTGTGCATATTTCTAGTTGGTTATCCAACGATGCCTCATATCAACATAAACATGATTCCTCTTTATGCAACCATAGTATGCATCAAATAGTTCCTTCTACAACAATACGATCATGTTGGGTCTTTACTTTTAGCATGAATCATAAACCATATGTATGGCTTTACAAAGCTCATACCAACACATGTTAGCTATGGTTAAGAGGCAAAACCATAAACCATAAAACAGAATAATATGAGCGCCACATCCAGCTATCACAACAATGACCATAAGGGAAAGTTCAAATCTTAGCTTTAAACCAAAATCATCCATGAAGCATAACTCCCACACTTGGATTTGACCATACTTATGTTGAATATCAGTGGGATGTAGTTTCTTGACCACTTCGAATGCCAGCATGCTCTGCCCTACGTGCACATCCTCATCCAAGTCAATGAGGCTTACAAACTCTGATTTGGATGTGGGAGTAAGGTTGGTGGTGGTTCCAAAATTGGATGTGGCGGCAAGATTGGATGGGGGTGTAGGATTGCTGCTAATGTGGCTTGTGTCGAGGAAAGACTAATCAATGACATTGCAGTGGCATAAAAAACAACAACATATTGGTCAATGGGATGGCACAAAAATTGAGGTGAGGTATTGTTGTATCTTTGCATCACACTTACATTGACAAGCTACTTGAATTTCCAACACCCACCAAGGATTCTTCTAGAACTATCTCTTGCATGGTGACTAGATAGTAGGGGGATACTTCCTCGGACAACATAAAATATATATTGTTATCGAGTCCTATAGGGGGTGAGACCTCTGCAAAAGACTCCAAGACACCATCACATTCCACTAGGGCTTGCACAACTAGTTTGAGTTGACTAGGCATTGAACTGGTCACAGCCCCAACAAGCACAACGTCCAATTGTTTGCAAAGGGCTTCACTTGATGCAAGTGCTACTCCCCCCCCCGGAAATTGAATCTCCACTAAATTACCAGAGATAGAGTTGAGGAAAATTTTGCATGGGAAGCCCTGTCAAATTGCAAAGGGGTAATCAATTGGGAGAAGTGAAAAGTGCTCCAAATTTTATATTTATTGGTCTATTATTTAATATATTAAATTTTTTTCCTCAAGAAAAGGGTTGAGGATAATCCTTTCATGGAAAGGCCTGCTATTTATATTATGGTAGTACAAAACACGCTTGTAAATATTCCTATTGTTGGGGTATAGGCGTCTGTGCCTGTTGGGGTATAAAGCCCAATGTGGTCGCCCAGGTAAGTGGGCGGGCCGCCAGGTATGTACGCATATTCTTTTGTAAAAACCTAATAAGAACTCACTATGCTCTACACATTACAGTAGAGCGAGTTCACCATATCGTCGTGCTCTTCTTCTCGCACTCTCTCTCGCGTCGCACTTCCGCTTGTACTCCTTCAACTGGTATCAGAGCTCAGATCGAGGCTCGGGGCAGCACTGCAAGAGGCTAGAGTCACCAGCTCAGATTGGAGTGAAATTCGACAGGCAAAGACTCAAAGCTGTGCGAAAAGTGTCCCAACTTTCCGGCAATGTGATCAACAGGAACATAGCTCTAACAGGTTCATCAAACTTGACACCTTGAGCTGACAACTGACTATAGATTGTGTTGAATTCATTCAGATGATTGGACATAGGTGTCCCTTCTTTCATCTTCAAGTCAACAAGCTTCTTAATCCAGTATACCTGTGAAGCTGCACTCTGCTTCTCATAAAGATCACTCAGCTTTAACCATGCTTGATAAGCCGACATCTCGTCTGCTACATTGAAGTAAACGCTTTCTGCCAAAGTCAACATAATGGTAGAAAGTGCTAATTCATCCATTTCGCTCCATTCATCTTTGTCCATATCTTCTGGTTTTATCCCCTTGAGCTTTATAGGTTTTATCTGCTTCTTTTGTACCAACACGTGCCAAATTTACTTCTTCCACAATGGGAAATTGGTTCCATCCAGCTTCTTGATATTGTAAAGAGCGGTGTCCTGTGATCCAACCATAGCTACGCTTCACAGTAGTTTACTTTTCTGGGAAAAATTCGGCAGAGTTTCCCTTGTAAACTGACCTCTGAACCAATATCAACCTGTCAAATGAACCAAGAAAGCTTCAGATTCTGCAGAAATTTTGGCAGAGTTTCCTTTGTAAAATGGCTATGGTGTACTAACAACATACCAAAAAACAACTCAAAAAACACTGTCTCTCTGACACTGTAAGCTGCGGGTAAACCTGTCCTGCACCTGTACTGTCTCTGACTGTCCTGTCACTGTCCTATAAGCATAGACTGCGACAATGCCTCAACGGTAGTAAAGCAAAGATGCAATCCCAACTGTCTAACTCACAGTCAATACATCCTAGCTGCCTATCTAAGGGTGCTCGAGGGATCGCTCCAAGACCTATATCACCGAAAGGATCTCAACATTCGAGAATCCCCCAGCTCAATAAAACCTCACTCGACCCTCAACAAAGGCTGCAGTAAATCTGACAGTACATAGACTTCCCACAAAGTCATACATCCACAAATTTCCCACTGTATGCTATAACCGCTGCGGCGGTTGTTTGCTGCGTGACTCACAACCAGCAAACCCTCAACAGGCATACATCATCTCTGACAATACATCCCATGTGGAAGTACCTGCAATGTCAGGATGAAATCTGGAATATCAAGCAGCAAACACAAGCTACCTGATGAACTAGTGGATGTCGACTACAGTCTGTGTGTAGATGCGTCTGTGTCGTATGTGACACGCTTCCAAGAACTGTGAGCCGTCCTTCGATGTGTAGACAGCCACAAATCAACACTCTAGGAGTGTCGATATCCTCAACACCTGCAGTCGTAGGCCGAAAACCCCACATTTGCAGAGTCGGATCTGCACTCGCTGAGACCACATAGTCGAAAATGGCTTGCGCAGGACTTTGTCGAAGCTGAATGGTGATCCAGATGACCTCAGATTGAAATTCTGACAACACCGAAAGCTTACAGCTTACAGTGTCAGAGAGACAGTGTTTTTTGAGTTGTTTTTTGGTATGTTGTTAGTACACCAGAGCCATTTTACAAAGGAAACTCTGCCAAAATTTCTGCAGAATCTGAAGCTTTCTTGGTTCATTTGACAGGTTGATATTGGTTCAGAGGTCAGTTTACAGGGGAAACTCTGCCGAATTTTTCCCAGAAAAGTAAACTACTGTGAAGCGTAGCTATGGTTGGATCACAAGACACCACTCTTTACAATATCAAGAAGCTGGATGGAACCAATTTCCCATTGTGGAAGAAGCAAATTTGGCACGTGTTGGTACAAAAGAAGCAGATAAAACCTATAAAGCTCAAGGGGATAAAACGAGAAGATATGGACGAAGATGAATGGAGCGAAATGGATGAATTGGCACTTTCTACCATTATGTTGACTTTGGCAGAAAGCGTTTACTTCAATGTAGCAGACGAGATGTCGGCTTATCAAGCATGGTTAAAGCTGAGTGATCTTTATGAGAAGCAGAGTGCAGCTTCACAGGTATACTGGATTAAGAAGCTTGTTGACTTGAAGATGAAAGAAGGGACACCTATGTCCAATCATCTGAATGAATTCAACACAATCTATAGTCAGTTGTCAGCTCAAGGTGTCAAGTTTGATGAACCTGTTAGAGCTATGTTCCTGTTGATCACATTGCCGAAAAGTTGGGACACTTTTCGCACAGCTTTGAGTAATTCTGCACCTCCAGATGGTTTGAACATAGCAGGTATAGAAGGAAGTCTGCTTACTGAAGAAACCAATAGAAAGACAATGGACAAAGGCAAAGGAACAGCCTTAGTTGTCAGGGGAAGGACCAAAGAAAAGTACAAAGGCGGAAAGAGGAATCAATCTCGTAGCAAGTCCCGCAGTGCTAAAGGCAAGAGTGACATAGAATGCTACCATTGTGGCAAGAAGGGTCACATGAAAAGAGACTGCAGAGAATGGAAAGCAGAAAAAGGGAAAGAGAAAGCTGAAGACCATGGTGAGAAGAACAAGTCCTCAGTGAAGATTCAAGAAATAAATGTGACAAACACTGTTGCAGAGGATGACAGTCTAGTGTCAGGAGACATCTACTTCTTGAAGAATACAATGGACTCAGCTCTTCTTACAGCATCTGATGGAAATGCACTGAGTGACTGGATTATAAACTCAGGGGCATCACTTCATGTGTCTCCAAACAAGGAGTGGTTTACTTCTTATGTGACCACTAAAGATCATGTTCGGCTAGGCAATGGGAAGACATGTGAGATCTTAGGTGTTGGAGATGTTTAATTGAAGTTTCAGAATGGCTCTTCTTTCACGCTGAAGAATGTGAGACATGTTCCCGCAATTACAAAGAGCTTGATCAGCACAGGTTTACTTGATGATGCTGGCTACGTCACCACTTTTGGACAGAACATGTGGAAGATATCCAAGGGTTCTATGACAGTAGCCCATGGAGTAAAGTCTAGAGGACTTTACATGATTTATGTATCAAATGTCTCTAAAAATGTAATCAATGTAACCGAGCAGCCGAACGTTTCTTTGTGGCATAGTCGGTTAGGACATATGCCCAAGAAGGGAATGGAAATCTTGTCTCGTTCTGGTTATTTGCCTGGCTTTTCATTTAATGATTTTGAATTCTGTGAACATTGTCTGTATGGTAAACAAACACAGCAGCCACATAAGCATAGAAGCAGTAGAAGAGATACACAGTTGGCACTTGTTCATAGTGATTTGTGTGGACCTATGCCTAACCTATCTCTAGGGGGAGCTTCTTACTTAATGACATTTATAGATGATTACTCGAGGAAAGTATGGGTTTACTTTCTCAAGCACAAGGATGAAGCGTTTAGTGTTTTCAAAACGTTTGTGACACTTGTGGAGAATCAGAGTGGCAAGAAGCTTAAATGCTTACGCACTGACAATGGTGGAGAGTATGTTTCAAAGGCCTTTCAGGACTTTTGTGAGTCAAAAGGTATAAACGTGAACTTACTGCTCCTTACAGTCCTCCTCAAAATGGTGTTGCTGAGAGGATGAATAGGACCATACAAGAGAAGGTCAGAAGTATGTTGTCTAATGCACAACTACCAAATGGGTTTTGGGCTGAAGCTGTATCAACATCTGTTCATCTTGTAAATAGATCTCCTAGCAAGGTTTTGCAGAAGGATTCAGTGCCAGAGATGGTATGGTCAGGCAAAATGCCCTCATACAAGAATCTGAGAGTCTTTGGCTGTGAAGCATATACTCACGTTCCAAAGGAATTTAGGAACAAACTTGATCCAAAAAGTAGAAAGTGCATCTTTCTAGGCTATGGTAATTCTGGTGAGAAGGGGTACAGACTTTGGGATCCCGAATCCAGAAAGGTTGTCCGCAGCAATGATGTTCACTTTAATGAATCCAAATATGATTCTAAACCAGAGAGGGTTTAGGAGATTAGAAGAGTTGTCTTCCAAGAAGATGGACCTGCACGTGCAAGACAAAATGTTAGGGCTCAAGAGGAGCAAGGACAGGATAGAGTGGAACCACAGGTTGTGGCTGAGCCTGAGCCACCTATTGTGCGTAGATCTGGACGTGTCACGCGACCTCTTGATAGGTTTGTTCCATCTATGAACTATGTCATGTTGACTGATTGCAATGAGCCTTCATGTTACAAGGAAGCAGTGCAAATGAAGGACTCCGGGAATTGGCAATTGGCCATGCAGTCAGAGATGACAGCTCTGCATAAAAACAAGACATGGAAGCTAGTTAAATTACCACAGGGCAAAAAGGCTCTACCTTGTAAATGGGTTTACAGGTATAAGATCACCGCTCATGATAGTCAGCCAATGTACAAAGCAAGGCTTGTTGCCAAGGGCTTTAAGCAAGAACAAGGCATTGACTTTGATGAAGTCTTCTCTCCGGTGGTCAAGATGACTACATTGAGATGCTTTCTTGCATTGGTTGCCATATTAGATTTGGTGTTGCACCAAATGGATGTCAAGACAGCGTTCTTGCATGGTGATTTAGATGTGGAAATTTACATGCAGCAGCCAGAAGGGTTTGTTGAGAAAGGCAAGGAATATTGGGTATGCCAGTTGTTAAAGAGTCTTTATGGCTTAAAACAATCACCGAGGGCATGGTACCATAAATTCCACAAGTTTATGCTTTCTCAAGGCTACAAACGTAGTGAGTTCGATCACTGTCTATATACAAAGAAGGCTAAGGATGGCAGTTGGCTGATCCTTATTTTGTATGTGGATGACATGTTGATTGCTGGCAAGCACGTGGAAGAAATTTCAGCTTTGAAGTCAAAGATGGCAAAATCGTTTGACATGAAAGACATGGGTGAGGCAAGTCATATACTTGGTATGCGCATTGAGAGAGACAGATCAAAGAAGTGTATTTGGTTATCTCAAACAGAGTATATTGACAAGGTTTTGCAACGTTTCAATATGGAGAAGGGAAAGGCACTGAGTGTTCCATTGCCACCATATGTGAAACTTAGCAAACAAGATTGTCCTGTGTCTGAGAAAGAACAGGCTGAAATGGATAAGATTCCATATGCGTCTGCAGTGGGTAGTTTGATGTATGCAATGATTGCTACTCGCCCAGACATTGCATTTGCAGTGGGAGTAGTAAGTCGATACATGTCAAACCCAGGCAAGAAACATTGGGAGGCAATGAAAGGAATATTGAGATACCTGAAAGCTACAAAGAGTATGCGTATATGCTATGGGAGTCAGGAGCTAAGTGTAAAGGGTGTTACAGACTCAGATTGTGCAGGTGACTTAGACAACCGAAGGTCTACGTTAGGGTATGTCTTTACATTGGCTGGTGGAGCAGTATCATGGCGTTCTAGATTACAAGATTGTGTTACTCAGTCTACTACAGAGGCTGAATATGTTGCAGCATCAGAGGCATGCAAAGAATCAATTTGGCTTAATCGACTAGTAACAGATTTGGGAATCAAAGAAGAGATGCCTGTGTTATATTGTGATAGTCAAAGTGCTATACAATTGGCTCGCAATCCAGTTTATCACTCAAAGACAAAGCATGTGGATGTGAAGTATCATTTCATCAGGGAAATGCTCGAGGATAAGCAACTTCAGCTTGTCAAAGTTCACACCACAGAAAATCCTACTGATCTACTTACAAAAGGACTTCCCTTAGAGAGCTTTGCGCATTTTCACAAGCAGTTAGGTGTAGGGTAGTACATCACTTCTCTACATCTCTTGTATATTAGCTTGTATAGTAGCTTCTCTCACACTTAAAGTACCACATTGGACTTTAAGTGGGAGGTTGTTGGGGTATAAAGCCCAATGTGGTCGCCCAGGTAAGTGGGCGGGCCGCCAGGTATGTACACATATTCTTTTGTAAAAACCTAATAAGAACTCACTATGCTCTACACATTACAGTAGAGCGAGTTCACCATATCATCGTGCTCTTGTTCTCGCACTCTCTCTCGCATCGCACTTCCGCTCGTACTCCTTCAGTGCCTTGCCCGGCCGCGCAGGCTATGGATGCCCGCCCACTGATACCTTATTCTTGTGTACATATACAAAGAATAAGGGACAACTCATAGTAGAGTCTTGCTCCTCCCACACACTGTGTACTCTCTTCTCTCCTTCCCACACGCACATTGAACCGTGCACACACGCATCCACATACATGCGCACTCAAAACTGGTATTAGAGCTTTAGCAACATGCGTGCGACGGCTTCCCAAAGAGACGGAAGCGACGGAGCTCAGCTATGGTGGTTTGAGCTCGGCGGCGGTGGATACGGCTCGACGGTGTCAGATCTCAGCTTAGGCATGTATGCTATATTCAGCTTGTATAGAGCTTGTGTAGCAAGCCATTTCTGAATTTTGCAAAGAAAGAGCAGGAACAAGAAGTGTTGCAGCTCCTTTTTGATGTTTTTGGCTCCCGAAATAGTGCTTTTTGCATATCTCCATCACACGGAGTTGGATGGATATGATCCAGGAGTCTAGGTTGGAGTTTTGGCACATTTCAGACACAATGGTGATGTCCATTTTCTGAAATTATGCTCTGAATTACAGCAGGTGCAATAGTAGCAAGTTTATGTTGCATTTTTGGGCCGAAAACGAAGGTTTTTGGCATATCTCTACACCTAGACTCGCATACATGTGATCCAGAAGTCTACCCTGGGGTTTTGGCATGTTCCGGACGCACTGGTCATATCATAATTTTGAAATTCTTAGCACTGAATTTTTTGCAGCAGCTTGTCAACAATCTCGATATATCGAGGTTTTGCAGTTTGATTCCTATAGTGTAAAGAGTGATGCGGTTTGCATCTTTGGCTATGTATGGCACACTGTGGTGCTATTTGAGAGAGAATTCACCTTGTTTTTGTGTATGCAAGTGATGCTTTGATATGTGAATTTTGGATCGTTACACATCCGGATGCGTTTTATACGCATTGTTTGACCGTGTGGGGCATTTCAAGAAGCTTTTTTAGCACGGTTTTGTGCAGTTGCATGCTATGTACGCATTTTGTGGATACCGCTTGAGCTAGGGGTAGCTCGTAGGTAAAAAATTTATAGATTTGTAACATTTTTGGACATGTACACTTCCATAGAGCCACTCGGTCCGAAGTGAGATGTTTTGCCAAGCTTTTGGCAGTGCTATGTATGCCAGTTTGTGGATCTGTTTATTGAGATTCTGAGTGTCTGTCATTATGAGATTTGGTGAGATTTTTTGAGTTTTTGCTCCGTTTTCAAGGGAAAGTCTATTGAATTTTTCCCAAGATTTCTCGCAATGGTTTATGCGTCTTCACAGCTTGCTCTCTGATGGTTTAATGGTCGAGATAGACTCCCACTTTGACAGTGATCGAGTTTTTACTCTCACTTTGACAGGTTTTGTCAGTTTGGAGACAGTTTGGTGTTCTTGTCCCCACTCTCGTAGGAGTGAGGATTAGCGTATGCTTGTGTGGCTACAGACAGACAATCACAGGTTTCATAGGGTTTTGCCAGATATTTGCAAGCAGTTTCTCTTGAGGGATGCGTTTTGAGCTAGTTTGCTCTCTACTTGCGTATATGGTTATGCGCATTACACTCGATTGAGCAATTTGTCCCAGGTTGTTTTGCTTGTAGAGTTTGCAGATTGTGGAGTTGCTTTTATGTATATGTGAGTGTCAATTTTGATTTGTTTGATCATGCTTTCAAGCATTGTGTAGTGGTCGAGTTACCTCCCACTTTGTTGCCAATTTGACATAGTTTATGGTTGAGATTGTACTTGAGATTTCGCTCAGTTTACAGGGGATATTGTGCCAGATTTTTCCTAGATTTCTTGCCATACTTTGGTTCTTATCCATTCACTTATGGTTGCAGATATGTGTGATAATGTAAAGTCCACTACGATGACTTTTGAGAGATGACGGTCTCGTTGTTGCCGATACTTGTGTTGTTGTCATTGCGATCACACAAGGCACATCAGACGCCGTTGTTTCAGACGTATGAGACATCAACAGAGATGTATGTGTAGTGCAGACACAACTTTGACACAGGTTAGAGATGCAGTTCCAGTGACAGTCTATGCCAGTGACGGTGATGTCACGCTTGCCTCGAGTGTACCTCTTGCAGATTTGTCTATAGATAGCACACTTTCTCTACAAGGGTTACTAGATAGCGATGTTGTTTTCCACATCACGCCATGTTGTGAGTGGTTTAGCACATTTTCTAGTGGGAGACTTGGCTGTGTGGAGCACTTGGCTGATGGTTCGGTGTTTGACATAGAGAGTGTAGGAGATGTTTGTTTGTCTTTGCCCAATGGTGCATCATACACGCTACGGCATGTGCGTTATATTCCCCAGCTAAGACAAAGATTGATCTCAGTGAGATAGTCGACAGCTTTTGGTTGTCAGATACTGCTTAGAGAGCAGTCTTTCCAGATGCATTGTGGTTCACTAGTGATTGCCAGGAGCTCACAATGGCTTGGTATATCCTATGCACGTGTCTGAGATTCGAGACGGTGTAGTCTTGATTTTGTTGTTGGCATGCTTTGGGCGAGAGACGAGACGTGTCTCTTTTATAGGTGAGCTCGACCATGCTCATGAGACAAAGCATTTAGCTGTGCAGGACGTGCCAGTAGACTCTGTAGAGACAGAGATAGGGCGACAGTGCTCTAGTGAGACACAACAGGTGTTGTCAGACTTTGTGCACACAAAGGTAGAGCAGGTCTGCTCCCTAGAGACACAGATAGAGCTGACAGATATGGAGTTCTTTGATATGCTCATGTTAGAGACTGATGAGTTGGTGTCTGATGATGCAGTGATTGCAGATAGCACACAAGAGGCAAGTACAACCATGTTTGCATAGATTTTGTCAGCGTTCGGGTGTCTTATGTTTGACTTGTTAGTGTCGAGGCGCGATCTCGCTCCATGATTGTCCTGTTCATCCTTTCCAAAATCCCATTTTGTTGAGGTGTCTCCATTGTCGGATCTGAGGCATTTAACCGTAGTACCTGTTTCATTTTCCACAAAGGCTTTCCACCTTTTTAATATGGAAAACACATCGGGTTTATTCTTCATTACATAAACCCATGTTTTCCTATTTGCATCATCTATGAATGTTACATAGTACAATGAGCCACCAAGTCATGGTGTACTTGCAGGATCCCAAACATCAGAATGAACCAACTCAAGTTTTTTTTTTTCCTTTCTTGATTTTTGAAATTTTACCCTCTTTTGTTTACCATAAACACTGTACACAAGAATAAGGGACAACTCGTAGTAGAGTCTTGCTCCACCCACACACTGTGTACTCTCTCCTTCTCTCCTTCCCACACACACACCGCACCGTGCACGCACGCATCCGCATACACGTGCACTCACATCTATGCACGGAAAACCCTTCTATAAGCAACACATAAATAATAAACTAAGGTAAGCAGAGAAAGATATTAAAAAGGGTCGGTAGATTCATCTCTTTAATTTTATTTTTAAATAAATAAATGTTCTAGTTTGAAAAGGTGTCCCGGATGGAGAATCTAAAATGTAATTTGGCACCACGTTTACTTGAGAGTGGGAACTACAACATAACTGTCAAATCTCGATAGCCAAATGATAAAGCTTCTAAAGGAATATTGTATTATGAAAAGGTCGAAAAGGACAGATATTGTAGTCATCAAGCTCAAGAAGGTACACCTCTACATAAACCTGCATGACTAGACTTGACGCCTTAAGCTCCTCACCATGAAGTAGGCTATGCGCATGCCAACCTCGCCGCTAAGGGGATTCTCATCACCAAGGAAGCAACATAAAAGGGTAAGGTCTTCTCAAATCGCTAAAAACCCTAAGCACACTTATGTTCCTACAATGCACACACACACACACACACAACCTCTTGGTCCTGAGCACGCATGCCCCTATCTATGCATCATGCCTTTCTCAAAATGATTTGCACGGTCTGCTACAACTTGGCAGATACCTGCACCTACCCGACCAGCAGCAAAAACGAGTTGCTTCGTCTGTGAACGTTGCGGGTCATTGTACTATGAGTGAAGAGACACATACACATACATAGAGCATGACAAGGAGTAGGACGGGGATGCGGAGGAGGATCCAGAGGAGGAGGAGAATTACTAGCATTTGCTCAAGTCCTGCTGGGAAAGAAGGCAGGGGATGACAAATCAGACACAAAGACTCTTGATGAGGATGATGTCAAAGACGAGAATGACAATGATGATGGTGATGAAGGTGGTGATGCTGACGACGAGGATGACCTTGATGACATTGACACTAACTCTGAGGTGTTTGACTTTGAAGAGGGGGATGAGATAGACTTTGCAGTAGACCACCATTCCCCAAGTGAGGTTTGCAGGCCCTCGTCTGCTGTGAGGGACATACCCAGACTCGACCCTACTCACCTCCCTTAGTCCTCCAGATAGTTCCAGAGAGTGACGTAGATCTATCTGCAGGTATCCCTCCCACTTGGGATCGACATTCAGACAGGACTTCGACCTATCTCGAATGCCAACCCAAGGGGGTACATCCCTTCATTCAATGATTCTATACTCTTCTCATCATCAATCTATCCTTGATAGCTTTCCGCACCCAAAAATCGTGGTCCCTAGTCTTGATTCTCTTGATCTTTAACTTGAGGAACTACTCTTGCTTTCTTGTTCTCCCTTGGTTCATGGTGATAACCCCTTTTTCCTGACAAGCAGGCACGGCAATTATCACTTTCCCCTAAGAAGGGGGATCTTGCAATCCTACCTGGTCTTGCTCGTCCCCGATTACCCATTTTTATCCCACGTAGTCCTAGCATTTAACATAAAATTTTTAAATCAACATCCGGCCGTCTGACCCTCCGGATCCGCTCAGCCACCCAACCATTTCATGAAAAATCCCTTCCCGAGGTAGTACTTAACTACTACAAAATCAGGAAGACGGTAGTCTCTCAGACATCATCAAACAACAAGGAGCATGCAATCTGTTGCATACCCTCATTCAGGGAAATTCATCTGGTTGTTCCCAACAGATCTTTATTTAGAAACTTTTAATTCATTTCCTTTCCTTTATCTGCTATAATTAACTTGTAATTAGTTTCCTAACTAATCATGCAACACATTTAGTTTCAACCAATTCATCTTACCTCCCCATTCAAGCCAAGATAATCGGTTACAAGCCATCAAAATGGCATCACCTTCACAATATTTCCCAAAATTAAATGTTTGGGAAAGGCTCATCAAGTAATTTAATCATTCCTTCCTAAGCATTTTATTTCGAGAGGTATAGCACCATCTGGTGATAGATGCACAGGATAGCCCCTATATTCCTAGCCTTTCCAGTTCCTTTTTAAGCAACCAAGTCGAACAAATTTCCTTAATTAAATTCACATCATCCTCCCTGAGTATAACCTTCTCATCCAACTATTGGCATGAGGCCATACCCGGATTATGGCCGATTTCCAATAAGATACCGTAGGTACTTCACTCGGCCGGACAAAAATAAAACAAACCCATTCATCCCTTATCCTTCGGGCATGAATGACCTAGGTATAACAACTTGCCGGTTACACTACCCTAGCCGAAAAGGGCCAATCTCTGACAAGTTCCCCAAGAGAATCCTCTCAATGGGCCAGCCTTTCAATCAAATTGACCCTAAGAAGATCCATCTTGGTTCCCGGTCATTTCCAGACAATCTTCAAAAATCCTAGTTAAATCTATGTTTTGCAATGGGCTATCCCTATCACCTCTTGAGATTTCTTTTTTTTAACTCCTAGTTGGTAATTTCCAGGTTCATTCATTTATCAACGTTAATTCCTACTTTCATTAATTATCTACTAGCCAAGTTTATTTAGAAAATACAAGCGAGTTTTTGCCATAGGCATTTGATGGTTAATGTCTCTTCGAAAATGCCAACTTTTTTAAGTTCAATCCCCGTTTTGTACGATTCCCAGGTTTTTGGAATCCTTTGCTATCCATGGGGAATCTCCATGGAAGCTTGTAGAGTTTTCGGTTCAAACAACATGGAGATCAATTCCGCGAAATTATCCCTATCTCCCCCATCCCGTATTTGCAAACAAACTTGAAATTGAAAACTTTAGAAATACTCTTCAATACCAAAAATTAAACTACTTCTATCGAGCTTAGACAACTTCTCTTTTCTTATGGTACTTAGCTTCCCATTTTAGGAAGCTAAAAGGTCATCCTATAATTTATGAGTTTTCGAGCTTTCCAGTAAAGCTTAAACCTAAAATACAAGGTAGCCACTAAAGCTTACACCTAAGTGCAAAGTTACCATTAATGCTTAGCTTAAGAGTACAAATCTACCTTTGAAACTTAACTTAATGATGTGTAGATACTCTTAGCACTTAACCTATTTGCGAGGTTTCCATTAAAGCTTAAACCTAAAAAATGCAAGGTAGTCACTAGAGCTTACACCTAAGTGAAGAGTTACCAATTAAAGCTTAGCTTACGAGAGAAAATCTACCTTTGAAGCTTAACTTTATGATGCATAGATACTCTTATCACTTGACCCTAATTGCAAGGTTTCCATTAAAGCTTAAACCTAAAAATGCAAGGTAATCACTAAAGCTTACATCTAAGTGCAAAGTTACCATTAAAGCTTAGCTTACGAGAGAAAATCTACCTTTGAAACGTAACTTTATGATGCGTAGAAACTCTTATCACTTAGCCCTAATTGCAAGGTTTCCATTAAAGCTTAAAACCTAAAAATGCAAGGTAATCACTAAAGCTTAAATCTAAGTGCAAAGTAACCATTAAATCTTAGCTTACAAGAACAAATCTACCTTTGAAGCTGAACTTTATGATGCGTAGATACTCTTATCACTTAACCCTAATTGCAAGGTTTCCATTAAAGCTTAAAACCTAAAAATGCAAGGTAATCACTAAAGCTTACGTCTAAGTGCAAGTTACCATTAAAGCTTAGCTTACGAGTGCAAATTTACCTTTGAAGCTTAACTTTATGATGCGTAGATACTCTTATCACTTAACCCTAATTACAAGGTTTCCATTAAAGCTTAAAACCTAAAAATGCAAGGTAATCACTAAAGCTTACATCTAAGTGCACAGTTATCATTAAAGCTTAGCTTACGAGTGCAAATCTACCTTTGAAGCATAATTTAGTGATGTATAACTACTATTAATACTTAACCCTAATTCCAAGGTTACCATTAAAGCTTAAACCTAAAATGATGCACATAAACCTTCTTAGTATTAAAACACAAGGATTGATTAATCCTACTAGAAATGAAGATTATCTCCTCTAAACAAGAGGGAAGTGGGGTTGAAGTCCTTCTTGAAGAGATGTGAGTCTCAAAGAGGAAGGAAAGGGATTTATGGTGAAGAGGAAGGAGAGAGGAGCTTCTTCACAAAAACCTTCAAGGGTTTGGCCTTCAAGAGAGGGAGAGAGCAAGAGCAAGGTTTAATGGAAACCTTGATTTACTTAAGCATTGGCTTGAGCATGGCAAGTATGCAAGTAGCTTAGCAATATATGTGTATCTAAAAATACAAAGAAGAGGGGGTGTTTATATAGGAAATGGTGGGTGGAATTCTGTTTTCAATTCCTATTGGACCCCAAATTCTCTTTTCAAATGCTATTGGACCCTATTTCTCTTCTCAAATGCTATTGGACCCCAATTCTCTTCTTAATTCCTATTGGACCCCAATTTTCTTCTTAGTTCTTATCTCTTAACTTTACCTTTCAATCAAGTTGGTCTATTTTTCTCCCAGTTCTCGATCTAGATCAGTTTCCACGCGGATCTTCACGAAAAAATAATCTTAATCTTTTTGGAAAACTATAGGGATGATGTAATTTCTTATCCAAAATATCCTTGTCTTTTCATTCTGGAGTAATGTCTCGTCCGCATGACTTCTTTGTCGATCTTGCTTCTTCTAAATTATTTTCTAGGCTGAAGAAGTTCTAAATGGCTCTAGGGTTTAGGGAGGGACCTTACAAACTCCCCAACAAAAAGAAAGAGCTGTCCTCAACTCAGGACATGCTTTAGAGAGTAGAAAGAGTCAATCTTTGGTCAACTTATGATTGAAGATGTTCAGTAACTTTAGGGTATTTAGATTAAAGGGCAGTGAAACTGGTATGGACCTTGAATAATACACTTTTCTTCCATTTTTAGTGTTGAATCAAAAGTGTGAATCATAAAGAATACTTAATGACTCAGGGTTAATTTAATTACTCAGTGTGATCTTACTCAAGTAGGTATTTTTCCTTTGGTGTGATCGGATTGTGTTTCTCTTGTGAGGTTTGAAGATCATTTCTTCACTTCGCTCTCTATCTAGTCTCAATATGCTTTGTAAAAATCTTACCATTCTTACCTAGACTTTAACTTTTTCTGTTTTAAGGGTTGACACATTTCACTATTAATATCATCTAGCTGATACCACGTTCTTGACAGTTAAAGGATTTCATACTGATCTTTCAATTAAATCTTACAATATCTCCTCCCGTGTGTATCCAATTTTGTTTCCTCCATCCTTTTTTTCTCTTTTGTCTATAGCTTACTATCTCATCTTTCACTTGGTAATCAGATATTTCACGTATCATAACAATTAAACTTGTAAAACACCATAGACAATTTGAATCTCAAAAGAATTGACTGACTAGAGATACTTGAATTTCATAATATGACGATTGATTTCATCCCCATAAAAATTACATCAAAAGTGTCATCTATATCTTGAAGAATAATTCGAAGTTGTTCCGAAGAACAAACCAAAATATGATCAAGGGTTTGGACAAAAGGGTGATATTGATTTGATTCCAAAAGATGAATTACATGGGCTCATCCTCCAAAACTTGGAAATTGGATAATTAGCTAGTCCCAGTCCTCCCAGGAAGCATCTTCAACAGAATAGCCCTTCCACTTGATTAGTACTTCTCGAATCGTCCTGTGCCGTAGATGCTTCTCTTTAGTTTCCAGAACTTGAAAGTAGAAGGTTGGATTGATCTTCTTTTTCGAAAGGTTACAGTATCACGAGCTTACATATCGCAAAGGGATAGTAATGCTAAAAGATGAGTGGTTACAACATGCGTTGGATAGGATCCTAAACCCTCAAGATTCATAGTCTACGGGGTAAACTTCTTGTTGTAGAATCCCTTCTATTTATAGGGGACATGCCATCCACTACTGGAAATTCAAAAACCTTATCCAAAAATTGGAAGCTTCAAAACAGGTTCAATGGCTTTCTAAGACATTGTCATAGATATTGTCTACGATCTTCTTGGCTTCTGAATAAACCAAATGTCATCCGCGAAGACCAAAACAAATACCTCTAACTTCTTTGGGAAGAGATCCGTTCCCACGCGATTAAAGGTAGCAGGGGTGTTAGTTCGACCAAAAGGCCTAACTATAAAATTGTAATGCCCAAACTTGGTGTTGAAGACGATCTTGGGAATGTATCCCTCCTTGATCCTAACCTGGTAGTAACATGACCTGAGATCTATCTTGGAATAAGTTGAGGCTAGGTACGGAGTAGCATCAACAGTGGTGGTTTTAGGTATAAAGGTTACTGGAACTTCAAGTGAAACTTGCTCTGAAAGGTTTTCAGGTCTTTCAGGGCCAGTTATCGGCACAACAGTAGGAGCAACTCGTTCTCTCAGCTTTCGATGGGGTGGCATGGTTACTATCTGCAATATCATATTCTTTAATTCGCAAGAGAGACTAGCACAATTTCTGAGACGGAATTCTAGCTTGGAATAAATAAACATCTTTTCATGAGGTAAATTAGATGCTATAAGTAGAAGTTTACTTTCAAAATATGGAAATAAGATTGGACCATACTATACCTCTTTGGTTCCAATCCCAGATTTCTCTCATCATTGGACTCCGTAAATTATTCAATACTTGTACGTGTCTCCATAGAGTTAACGTGTAACTCAATTCGATCCACATGTTCTCCATTTCTTAGTAGAAATGACACTTTCCTTGGGAGAGAAAAGTTTGATAAGGTGTCTCAACATGACTAACATGTTCTCTGGCTATCCCCATTCTTTCAGGGCTATTCTATAAACTTCTTCTTCTTGAATATTCCAAGCCATCAGTAATTTCAAAATGAGTCTTGCTATATATACTTATAGCTTTATCTGTGGCTAATCACAAGACCTTCTTGGATTTCTTCATTACTACTCAAAATTATCTTCCAAAAATGTCCCAAAAATTAATTCTTCATGTGGCAGCTACTTTACCCAATCTTGCTCCTTATTACTAAGCTTAAGGGAGAATGACAAGTAAAGCTCAGTAAAAGTTTCATCCATGCCACTTTCATGTGTCTTCACACAAGTGCATGCGTCTTCATTCATTTATGCCACTTCCATGCGTCTTCGCACAAGTGCCTTACCTATTCTTTCACAAATTTCTATATCGTTCATTTCCAACTTTACTCACACTTCTCACTTGCTTAAATTCGAGGGACGAGTCACTACAACAAAAACAGGTGTTATCGACACATATATCGACGTTGTCCGTCGCTATGCACGTCGCTGTGAAACCAGTTGCTATTAGCGACGCGGATAGTGACGCTCATAGCGACGGGCATAGCGACGCATATAGCGACGACTATAGCAGAATTTTTTTTTCTTGGATAGAGGGCAGGTAGCCTGGCCTGTGCCTAGTTAAACGATGGACACAGCCACAGCCAGACTTCCTGCCCTCTGCCCAAGAAAGGGAGTAGTACCAAAATATCAACCATGCTCCCGCACGCAGAATTTCGGCAGGGTTTCCTTTGTTTTTACATAAACTTTTCAAAAAAAACCATATCATGTATACGCCTCCTACATGCTATCCATGTAGGATCTCACATGAGATTTAAGGCCAATGAAAGACAACCGTACCAACTGAAAAGCATAGCCATAACTTAAAAGCATAACCATAACTTAAAAGCATAACCACCACGAACCATAACCATAACTTAAAAGCATAACCATAACGAACCATAACCATAACTTAAAAGCATAACCATAACTTAAAACCATAACCGGCTATAACCACTTTGATCAAAACCATAATGCAGATAACCATAACCATAAACAAAATTAACAATAACCATAAGCATAACCAGAAAGAGAAACAATAACTGTCTATACAATGACAATGACAAGAATCATAACCATAAGGGAAACAATAACTGTGTGAACACTAACTGTTTGTACAAAAAAGAGACACAAAAGCGTGTCTGTGTCTCACAAAGCATATAGATGAAATCTGGTCCACTAATGACTAGGTGTTGCAACCTGCACATAGGACAACTCACAAAATTAGTATTGATATAACTTCACATATACTAACTTAATTAAATCAACTCACACATATTAACGTCTCACCTCAAGCGATCAGCGAGATTGTAAGGCCTCCCAGTCTACAGGCTCTCCTAAAGCTTCAAGATCATTCAGTACTTCATAGATACCTCTGCGATATCCATCTGACTCCTCCTCGCGTGATGGAGCTCGATGCATCGCAAGATTCTGCGTTTATACAAAAATCAAAGTAATAAGAATACATGATTCATCGCATTTTAAAAAACGCCATAGTTAAGATTGGATTAGAAACTCACAAACTCATAGCGAAAGGTGTCGAAGCCTCCGCTGCCAAGATGAGATGTCCCCCTAGTCATCTGTCGTACCTGTGCGGCCTCACGCTGTTGTCTGAACCGCGTGGCCGCTGTCCGCTTATCCTCCCTGATCTGCAGCCACGTCTCGTGTGGGATGCCCGAAGGCTTCGGCGAGCCGGTCCTGAAAGCCTTCCAAGCTGCATCTCGTCGATGTTTGATGGTGTCCCGTGCAACACCCTTGATCCACCGCGCCGAAACAACGAAAGAACTCGGAGCAGGCTGGTACTCTCTCAGGATGGTCTCCACTATGTAAGTGACTTTTTCCTTTTCTTGCTGATCCCAAGATGTCAGAATGCTGGTCGAAAACTGCAGCTCCACGAGCTGGCGAATCCGCTGTCGCATCTCAGTCCTGACTCTATCCATGTAAACAGAACCATCTCCCCGTACACTATAGAGCGTGGAGGCACTAGGATCGTGTGCCCTCCAAGGTGTCCGAGGTGTGCCAAGAGGTGTGTCGAGAGGTGTGCCTGGGTAAGACGAGGGTCGTGAGCGAGGAGGGGTCGAAGCATCTTTAGACCCTCCTGCACAACAACCACCACCTCCACCTGACGATCGCCGAGATCGGCGAGTGCGCCTGTGCTGCGGAGATGAGGATGTTCCCGCCTCTGCCCCACCCCTAGGTGTCGAAGCGGCCGTGATGGGAGAAGAAGGCGTCGTACCCATAGGCGTCCTGAACCCCGTAGGTGTCCCCCCCCTAGGCGTCGGTCCCTCGGGTGTGAAGCCCGGAGGTGTAGTACCTGTGTCTCTGGCTACCCAGTACTGAGAAGCCTGTGCCATCCGAGCAGGCGTCATCCATGTAACGAAGCCCATGAATGCATCTGCACTCATGGAAGCGGGATCTGGAATCTCGTCTGCCATACTAAAGTGCTGCACAAAGAAAGTAAAATAAAGCGTCAGAACACAGTTGTTTAAATTAACTTTAAGCTTAATTTTAAATCAAAGTCTTCACACAAACACTTACAGGCCTAGGCCTCGACGAGTGAGGCATCATCGATAAGATCTTGCACCGTATCATCGTCTATCTCTAATTGCAAACATAACTCTGTCCCAACTCGTTCTGGCAGATTGTCTTCATCCATTGCATCTTCATCTACAAGTGTCAATTCTGGCTCGTCTGTGTCATCCCTCGTATATCTGTCAGCTTCCTCTGCCATACCTTCGTCCATCTCATCTAATGTCACAGTAGTATGGACGTCGTCTGACTGACTTTCCTCCAGGAGATCTTGCCCTTCAAATACTTGTTTATTTCTTGGAGCAACCTGAACCACAAACCACCATTGTCACTCTCGAGGGTCCGGTACAAAGACCACTTGCTCGCAATGTTCGAGGAGAGCAAATGTGTCGCTCGCATCTGTCCAAGTCTTTGTAGAATCTATTTGCACAAGCTTGTTTCCATCTCTGCGTACCGTTGCATTGCGACCATAAGTAATCACCTTGAACCACTTCACATCCAACAAAAACATCTCAAACCGCCTGAAGCTTACTTTCAGGATATCTGACACCAGACCACAGTAATCCAGGTTGCTAGTGCTCTCATTCGTGTCTCTAGCACTGGCCCTGCTCTTTTGCATGAAACTAATCATTACCCCACTGTCAAACGTGTTTGTTGTGTTCTGAAATGCTTTCCATACGACCACAGTGCCATGTATGTATGATACTTCCAGTCACATCCAATAGCCAGCTCTTCCTCTTCTAGAGATATGGGTTCTCCGATCTGTCGAGCTGCTCTCACTGTCTTGTCCAACCATGCCATTGTAGGGAATTCAGGTAGAGGAGCGAGATAGTCTGGCAAGGGTAAGCCTCTAGTCGTTCGACTTCGCCTGAAATCCTGTCGCTCTAGATTGCGTCTCTCTTTCTCTTCTTCATACCTTTCAATCCATTTTTGCATCGGCGCTGAATTTAGTATACAGAACTTCATGATCTTTTCTCGCATGGCCAGGTTCATTTTCTTCGGCACCCCTTGCCCTTGTGGCTCCTCTCCCACCAGTCTTGCATCCTCCTCATCGCTCCACAGTCGAGGCATTTCTAGGCCAGAAACGGATAGAAATTCGGTCGTCAATACAAGAGACTCTTACACCAGCCATCCTTCTGCCATGCTCCCCTCTGGACGCACTTTTTGGCGAACAAAACCCTTAAGTGTTTTCATGAACCGCTCTAGAAAGAACATCCAACGGCTGTGGACTGTACCTGCCACTGCGACCTCATCTACTACATGGACGAGCAAGTGCATTTGGATAGTTAGGCAGCTCGTGGGTAGATACTTCTCAATCATGCAAACTGCCTCAATGGAGTTAGCCCTTGCGACTGCAATAGATTCCTCCCGTATCTCCTTGGAAGAGATCCACCGCACTACCTCTGAAATCTTGTATATGCAGGTCCGCACTTCCTCCGTTAAACACCCCTTGATCGCAATTGGAAGAATGAATTGCGAGAACTTATTCCAGTCGTGCGATTTCAACCGTGACAGTTGATCATCACGGGTGAATGCTGTCTTGAGACATCGCATATATCCTGTTGGCGTGAACTCTGAAATCACCCTTTTCACTTGTCGCTCTTCATTTTTTAGCAATACCCATGGCGCTCTTGGAAGTTTTGTTTGACCAGCTGCATTGGTGAAAGGCCACAGCTCTGGCATCTTTCCAACCGACTGCAAATCATCTCATGAAGCTTGATTGTCTTTCATTCCCATGATTGTCTTCCAGAGGAGCTCTCCCACATTCTTGAATATATGCATTGGATCCAGCAAATGGTTAATTAGTAGATCACCCCAGTACGGCAACGTATGGAGAATGGACAAACGTTTCATTCCTGGAACAGGTTGCCCCTCATGTTGCTCCCATCGGCGACGCCACTCTTATACATGCATAGGACGACATTCGACGCGACCAAGCTGGCCTTCGCGCAAGTGATGGCCATCTGGAAGATAACGGTGGTGGCCTTGATAAAGTGTCTTTCGAAGAGAGGTAGAATAGCGCACATCCAAAGACTGCCCGCAAATTGGACATGCATTCTATCCCGAAGTTGTTAGTCCTGCATATATCAAAGCATGAATCAGGCCAAGGCAAAGGGCTTGCGAATAGTGAGAATTTTGTAAATCAATAACCATTACCAGAAGCTTCTTCGTATCCTGGCCAATCATGCATAGTACACATCAGAACTTCATGGATCCTTGCATGCTGTTGTCCTACTGGTTCAACCGCTTTTGCTATGTCGATCCCATGCCATAACTCCTGGAGCTCGTCAACTAGTGGAGCTAGATAAACATCCATGTTTTTTTCCTTGAACTTACCAGGTACAATCAAGCTTAA